>NC_134532.1:48928870-49238064 GCF_050624435.1 Tenrec ecaudatus
ATTGCCTTGCTTCCTTAAGCTTTAAATATTTAGCCATAAATATTAAGAAGAAAGAGTGTGAATCCCTGTAGAATTGATAAATGAACTTTCATACAATGCATAGGAAATAATAGAAAAGTCAAAATGAACCCAGCTAAATAAAACTGAAAAAAAATACATCTAGACAAAAAGAAAGACAACTGCCACCAAGCTTGTCTAAATCGAGAGCACGAGTGTTGTTTGTTGCGGTTAGGTCTGCTCTGATGAACTGCAAACAGGACTTCAACTGGGGCAAGCATGCCCCTTCCCACAGGCACTATGCCATAAAGGCAGAGTGTGTGTCAGGGAGAGGAAGACATGGGACCGATTCACTGAAACAAGAATGTGTGTATTTATCTCAGCAGGTCAAATTTGTGTTATTATTTACCTTCTAATAAGGGAATATTTTATCTTCAGAGTTTTCAGATTGGGATTCTTCCAGTGGGAGACAAACACTTCCCAAGAAGTCGAACGTTGATGATGGGCCTCCATATAAACCACCAGAACCGACCACAAGCCACTCAACATCTGCAAAGTGTGGAAGGACGACCTCAGCACAAAAGGAAAAGGACATAACTGGAGCCAAGTTTGTAAATTGCGATGATCCTTTGGATGACCTGGCTAACGCAGGGCCATCAGAATACAAAAGGAGCAGAAGAGGTAAGCACTCAAAGACAATCCAATCATACAGCCCCTCTCTTGGCTTCAGTGGACTTCTGACTTGCCCTAACCATTTGTGCACAACTTCCTTTGGGATTGCCTCCTTTCTGCAAACTGCCACCCAACAACACTTTTACGTGGTATTTGCTTTCTTCATGCAACCAAAGCAGCAACGACATAGCTAGGAGTATTTGGAGGGGGCTTCTTTCCTTCAGGCTCGTTGAAAGTGTACTCATAATTGAGCATAGATAGTAAACAGTAGGTTGATGGTTGAATTTTGTGACTAGAAGAGCTCATTAATTTGAAGGTTACAGATGGGCCACTTGAACCCAATGTGTCTGCATATTTCTGTATGTCTGAATTTACAACTGTAAACAGCACATTCCAATGTAACCAAACCAGCACCATCTGAAAAGAAATACCAAACGGTGTGTTCACATTTTGCATAGTTCAGAATGCTGATCTTAATTTAATGAATATCAACGAAGTTTTGCTATCTAGTACCCGTTCTTAGGGGTGACCACATACCTTATTACCTTATAATACTGATGCTATTGTATGCAATGATTAAGGAGATGTGGTTGCACCATGGTTGAAAGTGGTTGGCTGCCAATTGGCACGTCAGCTATTAGAACCCATCATTGTGTCCAGAGAAGAGAGATATGAATGTTTGTAACTACTGAAATTCTAGTCTTGGATTCCCACTGTTATTTACTAGTAGGGTCATTACAAGTTGCAATTGATTTGATAACACACCTACCAATAACAGCAGTGAATAATAGTTCACCATTAGTTTAAATGAGTAGTGAATAGTTCGCAAGTAGTACTAATTTGAAGGAGTACTATGACATTCAAGGATGGAAAAAAAGGATAATTGATTTTAATTCTACCACTGTATACAATTTGTTGATTTATTGTATCAAATATGGTTCCTGCATTACATAGATAACGGCCTTAATTTAACCAGTCCTATCAGATGGACATGGTGGCACTGGTGGGTCAGCTTGAGGCTGCCAACCATACATTTGTGATTATAACATCCATGAACTGCACCAGGTAGAAATTTCAGGCTAACTGTGCCCTGAAAGATTTCCATCTCTGGATATTCCCTAGTCATGAGTCAGGATGGTTTGGACGGTAGTGAGTTTTGGGTGGGTATGATTAAGCCTATATTCATTTATGATTCAGGGTCATTTAAACCCCATAGCTATGCATCTTGTCTTTTTTTTAAACTATAGGATCAGCATGTTGTTTCTATTGATAAATATATTTGACATTTGTTCCTCTATGGTCATGATTTCCATCTTAGAATAAAGACCACCTTGGTCTACAGCAATCAGCATGCCCATCCTGACTTAGGAACACTTACATTTTCAGGTGTAGTGATTGAAAATATAATCTCCCTTTAAAAACCTTCATTGCATATTTGTTAACCTTATATTCCTATTATTTCTTCAGTTTTTAAAATATGGATTCAGATTTTGTTCGTGCTGCTTTTGTAACAAACACAATCAACATCCAAATCCCAATTATGTAAGCCACATATTTCTAAAGCCTGACATCAGGATTCAGCTTGTTACTAATTCCGCATGAATGTGTGAGATTAGTTTTTGTAACATTGACATGCCACTGATTTTGTCCAGTTTTCTCTTTAGATTCTGCAATAAAACATCGACATTTAAAGGTAATAACTTTTATATAAAACTTCCATATTTTTACCTTTAGTTAGTGACTACATTTGTCTAAAATGTTGGTTACATATTAATCTTCTTGTTTTAATTTCCATTCAGGATACCAAAGATGCTTATTCTGATCAAGACATAGCACCCAAGGATCAGCACACATCTAAGTCGGGTACATGTCTCGATACACTATAATTAGGACATTAAACTACTTGGCAAGTTCCCGGGATCCTTGATGTTTTATCTTTCCATTTTTTGTTTGCAAATTTAGTTATGAGAATTGAAATTTGGCATGCATATGCCTTATCTGTTTTTCGTACTTGAATCATAATGGAATGCTTTCACCACAGTAAGTTTGAACTCACATTTTCCCATTGGTATATTTTCAACACCCCCCCCCCTCCAAATTCTCCATTTGGAAAGTCTATAGATTTGTAAATTCATAGATGTGAATTATGAAATGCTAAGGTTTTTTTTTCGAAATGCTTTAAAGTGGTCACTGGATATTTGATCCACGGCAGAGGAAAAGCCTTACCAGCTCCTGTGAGTTTTAACTTTATTTCATTTTACTGCTGTCCTAGTGATACTCTTAATCAACCACATTTTCTCCTTCGCAGACCCTGTGTGGTGTATGGTACATGTAGCAGCAATCATTCCTTAGTGGTTGTTTGGTAGACACAATCTTGGAAATAGTGGATTCTGAAAGTCTTCAGCTTCAGTGTCCCTTTGTGTTTTTTTAATATTATTCAAAGTGTCTAAGAGGTTTTGTTGAAGTGAATTTAAGACCTTGCTATATCAGAAATGAAAGATGAAGCCAAATAAATACAACCATACTTACTCATGAATTTCATAATTTTTGAGTATGATGTTATCCCTCATCTTGCTGTGTCTGAACACCAGCATGGTGCACTTAGTAGAGAACAACACTGGAAATGACAAGTGACCTTTTCTATAGTTTTGATAATAGGATGTTCTTCCTTGGACACCCTGATACTGATCTTGGGAATCCAGAGTTTCAAAGCTCATGCTTTAGAATCATCATTTTACACCTCATAATCCCCTAGTGGCACAACCATTTATGTTCATTAATCGAGAGATTGGTGGTTCACATGCACACTGTGGACACGAACGGCCTGGGTATGTACTTGCCTAATGTGATAGACTTTAAAAATGCTGGTGCATACTTGTGCTTTCACATGTGTGGTGTTTCCATGGTGTGCAATCAGTTTTCAGGCAACTGATGGTTGCTTTCTTACCCAGATAGTATGCTTGTAAAATTACTATAGTGCACTCGGAAACATGTTCTCAAATTTTACTTCTACATTTCTTGTTTTGAGCACTTTTGTCATTTTGAAATTTACATTTGGTTTTTCACAACTGAGTAAAATGTTTTTTTTCTTTCAATATTTATTGCTTGTTTCTAGTATGTTCCTATTCTGTGGCCCTAGTGTCAACTTGTACTTCCCCTATATTTAAATGGAAATACATGAGACAAAAGGCTCTGGTATCTTTTGTATATTCATGAAGATAAACCATGTTTTAAAAAAGAATGTTGATGATGGTGTATATAAGACGACTTCTCAATGTAATGAAAATATCTGTTGGATTAAAAGCATATTGATTAATGGCCTAAGGAAAACCCAATTAAGTCATGTCTTGAAGAGAGTGTGGATCCCTGTAGAATTTATAGAGTGACTTTCATGGAAGGCTAAATCAATTGTGCGTGAACCCATGTAATAAAACTGAAAAGCACAAAATATATAGGCATAAAGAAGGACAACCACTAATAGGCTTAAATAAATCAAGGGTGCCTATGCTGCTGGTTGCTGTGAATTCTACTCTGATTGACTGCAGGCAAGAGTCCTCACCAGGGCAAGCATAGCACATAGCACGTGCTGTGAGTGGGCCACAGTAGACGATGGTTTCTCACGGAATGGATGACTTGGGGGTGCTTCACGGAAAAAAAGAAGTTATGCATTTATCTACGGTGGTATTATTAGTGTTAGTATTTATCTTCCAATAAGTGAACATTTTATCTATAGATATTTCAGACTGGGATTCTTCCAGTGGGAGACAAACACTTCCCAAGAAGTTGAACGTTGATGATGGGCCTCCATGTAAACCACCAGAACCGACCACAAGCCACTCAACATCTGCAAAGTTTGGAAGGACGACCTTAACACAAAAGAAAAGAACATAACAGGAGCCGAGTTTGTAATTTGCGATGATCCCGTGGATGGCCTGGCTAAAGCAGGGCCATCAGAATACAAAAGGAGCAGAAAAGGTAAACAACCACAGACAATCCAATCATACAGCCCCTCTCTTGGCTTCAGTGGATTTCTGACTTGCCCTAACCACTTGTGTACAACTTCCTTTGAGTTTCCCTCCTTTCTGCAAACTGCCACCCAACCACACTTTTACATGGTATTTGCTTTCTTCATGCAACCAAAGCAGCAATGACATAGCTAGGAGTCTTTGGAGGGGGCTTCTTTCCTTCCGGCTTATTGAAAGTGTACTCATACTTGAGCATAGATAGTAAACAGTAGGTTGATGGTTGAATTTTGTGACTAGAAGAGCTCATTAATTTGAAGGTTACAGATGGGCCACTTGAACCCAATGTGTCTGCATATTTCTGTATGTCTGAATTTACAACTGTAAACAGCACATTCCAATGTAACCAAACCAGCACCATCTGAAAAGAAATACCAAACGGTGTGTTCACATTTTGCATAGTTCAGAATGCTGATCTTAATTTAATGAATATCAACGAAGTTTTGCTATCTAGTACCCGTTCTTAGGGGTGACCACATACCTTATTACCTTATAATACTGATGCTATTGTATGCAATGATTAAGGAGATGTGGTTGCACCATGGTTGAAAGTGGTTGGCTGCCAATTGGCACGTCAGCTATTAGAACCCATCATTGTGTCCAGAGAAGAGAGATATGAATGTTTGTAACTACTGAAATTCTAGTCTTGGATTCCCACTGTTATTTACTAGTAGGGTCATTACAAGTTGCAATTGATTTGATAACACACCTACCAATAACAGCAGTGAATAATAGTTCACCATTAGTTTAAATGAGTAGTGAATAGTTCGCAAGTAGTACTAATTTGAAGGAGTACTATGACATTCAAGGATGGAAAAAAAGGATAATTGATTTTAATTCTACCACTGTATACAATTTGTTGATTTATTGTATCAAATATGGTTCCTGCATTACATAGATAACGGCCTTAATTTAACCAGTCCTATCAGATGGACATGGTGGCACTGGTGGGTCAGCTTGAGGCTGCCAACCATACATTTGTGATTATAACATCCATGAACTGCACCAGGTAGAAATTTCAGGCTAACTGTGCCCTGAAAGATTTCCATCTCTGGATATTCCCTAGTCATGAGTCAGGATGGTTTGGACGGTAGTGAGTTTTGGGTGGGTATGATTAAGCCTATATTCATTTATGATTCAGGGTCATTTAAACCCCATAGCTATGCATCTTGTCTTTTTTTTAAACTATAGGATCAGCATGTTGTTTCTATTGATAAATATATTTGACATTTGTTCCTCTATGGTCATGATTTCCATCTTAGAATAAAGACCACCTTGGTCTACAGCAATCAGCATGCCCATCCTGACTTAGGAACACTTACATTTTCAGGTGTAGTGATTGAAAATATAATCTCCCTTTAAAAACCTTCATTGCATATTTGTTAACCTTATATTCCTATTATTTCTTCAGTTTTTAAAATATGGATTCAGATTTTGTTCGTGCTGCTTTTGTAACAAACACAATCAACATCCAAATCCCAATTATGTAAGCCACATATTTCTAAAGCCTGACATCAGGATTCAGCTTGTTACTAATTCCGCATGAATGTGTGAGATTAGTTTTTGTAACATTGACATGCCACTGATTTTGTCCAGTTTTCTCTTTAGATTCTGCAATAAAACATCGATATTTAAAGGTAATAACTTTTATATAAAACTTCCATATTTTTACCTTTAGTTAGTGACTACATTTGTCTAAAATGTTGGTTACATATTAATCTTCTTGTTTTAATTTCCATTCAGGATACCAAAGATGCTTATTCTGATCAAGACATAGCACCCAAGGATCAGCACACATCTAAGTCGGGTACATGTCTCGATACACTATAATTAGGACATTAAACTACTTGGCAAGTTCCCGGGATCCTTGATGTTTTATCTTTCCATTTTTTGTTTGCAAATTTAGTTATGAGAATTGAAATTTGGCATGCATATGCCTTATCTGTTTTTCGTACTTGAATCATAATGGAATGCTTTCACCACAGTAAGTTTGAACTCACATTTTCCCATTGGTATATTTTCAACACCCCCCCCCCTCCAAATTCTCCATTTGGAAAGTCTATAGATTTGTAAATTCATAGATGTGAATTATGAAATGCTAAGGTTTTTTTTTCGAAATGCTTTAAAGTGGTCACTGGATATTTGATCCACGGCAGAGGAAAAGCCTTACCAGCTCCTGTGAGTTTTAACTTTATTTCATTTTACTGCTGTCCTAGTGATACTCTTAATCAACCACATTTTCTCCTTCGCAGACCCTGTGTGGTGTATGGTACATGTAGCAGCAATCATTCTTTAGTGGTTGTTTGGTAGACACAATCTTGGAAATAATGGATTCTGAAAGTCTTCAGCTTCAGTGTCCCTTTGTGTTTTTTTAATATTATTCAAAGTGTCTAAGAGGTTTTGTTGAAGTGAATTTAAGTCCTTGCTATATCAGAAATGAAAGATGAAGCCAAATAAATACAACCATACTTACTCATGAATTTCATAATTTTTGAGTATGATGTTATCCCTCATCTTGCTGTGTCTGAACACCAGCATGGTGCACTTAGTAGAGAACAACACTGGAAATGACAAGTGACCTTTTCTATAGTTTTGATAATAGGATGTTCTTCCTTGGACACCCTGATACTGATCTTGGGAATCCAGAGTTTCAAAGCTCATGCTTTAGAATCATCATTTTACACCTCATAATCCCCTAGTGGCACAACCATTTATGTTCATTAATCGAGAGATTGGTGGTTCACATGCACACTGTGGACACGAACGGCCTGGGTATGTACTTGCCTAATGTGATAGACTTTAAAAATGCTGGTGCATACTTGTGCTTTCACATGTGTGGTGTTTCCATGGTGTGCAATCAGTTTTCAGGCAACTGATGGTTGCTTTCTTACCCAGATAGTATGCTTGTAAAATTACTATAGTGCACTCGGAAACATGTTCTCAAATTTTACTTCTACATTTCTTGTTTTGAGCACTTTTGTCATTTTGAAATTTACATTTGGTTTTTCACAACTGAGTAAAATGTTTTTTTTTCTTTCAATATTTATTGCTTGTTTCTAGTATGTTCCTATTCTGTGGCCCTAGTGTCAACTTGTACTTCCCCTATATTTAAATGGAAATACATGAGACAAAAGGCTCTGGTATCTTTTGTATATTCATGAAGATAAACCATGTTTTAAAAAAGAATGTTGATGATGGTGTATATAAGACGACTTCTCAATGTAATGAAAATATCTGTTGGATTAAAAGCATATTGATTAATGGCCTAAGGAAAACCCAATTAAGTCATGTCTTGAAGAGAGTGTGGATCCCTGTAGAATTTATAGAGTGACTTTCATGGAAGGCTAAATCATTGTGCGTGAACCCATGTAATAAAACTGAAAAGCACAAAATATATAGGCATAAAGAAGGACAACCACTAATAGGCTTAAATAAATCAAGGGTGCCTATGCTGCTGGTTGCTGTGAATTCTACTCTGATTGAATGCAGGCAAGAGTCCTCACCAGGGCAAGCATAGCACATAGCACGTGCTGTGAGTGGGCCACAGTAGACGATGGTTTCTCACGGAATGGATGACTTGGGGGTGCTTCACGGAAAAAAAGAAGTTATGCATTTATCTACGGTGGTATTATTAGTGTTAGTATTTATCTTCCAATAAGTGAACATTTTATCTATAGATATTTCAGACTGGGATTCTTCCAGTGGGAGACAAACACTTCCCAAGAAGTCGAACGTTGATGATGGGCCTCCATGTAAACCACCAGAACCGACCACAAGCCACTCAACATCTGCAAAGTTTGGAAGGACGACCTTAACACAAAAAGAAAAGAACATAACAGGAGCCGAGTTTGTAATTTGCGATGATCCCGTGGATGGCCTGGCTAAAGCAGGGCCATCAGAATACAAAAGGAGCAGAAAAGGTAAGCAATCAAAGACAATCCAATCATACAGCCCCTCTCTTGGCTTCAGTGGACTTCTGACTTGCCCTAACCACTTGTGTACAACTTCCTTTGAGTTTCCCTCCTTTCTGCAAACTGCCACCCAACCACACTTTTACATGGTATTTGCTTTCTTCATGCAACCAAAGCAGCAATGACATAGCTAGGAGTCTTTGGAGGGGGCTTCTTTCCTTCCGGCTTATTGAAAGTGTACTCATACTTGAGCATAGATAGTAAACAGTAGGTTGATGGTTGAATTTTGTGACTAGAAGAGCTCATTAATTTGAAGGTTACAGATGGGCCACTTGAACCCAATGTGTCTGCATATTTCTGTATGTCTGAATTTACAACTGTAAACAGCACATTCCAATGTAACCAAACCAGCACCATCTGAAAAGAAATACCAAACGGTGTGTTCACATTTTGCATAGTTCAGAATGCTGATCTTAATTTAATGAATATCAACGAAGTTTTGCTATCTAGTACCCGTTCTTAGGGGTGACCACATACCTTATTACCTTATAATACTGATGCTATTGTATGCAATGATTAAGGAGATGTGGTTGCACCATGGTTGAAAGTGGTTGGCTGCCAATTGGCACGTCAGCTATTAGAACCCATCATTGTGTCCAGAGAAGAGAGATATGAATGTTTGTAACTACTGAAATTCTAGTCTTGGATTCCCACTGTTATTTACTAGTAGGGTCATTACAAGTTGCAATTGATTTGATAACACACCTACCAATAACAGCAGTGAATAATAGTTCACCATTAGTTTAAATGAGTAGTGAATAGTTCGCAAGTAGTACTAATTTGAAGGAGTACTATGACATTCAAGGATGGAAAAAAAGGATAATTGATTTTAATTCTACCACTGTATACAATTTGTTGATTTATTGTATCAAATATGGTTCCTGCATTACATAGATAACGGCCTTAATTTAACCAGTCCTATCAGATGGACATGGTGGCACTGGTGGGTCAGCTTGAGGCTGCCAACCATACATTTGTGATTATAACATCCATGAACTGCACCAGGTAGAAATTTCAGGCTAACTGTGCCCTGAAAGATTTCCATCTCTGGATATTCCCTAGTCATGAGTCAGGATGGTTTGGACGGTAGTGAGTTTTGGGTGGGTATGATTAAGCCTATATTCATTTATGATTCAGGGTCATTTAAACCCCATAGCTATGCATCTTGTCTTTTTTTTAAACTATAGGATCAGCATGTTGTTTCTATTGATAAATATATTTGACATTTGTTCCTCTATGGTCATGATTTCCATCTTAGAATAAAGACCACCTTGGTCTACAGCAATCAGCATGCCCATCCTGACTTAGGAACACTTACATTTTCAGGTGTAGTGATTGAAAATATAATCTCCCTTTAAAAACCTTCATTGCATATTTGTTAACCTTATATTCCTATTATTTCTTCAGTTTTTAAAATATGGATTCAGATTTTGTTCGTGCTGCTTTTGTAACAAACACAATCAACATCCAAATCCCAATTATGTAAGCCACATATTTCTAAAGCCTGACATCAGGATTCAGCTTGTTACTAATTCCGCATGAATGTGTGAGATTAGTTTTTGTAACATTGACATGCCACTGATTTTGTCCAGTTTTCTCTTTAGATTCTGCAATAAAACATCGACATTTAAAGGTAATAACTTTTATATAAAACTTCCATATTTTTACCTTTAGTTAGTGACTACATTTGTCTAAAATGTTGGTTACATATTAATCTTCTTGTTTTAATTTCCATTCAGGATACCAAAGATGCTTATTCTGATCAAGACATAGCACCCAAGGATCAGCACACATCTAAGTCGGGTACATGTCTCGATACACTATAATTAGGACATTAAACTACTTGGCAAGTTCCCGGGATCCTTGATGTTTTATCTTTCCATTTTTTGTTTGCAAATTTAGTTATGAGAATTGAAATTTGGCATGCATATGCCTTATCTGTTTTTCGTACTTGAATCATAATGGAATGCTTTCACCACAGTAAGTTTGAACTCACATTTTCCCATTGGTATATTTTCAACACCCCCCCCCTCCAAATTCTCCATTTGGAAAGTCTATAGATTTGTAAATTCATAGATGTGAATTATGAAATGCTAAGGTTTTTTTTTCGAAATGCTTTAAAGTGGTCACTGGATATTTGATCCACGGCAGAGGAAAAGCCTTACCAGCTCCTGTGAGTTTTAACTTTATTTCATTTTACTGCTGTCCTAGTGATACTCTTAATCAACCACATTTTCTCCTTCGCAGACCCTGTGTGGTGTATGGTACATGTAGCAGCAATCATTCTTTAGTGGTTGTTTGGTAGACACAATCTTGGAAATAGTGGATTCTGAAAGTCTTCAGCTTCAGTGTCCCTTTGTGTTTTTTTAATATTATTCAAAGTGTCTAAGAGGTTTTGTTGAAGTGAATTTAAGTCCTTGCTATATCAGAAATGAAAGATGAAGCCAAATAAATACAACCATACTTACTCATGAATTTCATAATTTTTGAGTATGATGTTATCCCTCATCTTGCTGTGTCTGAACACCAGCATGGTGCACTTAGTAGAGAACAACACTGGAAATGACAAGTGACCTTTTCTATAGTTTTGATAATAGGATGTTCTTCCTTGGACACCCTGATACTGATCTTGGGAATCCAGAGTTTCAAAGCTCATGCTTTAGAATCATCATTTTACACCTCATAATCCCCTAGTGGCACAACCATTTATGTTCATTAATCGAGAGATTGGTGGTTCACATGCACACTGTGGTCACGAACGGCCTGGGTATGTACTTGCCTAATGTGATAGACTTTAAAAATGCTGGTACATACTTGTGCTTTCACATGTGTGGTGTTTCCATGGTGTGCAATCAGTTTTCAGGCAACTGATGGTTGCTTTCTTACCCAGATAGTATGCTTGTAAAATTACTATAGTGCACTCGGAAACATGTTCTCAAATTTTACTTCTACATTTCTTGTTTGAGCACTTTTGTCATTTTGAAATTTACATTTGGTTTTTCACAACTGAGTAAAATGTTTTTTTTCTTTCAATATTTATTGCTTGTTTCTAGTATGTTCCTATTCTGTGGCCCTAGTGTCAACTTGTACTTCCCCTATATTTAAATGGAAATACATGAGACAAAAGGCTCTGGTATCTCTTGTATATTCATGAAGATAAACCATGTTTTAAAAAAGAATGTTGATGATGGTGTATATAAGACGACTTCTCAATGTAATGAAAATATCTGTTGGATTAAAAGCATATTGATTAATGGCCTAAGGAAAACCCAATTAAGTCATGTCTTGAAGAGAGTGTGGATCCCTGTAGAATTTATAGAGTGACTTTCATGGAAGGCTAAATCAATTGTGCGTGAACCCATGTAATAAAACTGAAAAGCACAAAATATATAGGCATAAAGAAGGACAACCACTAATAGGCTTAAATAAATCAAGGGTGCCTATGCTGCTGGTTGCTGTGAATTCTACTCTGATTGACTGCAGGCAAGAGTCCTCACCAGGGCAAGCATAGCACATAGCACGTGCTGTGAGTGGGCCACAGTAGACGATGGTTTCTCACGGAATGGATGACTTGGGGGTGCTTCACGGAAAAAAAGAAGTTATGCATTTATCTACGGTGGTATTATTAGTGTTAGTATTTATCTTCCAATAAGTGAACATTTTATCTATAGATATTTCAGACTGGGATTCTTCCAGTGGGAGACAAACACTTCCCAAGAAGTCGAACGTTGATGATGGGCCTCCATGTAAACCACCAGAACCGACCACAAGCCACTCAACATCTGCAAAGTTTGGAAGGACGACCTTAACACAAAAAGAAAAGAACATAACAGGAGCCGAGTTTGTAATTTGCGATGATCCCGTGGATGGCCTGGCTAAAGCAGGGCCATCAGAATACAAAAGGAGCAGAAAAGGTAAACAACCACAGACAATCCAATCATACAGCCCCTCTCTTGGCTTCAGTGGACTTCTGACTTGCCCTAACCACTTGTGTACAACTTCCTTTGAGTTTCCCTCCTTTCTGCAAACTGCCACCCAACCACACTTTTACATGGTATTTGCTTTCTTCATGCAACCAAAGCAGCAATGACATAGCTAGGAGTCTTTGGAGGGGGCTTCTTTCCTTCCGGCTTATTGAAAGTGTACTCATACTTGAGCATAGATAGTAAACAGTAGGTTGATGGTTGAATTTTGTGACTAGAAGAGCTCATTAATTTGAAGGTTACAGATGGGCCACTTGAACCCAATGTGTCTGCATATTTCTGTATGTCTGAATTTACAACTGTAAACAGCACATTCCAATGTAACCAAACCAGCACCATCTGAAAAGAAATACCAAACGGTGTGTTCACATTTTGCATAGTTCAGAATGCTGATCTTAATTTAATGAATATCAACGAAGTTTTGCTATCTAGTACCCATTCTTAGGGGTGACCACATACCTTATTACCTTATAATACTGATGCTATTGTATGCAATGATTAAGGAGATGTGGTTGCACCATGGTTGAAAGTGGTTGGCTGCCAATTGGCACGTCAGCCATTAGAACCCATCATTGTGTCCAGAGAAGAGAGATATGAATGTTTGTAACTACTGAAATTCCAGTCTTGGAATCCCACTGTTATCTACCAGCAGGGTCGTTACAAGTTGCGATTGATTCAATAACACACCTAACACAAACAATAGTGAATAATAGTTCATTGTTACTTTAAAATAGTACTGTATAATTTAAAATAGTACCAATTTGAAAGAGTACAATGACATTCAAAAGTAGAAAAAAGGGTAATTAATTTTAATTTTACCAGTCTATGCAATTTGTTGATTAATTGCATCAAATACGGTTCCTGCATTATTGAATCAAAGGTCTTAATTGAACCAATGCTATCAGTTGGCTTAAAGAGCCTTGGTGGTACTGTTGGGTAAGCTTGAGGCTGGCAACTGTATATTTGTCATTTCAATATCTAAGAACTGCACCAGGTAGAAAGTTCCGGCTAACTGTACCCTGAAAGATGTCCATCCCTGGATATTTCTTGCCACGAGTCAGGATGGATTGGACGGTAGTGAGTTTTGGGTGGGTGTGATTAAGCCTATGTTCATTAATGATTCACGGTCATTTAAAACCATATATTTGACATGCCTTTTTCCATGGTCATGATTTCCATCTCAGAATAAAGACCACCTTGGTCTACAGCAATCAGCATGCCAATCCAGACTTATGAACACTTACATTTTCAGGTGTAGTGATTGAAAATATAATCTCCGTTTAAAAACCTTCATGGTATATTTGGTAAACTTATATTCCTATTGTTTCTTCGGTTTTTAAAATATGGATTCAGATTTTGTTCGCGCTGCTTTTATAACAAACACAACCAACATCCAAATCTCAATTATGTCAGCCACATATTTCTAAAGCCTGACATCAGGATTCAGCTTGTTACTAATTCCGCATGAATGTGTGAGATTAGTTTTTGTAACATTGACATGCCACTGATTTTGTCCAGTTTTCTCTTTAGATTCTGCAATAAAACATCGACATTTAAAGGTAATAACTTTTATATAAAACTTCCATATTTTTACCTTTAGTTAGTGACTACATTTGTCTAAAATGTTGGTTACATATTAATCTTCTTGTTTTATTTTCCACTCAGGATACCAAAGATGCTTATTCTGATCAAGACATAGCACCCAAGGATCAGCACACATCTAAGTCGGGTACATGTCTCGATACATTATAATTAGGACATTAAACTACTTGGCAAGTTCCTGGGATCCTTGATGTTTTATCTTTCCATTTTTTGTTTGCAAATTTAGTTATGAGAATTGAAATTTGGCATGCATATGCCTTATCTGTTTTTCGTACTTGAATCATGGAATGCTTTCACCACAGTAAGTTTGAACTCACATTTTCCCATTGGTATATTTTCAACACCCCCCCCTCCAAATTCTCCATTTGGAAAGTCTATAGATTTGGAAATTCATAGATGTGAATTATGAAATGCTAAGGTTTTTTTTGAAATGCTTTAAAGTGGTCACTGGATATTTGATCCACGGCAGAGGAAAAGCCTTACCAGCTCCTGTGAGTTTTAACTTTATTTCATTTTACTGCTGTCCTAGTGATACTCTTAATCAACCACATTTTCTCCTTCGCAGACCCTGTGTGGTGTATGGTACATGTAGCAGCAATCATTCTTTCGTGGTTGTTTGGTAGACACAATCTTGGAAATAGTGGATTCTGAAAGTCTTCAGCTTCAGTGTCCCTTTGTGTTTTTTTAATATTATTTAAAGTGTCTAAGAGGTTTTGTTGAAGTGAATTTAAGTCCTTGCTATATCAGAAATGAAAGATGAAGCCAAATAAATACAACCATACTTACTCATGAATTTCATAATTTTTGAGTATGATGTTATCCCTCATCTTGCTGTGTCTGAACACCAGCATGGTGCACTTAGTAGAGAACAACACTGGAAATGACAAGTGACCTTTTCTATAGTTTTGATAATAGGATGTTCATCCTTGGACACCCTGATACTGATCTTGGGAATCCAGAGTTTCAAAGCTCATGCTTTAGAATCATCATTTTACACCTCATAATCCCCTAGTGGCACAACCATTTATGTTCATTAATCGAGAGATTGGTGGTTCACATGCACACTGTGGTCACGAACGGCCTGGGTATGTACTTGCCTAATGTGATAGACTTTAAAAATGCTGGTGCATACTTGTGCTTTCACATGTGTGGTGTTTCCATGGTGTGCAATCAGTTTTCAGGCAACTGATGGTTGCTTTCTTACCCAGATAGTATGCTTGTAAAATTACTATAGTGCACTCGGAAACATGTTCTCAAATTTTACTTCTACATTTCTTGTTTTGAGCACTTTTGTCATTTTGAAATTTACATTTGGTTTTTCACAACTGAGTAAAATGTTTTTTTTCTTTCAATATTTATTGCTTGTTTCTAGTATGTTCCTATTCTGTGGCCCTAGTGTCAACTTGTACTTCCCCTATATTTAAATGGAAATACATGAGACAAAAGGCTCTGGTATCTCTTGTATATTCATGAAGATAAGCCATGTTTTAAAAAAGAATGTTGATGATGGTGTATATAAGACGACTTCTCAAAGTAATGAAAATATCTGTTGGATTAAAAGCACATTGATTAATGGCCTAAGGAAAACCCAATTAAGTCATGTCTTGAAGAGAGTGTGGATCCCTGTAGAATTTATAGAGTGACTTTCATGGAAGGCTAAATCAATTGTGCGTGAACCCATGTAACAAAACTGAAAAGCACAAAATATATAGGCATAAAGAAGGACAACCACTAATAGGCTTAAGTAAATCAAGGGTGCCTATGCTGCTGGTTGCTGTGAATTCTACTCTGATTGAATGCAGGCAAGAGTCCTCACCAGGGCAAGCATAGCACATAGCATGTGCTGTGAGTGGGCCACAGTAGACGATGGTTTCTCACGGAATGGATGACTTGGGGGTGCTTCACGGAAAAAAAGAAGTTATGCATTTATCTACGGTGGTATTATTAGTGTTAGTATTTATCTTCCAATAAGTGAACATTTTATCTATAGATATTTCAGACTGGGATTCTTCCAGTGGGAGACAAACACTTCCCAAGAAGTCGAACGTTGATGATGGGCCTCCATGTAAACCACCAGAACCGACCACAAGCCACTCAACATCTGCAAAGTTTGGAAGGACGACCTTAACACAAAAAGAAAAGAACATAACAGGAGCCGAGTTTGTAATTTGCGATGATCCCGTGGATGGCCTGGCTAAAGCAGGGCCATCAGAATACAAAAGGAGCAGAAAAGGTAAACAACCACAGACAATCCAATCATACAGCCCCTCTCTTGGCTTCAGTGGACTTCTGACTTGCCCTAACCACTTGTGTACAACTTCCTTTGAGTTTCCCTCCTTTCTGCAAACTGCCATCCAACCACACTTTTACATGGTATTTGCTTTCTTCATGCAACCAAAGCAGCAATGACATAGCTAGGAGTCTTTGGAGGGGGCTTCTTTCCTTCCGGCTTATTGAAAGTGTACTCATACTTGAGCATAGATAGTAAACAGTAGGTTGATGGTTGAATTTTGTGACTAGAAGAGCTCATTAATTTGAAGGTTACAGATGGGCCACTTGAACCCAATGTGTCTGCATATTTCTGTATGTCTGAATTTACAACTGTAAACAGCACATTCCAATGTAACCAAACCAGCACCATCTGAAAAGAAATACCAAACGGTGTGTTCACATTTTGCATAGTTCAGAATGCTGATCTTAATTTAATGAATATCAACGAAGTTTTGCTATCTAGTACCCGTTCTTAGGGGTGACCACATACCTTATTACCTTATAATACTGATGCTATTGTATGCAATGATTAAGGAGATGTGGTTGCACCATGGTTGAAAGTGGTTGGCTGCCAATTGGCACGTCAGCCATTAGAACCCATCATTGTGTCCAGAGAAGAGAGATATGAATGTTTGTAACTACTGAAATTCCAGTCTTGGAAACCCACTGTTATCTACCAGTAGGATCGTTATAAGTTGCGATTGATTCAATAACACACCTAACACAAACAATAGTGAATAATAGTTCATTGTTACTTTAAAATAGTACTGTATAATTTAAAATAGTACCAATTTGAAAGAGTACAATGACATTCAAAAGTAGAAAAAAGGGTAATTAATTTTAATTTTACCAGTCTATGCAATTTGTTGATTAATTGCATCAAATACGGTTCCTGCATTGTTGAATCAAAGGTCTTAATTGAACCAATGCTATCAGTTGGCTTAAAGAGCCTTGGTGGTACTGTTGGGTAAGCTTGAGGCTGGCAACTGTATATTTGTCATTTCAATATCTAAGAACTGCACCAGGTAGAAAGTTCCGGCTAACTGTACCCTGAAAGATGTCCATCCCTGGATATTTCTTGCCACGAGTCAGGATGGATTGGACGGTAGTGAGTTTTGGGTGGGTGTGATTAAGCCTATGTTCATTAATGATTCACGGTCATTTAAAACCATATATTTGACATGCCTTTTTCCATGGTCATGATTTCCATCTCAGAATAAAGACCACCTTGGTCTACAGCAATCAGCATGCCAATCCAGACTTATGAACACTTACATTTTCAGGTGTAGTGATTGAAAATATAATCTCCGTTTAAAAACCTTCATGGTATATTTGGTAAACTTATATTCCTATTGTTTCTTCGGTTTTTAAAATATGGATTCAGATTTTGTTCGCGCTGCTTTTATAACAAACACAACCAACATCCAAATCTCAATTATGTCAGCCACATATTTCTAAAGCCTGACATCAGGATTCAGCTTGTTACTAATTCCGCATGAATGTGTGAGATTAGTTTTTGTAACATTGACATGCCACTGATTTTGTCCAGTTTTCTCTTTAGATTCTGCAATAAAACATCGACATTTAAAGGTAATAACTTTTATATAAAACTTCCATATTTTTACCTTTAGTTAGTGACTACATTTGTCTAAAATGTTGGTTACATATTAATCTTCTTGTTTTATTTTCCACTCAGGATACCAAAGATGCTTATTCTGATCAAGACATAGCACCCAAGGATCAGCACACATCTAAGTCGGGTACATGTCTCGATACATTATAATTAGGACATTAAACTACTTGGCAAGTTCCTGGGATCCTTGATGTTTTATCTTTCCATTTTTTGTTTGCAAATTTAGTTATGAGAATTGAAATTTGGCATGCATATGCCTTATCTGTTTTTCGTACTTGAATCATAATGGAATGCTTTCACCACAGTAAGTTTGAACTCACATTTTCCCATTGGTATATTTTCAACACCCCCCCCTCCAAATTCTCCATTTGGAAAGTCTATAGATTTGGAAATTCATAGATGTGAATTATGAAATGCTAAGGTTTTTTTTGAAATGCTTTAAAGTGGTCACTGGATATTTGATCCACGGCAGAGGAAAAGCCTTACCAGCTCCTGTGAGTTTTAACTTTATTTCATTCTACTGCTGTCCTAGTGATACTCTTAATCAACCACATTTTCTCCTTCGCAGACCCTGTGTGGTGTATGGTACATGTAGCAGCAATCATTCTTTAGTGGTTGTTTGGTAGACACAATCTTGGAAATAGTGGATTCTGAAAGTCTTCAGCTTCAGTGTCCCTTTGTGTTTTTTTAATATTATTTAAAGTGTCTAAGAGGTTTTGTTGAAGTGAATTTAAGTCCTTGCTATATCAGAAATGAAAGATGAAGCCAAATAAATACAACCATACTTACTCATGAATTTCATAATTTTTGAGTATGATGTTATCCCTCATCTTGCTGTGTCTGAACACCAGCATGGTGCACTTAGTAGAGAACAACACTGGAAATGACAAGTGACCTTTTCTATAGTTTTGATAATAGGATGTTCATCCTTGGACACCCTGATACTGATCTTGGGAATCCAGAGTTTCAAAGCTCATGCTTTAGAATCATCATTTTACACCTCATAATCCCCTAGTGGCACAACCATTTATGTTCATTAATCGAGAGATTGGTGGTTCACATGCACACTGTGGTCACGAACGGCCTGGGTATGTACTTGCCTAATGTGATAGACTTTAAAAATGCTGGTGCATACTTGTGCTTTCACATGTGTGGTGTTTCCATGGTGTGCAATCAGTTTTCAGGCAACTGATGGTTGCTTTCTTACCCAGATAGTATGCTTGTAAAATTACTATAGTGCACTCGGAAACATGTTCTCAAATTTTACTTCTACATTTCTTGTTTTGAGCACTTTTGTCATTTTGAAATTTACATTTGGTTTTTCACAACTGAGTAAAATGTTTTTTTTCTTTCAATATTTATTGCTTGTTTCTAGTATGTTCCTATTCTGTGGCCCTAGTGTCAACTTGTACTTCCCCTATATTTAAATGGAAATACATGAGACAAAAGGCTCTGGTATCTCTTGTATATTCATGAAGATAAGCCATGTTTTAAAAAAGAATGTTGATGATGGTGTATATAAGACGACTTCTCAAAGTAATGAAAATATCTGTTGGATTAAAAGCACATTGATTAATGGCCTAAGGAAAACCCAATTAAGTCATGTCTTGAAGAGAGTGTGGATCCCTGTAGAATTTATAGAGTGACTTTCATGGAAGGCTAAATCAATTGTGCGTGAACCCATGTAACAAAACTGAAAAGCACAAAATATATAGGCATAAAGAAGGACAACCACTAATAGGCTTAAGTAAATCAAGGGTGCCTATGCTGCTGGTTGCTGTGAATTCTACTCTGATTGAATGCAGGCAAGAGTCCTCACCAGGGCAAGCATAGCACATAGCACGTGCTGTGAGTGGGCCACAGTAGACGATGGTTTCTCACGGAATGGATGACTTGGGGGTGCTTCACGGAAAAAAAGAAGTTATGCATTTATCTACGGTGGTATTATTAGTGTTAGTATTTATCTTCCAATAAGTGAACATTTTATCTATAGATATTTCAGACTGGGATTCTTCCAGTGGGAGACAAACACTTCCCAAGAAGTCGAACGTTGATGATGGGCCTCCATGTAAACCACCAGAACCGACCACAAGCCACTCAACATCTGCAAAGTTTGGAAGGACGACCTTAACACAAAAAGAAAAGAACATAACAGGAGCCGAGTTTGTAATTTGCGATGATCCCGTGGATGGCCTGGCTAAAGCAGGGCCATCAGAATACAAAAGGAGCAGAAAAGGTAAACAACCACAGACAATCCAATCATACAGCCCCTCTCTTGGCTTCAGTGGACTTCTGACTTGCCCTAACCACTTGTGTACAACTTCCTTTGAGTTTCCCTCCTTTCTGCAAACTGCCATCCAACCACACTTTTACATGGTATTTGCTTTCTTCATGCAACCAAAGCAGCAATGACATAGCTAGGAGTCTTTGGAGGGGGCTTCTTTCCTTCCGGCTTATTGAAAGTGTACTCATACTTGAGCATAGATAGTAAACAGTAGGTTGATGGTTGAATTTTGTGACTAGAAGAGCTCATTAATTTGAAGGTTACAGATGGGCCACTTGAACCCAATGTGTCTGCATATTTCTGTATGTCTGAATTTACAACTGTAAACAGCACATTCCAATGTAACCAAACCAGCACCATCTGAAAAGAAATACCAAACGGTGTGTTCACATTTTGCATAGTTCAGAATGCTGATCTTAATTTAATGAATATCAACGAAGTTTTGCTATCTAGTACCCGTTCTTAGGGGTGACCACATACCTTATTACCTTATAATACTGATGCTATTGTATGCAATGATTAAGGAGATGTGGTTGCACCATGGTTGAAAGTGGTTGGCTGCCAATTGGCACGTCAGCCATTAGAACCCATCATTGTGTCCAGAGAAGAGAGATATGAATGTTTGTAACTACTGAAATTCCAGTCTTGGAAACCCACTGTTATCTACCAGTAGGATCGTTATAAGTTGCGATTGATTCAATAACACACCTAACACAAACAATAGTGAATAATAGTTCATTGTTACTTTAAAATAGTACTGTATAATTTAAAATAGTACCAATTTGAAAGAGTACAATGACATTCAAAAGTAGAAAAAAGGGTAATTAATTTTAATTTTACCAGTCTATGCAATTTGTTGATTAATTGCATCAAATACGGTTCCTGCATTGTTGAATCAAAGGTCTTAATTGAACCAATGCTATCAGTTGGCTTAAAGAGCCTTGGTGGTACTGTTGGGTAAGCTTGAGGCTGGCAACTGTATATTTGTCATTTCAATATCTAAGAACTGCACCAGGTAGAAAGTTCCGGCTAACTGTACCCTGAAAGATGTCCATCCCTGGATATTTCTTGCCACGAGTCAGGATGGATTGGACGGTAGTGAGTTTTGGGTGGGTGTGATTAAGCCTATGTTCATTAATGATTCACGGTCATTTAAAACCATATATTTGACATGCCTTTTTCCATGGTCATGATTTCCATCTCAGAATAAAGACCACCTTGGTCTACAGCAATCAGCATGCCAATCCAGACTTATGAACACTTACATTTTCAGGTGTAGTGATTGAAAATATAATCTCCGTTTAAAAACCTTCATGGTATATTTGGTAAACTTATATTCCTATTGTTTCTTCGGTTTTTAAAATATGGATTCAGATTTTGTTCGCGCTGCTTTTATAACAAACACAACCAACATCCAAATCTCAATTATGTCAGCCACATATTTCTAAAGCGTGACATCAGGATTCAGCTTGTTACTAATTCCGCATGAATGTGTGAGATTAGTTTTTGTAACATTGACATGCCACTGATTTTGTCCAGTTTTCTCTTTAGATTCTGCAATAAAACATCGACATTTAAAGGTAATAACTTTTATATAAAACTTCCATATTTTTACCTTTAGTTAGTGACTACATTTGTCTAAAATGTTGGTTACATATTAATCTTCTTGTTTTATTTTCCACTCAGGATACCAAAGATGCTTATTCTGATCAAGACATAGCACCCAAGGATCAGCACACATCTAAGTCGGGTACATGTCTCGATACATTATAATTAGGACATTAAACTACTTGGCAAGTTCCTGGGATCCTTGATGTTTTATCTTTCCATTTTTTGTTTGCAAATTTAGTTATGAGAATTGAAATTTGGCATGCATATGCCTTATCTGTTTTTCGTACTTGAATCATAATGGAATGCTTTCACCACAGTAAGTTTGAACTCACATTTTCCCATTGGTATATTTTCAACACCCCCCCCTCCAAATTCTCCATTTGGAAAGTCTATAGATTTGGAAATTCATAGATGTGAATTATGAAATGCTAAGGTTTTTTTTGAAATGCTTTAAAGTGGTCACTGGATATTTGATCCACGGCAGAGGAAAAGCCTTACCAGCTCCTGTGAGTTTTAACTTTATTTCATTCTACTGCTGTCCTAGTGATACTCTTAATCAACCACATTTTCTCCTTCGCAGACCCTGTGTGGTGTATGGTACATGTAGCAGCAATCATTCTTTAGTGGTTGTTTGGTAGACACAATCTTGGAAATAGTGGATTCTGAAAGTCTTCAGCTTCAGTGTCCCTTTGTGTTTTTTTAATATTATTTAAAGTGTCTAAGAGGTTTTGTTGAAGTGAATTTAAGTCCTTGCTATATCAGAAATGAAAGATGAAGCCAAATAAATACAACCATACTTACTCATGAATTTCATAATTTTTGAGTATGATGTTATCCCTCATCTTGCTGTGTCTGAACACCAGCATGGTGCACTTAGTAGAGAACAACACTGGAAATGACAAGTGACCTTTTCTATAGTTTTGATAATAGGATGTTCATCCTTGGACACCCTGATACTGATCTTGGGAATCCAGAGTTTCAAAGCTCATGCTTTAGAATCATCATTTTACACCTCATAATCCCCTAGTGGCACAACCATTTATGTTCATTAATCGAGAGATTGGTGGTTCACATGCACACTGTGGTCACGAACGGCCTGGGTATGTACTTGCCTAATGTGATAGACTTTAAAAATGCTGGTGCATACTTGTGCTTTCACATGTGTGGTGTTTCCATGGTGTGCAATCAGTTTTCAGGCAACTGATGGTTGCTTTCTTACCCAGATAGTATGCTTGTAAAATTACTATAGTGCACTCGGAAACATGTTCTCAAATTTTACTTCTACATTTCTTGTTTTGAGCACTTTTGTCATTTTGAAATTTACATTTGGTTTTTCACAACTGAGTAAAATGTTTTTTTTCTTTCAATATTTATTGCTTGTTTCTAGTATGTTCCTATTCTGTGGCCCTAGTGTCAACTTGTACTTCCCCTATATTTAAATGGAAATACATGAGACAAAAGGCTCTGGTATCTCTTGTATATTCATGAAGATAAGCCATGTTTTAAAAAAGAATGTTGATGATGGTGTATATAAGACGACTTCTCAAAGTAATGAAAATATCTGTTGGATTAAAAGCACATTGATTAATGGCCTAAGGAAAACCCAATTAAGTCATGTCTTGAAGAGAGTGTGGATCCCTGTAGAATTTATAGAGTGACTTTCATGGAAGGCTAAATCAATTGTGCGTGAACCCATGTAACAAAACTGAAAAGCACAAAATATATAGGCATAAAGAAGGACAACCACTAATAGGCTTAAGTAAATCAAGGGTGCCTATGCTGCTGGTTGCTGTGAATTCTACTCTGATTGAATGCAGGCAAGAGTCCTCACCAGGGCAAGCATAGCACATAGCACGTGCTGTGAGTGGGCCACAGTAGACGATGGTTTCTCACGGAATGGATGACTTGGGGGTGCTTCACGGAAAAAAAGAAGTTATGCATTTATCTACGGTGGTATTATTAGTGTTAGTATTTATCTTCCAATAAGTGAACATTTTATCTATAGATATTTCAGACTGGGATTCTTCCAGTGGGAGACAAACACTTCCCAAGAAGTCGAACGTTGATGATGGGCCTCCATGTAAACCACCAGAACCGACCACAAGCCACTCAACATCTGCAAAGTTTGGAAGGACGACCTTAACACAAAAAGAAAAGAACATAACAGGAGCCGAGTTTGTAATTTGCGATGATCCCGTGGATGGCCTGGCTAAAGCAGGGCCATCAGAATACAAAAGGAGCAGAAAAGGTAAACAACCACAGACAATCCAATCATACAGCCCCTCTCTTGGCTTCAGTGGACTTCTGACTTGCCCTAACCACTTGTGTACAACTTCCTTTGAGTTTCCCTCCTTTCTGCAAACTGCCATCCAACCACACTTTTACATGGTATTTGCTTTCTTCATGCAACCAAAGCAGCAATGACATAGCTAGGAGTCTTTGGAGGGGGCTTCTTTCCTTCCGGCTTATTGAAAGTGTACTCATACTTGAGCATAGATAGTAAACAGTAGGTTGATGGTTGAATTTTGTGACTAGAAGAGCTCATTAATTTGAAGGTTACAGATGGGCCACTTGAACCCAATGTGTCTGCATATTTCTGTATGTCTGAATTTACAACTGTAAACAGCACATTCCAATGTAACCAAACCAGCACCATCTGAAAAGAAATACCAAACGGTGTGTTCACATTTTGCATAGTTCAGAATGCTGATCTTAATTTAATGAATATCAACGAAGTTTTGCTATCTAGTACCCGTTCTTAGGGGTGACCACATACCTTATTACCTTATAATACTGATGCTATTGTATGCAATGATTAAGGAGATGTGGTTGCACCATGGTTGAAAGTGGTTGGCTGCCAATTGGCACGTCAGCCATTAGAACCCATCATTGTGTCCAGAGAAGAGAGATATGAATGTTTGTAACTACTGAAATTCCAGTCTTGGAAACCCACTGTTATCTACCAGTAGGATCGTTATAAGTTGCGATTGATTCAATAACACACCTAACACAAACAATAGTGAATAATAGTTCATTGTTACTTTAAAATAGTACTGTATAATTTAAAATAGTACCAATTTGAAAGAGTACAATGACATTCAAAAGTAGAAAAAAGGGTAATTAATTTTAATTTTACCAGTCTATGCAATTTGTTGATTAATTGCATCAAATACGGTTCCTGCATTGTTGAATCAAAGGTCTTAATTGAACCAATGCTATCAGTTGGCTTAAAGAGCCTTGGTGGTACTGTTGGGTAAGCTTGAGGCTGGCAACTGTATATTTGTCATTTCAATATCTAAGAACTGCACCAGGTAGAAAGTTCCGGCTAACTGTACCCTGAAAGATGTCCATCCCTGGATATTTCTTGCCACGAGTCAGGATGGATTGGACGGTAGTGAGTTTTGGGTGGGTGTGATTAAGCCTATGTTCATTAATGATTCACGGTCATTTAAAACCATATATTTGACATGCCTTTTTCCATGGTCATGATTTCCATCTCAGAATAAAGACCACCTTGGTCTACAGCAATCAGCATGCCAATCCAGACTTATGAACACTTACATTTTCAGGTGTAGTGATTGAAAATATAATCTCCGTTTAAAAACCTTCATGGTATATTTGGTAAACTTATATTCCTATTGTTTCTTCGGTTTTTAAAATATGGATTCAGATTTTGTTCGCGCTGCTTTTATAACAAACACAACCAACATCCAAATCTCAATTATGTCAGCCACATATTTCTAAAGCCTGACATCAGGATTCAGCTTGTTACTAATTCCGCATGAATGTGTGAGATTAGTTTTTGTAACATTGACATGCCACTGATTTTGTCCAGTTTTCTCTTTAGATTCTGCAATAAAACATCGACATTTAAAGGTAATAACTTTTATATAAAACTTCCATATTTTTACCTTTAGTTAGTGACTACATTTGTCTAAAATGTTGGTTACATATTAATCTTCTTGTTTTATTTTCCACTCAGGATACCAAAGATGCTTATTCTGATCAAGACATAGCACCCAAGGATCAGCACACATCTAAGTCGGGTACATGTCTCGATACATTATAATTAGGACATTAAACTACTTGGCAAGTTCCTGGGATCCTTGATGTTTTATCTTTCCATTTTTTGTTTGCAAATTTAGTTATGAGAATTGAAATTTGGCATGCATATGCCTTATCTGTTTTTCGTACTTGAATCATAATGGAATGCTTTCACCACAGTAAGTTTGAACTCACATTTTCCCATTGGTATATTTTCAACACCCCCCCCTCCAAATTCTCCATTTGGAAAGTCTATAGATTTGGAAATTCATAGATGTGAATTATGAAATGCTAAGGTTTTTTTTGAAATGCTTTAAAGTGGTCACTGGATATTTGATCCACGGCAGAGGAAAAGCCTTACCAGCTCCTGTGAGTTTTAACTTTATTTCATTCTACTGCTGTCCTAGTGATACTCTTAATCAACCACATTTTCTCCTTCGCAGACCCTGTGTGGTGTATGGTACATGTAGCAGCAATCATTCTTTAGTGGTTGTTTGGTAGACACAATCTTGGAAATAGTGGATTCTGAAAGTCTTCAGCTTCAGTGTCCCTTTGTGTTTTTTTAATATTATTTAAAGTGTCTAAGAGGTTTTGTTGAAGTGAATTTAAGTCCTTGCTATATCAGAAATGAAAGATGAAGCCAAATAAATACAACCATACTTACTCATGAATTTCATAATTTTTGAGTATGATGTTATCCCTCATCTTGCTGTGTCTGAACACCAGCATGGTGCACTTAGTAGAGAACAACACTGGAAATGACAAGTGACCTTTTCTATAGTTTTGATAATAGGATGTTCATCCTTGGACACCCTGATACTGATCTTGGGAATCCAGAGTTTCAAAGCTCATGCTTTAGAATCATCATTTTACACCTCATAATCCCCTAGTGGCACAACCATTTATGTTCATTAATCGAGAGATTGGTGGTTCACATGCACACTGTGGTCACGAACGGCCTGGGTATGTACTTGCCTAATGTGATAGACTTTAAAAATGCTGGTGCATACTTGTGCTTTCACATGTGTGGTGTTTCCATGGTGTGCAATCAGTTTTCAGGCAACTGATGGTTGCTTTCTTACCCAGATAGTATGCTTGTAAAATTACTATAGTGCACTCGGAAACATGTTCTCAAATTTTACTTCTACATTTCTTGTTTTGAGCACTTTTGTCATTTTGAAATTTACATTTGGTTTTTCACAACTGAGTAAAATGTTTTTTTTCTTTCAATATTTATTGCTTGTTTCTAGTATGTTCCTATTCTGTGGCCCTAGTGTCAACTTGTACTTCCCCTATATTTAAATGGAAATACATGAGACAAAAGGCTCTGGTATCTCTTGTATATTCATGAAGATAAGCCATGTTTTAAAAAAGAATGTTGATGATGGTGTATATAAGACGACTTCTCAAAGTAATGAAAATATCTGTTGGATTAAAAGCACATTGATTAATGGCCTAAGGAAAACCCAATTAAGTCATGTCTTGAAGAGAGTGTGGATCCCTGTAGAATTTATAGAGTGACTTTCATGGAAGGCTAAATCAATTGTGCGTGAACCCATGTAACAAAACTGAAAAGCACAAAATATATAGGCATAAAGAAGGACAACCACTAATAGGCTTAAGTAAATCAAGGGTGCCTATGCTGCTGGTTGCTGTGAATTCTACTCTGATTGAATGCAGGCAAGAGTCCTCACCAGGGCAAGCATAGCACATAGCACGTGCTGTGAGTGGGCCACAGTAGACGATGGTTTCTCACGGAATGGATGACTTGGGGGTGCTTCACGGAAAAAAAGAAGTTATGCATTTATCTACGGTGGTATTATTAGTGTTAGTATTTATCTTCCAATAAGTGAACATTTTATCTATAGATATTTCAGACTGGGATTCTTCCAGTGGGAGACAAACACTTCCCAAGAAGTCGAACGTTGATGATGGGCCTCCATGTAAACCACCAGAACCGACCACAAGCCACTCAACATCTGCAAAGTTTGGAAGGACGACCTTAACACAAAAAGAAAAGAACATAACAGGAGCCGAGTTTGTAATTTGCGATGATCCCGTGGATGGCCTGGCTAAAGCAGGGCCATCAGAATACAAAAGGAGCAGAAAAGGTAAACAACCACAGACAATCCAATCATACAGCCCCTCTCTTGGCTTCAGTGGACTTCTGACTTGCCCTAACCACTTGTGTACAACTTCCTTTGTGTTTCCCTCCTTTCTGCAAACTGCCATCCAACCACACTTTTACATGGTATTTGCTTTCTTCATGCAACCAAAGCAGCAATGACATAGCTAGGAGTCTTTGGAGGGGGCTTCTTTCCTTCCGGCTTATTGAAAGTGTACTCATACTTGAGCATAGATAGTAAACAGTAGGTTGATGGTTGAATTTTGTGACTAGAAGAGCTCATTAATTTGAAGGTTACAGATGGGCCACTTGAACCCAATGTGTCTGCATATTTCTGTATGTCTGAATTTACAACTGTAAACAGCACATTCCAATGTAACCAAACCAGCACCATCTGAAAAGAAATACCAAACGGTGTGTTCACATTTTGCATAGTTCAGAATGCTGATCTTAATTTAATGAATATCAACGAAGTTTTGCTATCTAGTACCCGTTCTTAGGGGTGACCACATACCTTATTACCTTATAATACTGATGCTATTGTATGCAATGATTAAGGAGATGTGGTTGCACCATGGTTGAAAGTGGTTGGCTGCCAATTGGCACGTCAGCCATTAGAACCCATCATTGTGTCCAGAGAAGAGAGATATGAATGTTTGTAACTACTGAAATTCCAGTCTTGGAAACCCACTGTTATCTACCAGTAGGATCGTTATAAGTTGCGATTGATTCAATAACACACCTAACACAAACAATAGTGAATAATAGTTCATTGTTACTTTAAAATAGTACTGTATAATTTAAAATAGTACCAATTTGAAAGAGTACAATGACATTCAAAAGTAGAAAAAAGGGTAATTAATTTTAATTTTACCAGTCTATGCAATTTGTTGATTAATTGCATCAAATACGGTTCCTGCATTGTTGAATCAAAGGTCTTAATTGAACCAATGCTATCAGTTGGCTTAAAGAGCCTTGGTGGTACTGTTGGGTAAGCTTGAGGCTGGCAACTGTATATTTGTCATTTCAATATCTAAGAACTGCACCAGGTAGAAAGTTCCGGCTAACTGTACCCTGAAAGATGTCCATCCCTGGATATTTCTTGCCACGAGTCAGGATGGATTGGACGGTAGTGAGTTTTGGGTGGGTGTGATTAAGCCTATGTTCATTAATGATTCACGGTCATTTAAAACCATATATTTGACATGCCTTTTTCCATGGTCATGATTTCCATCTCAGAATAAAGACCACCTTGGTCTACAGCAATCAGCATGCCAATCCAGACTTATGAACACTTACATTTTCAGGTGTAGTGATTGAAAATATAATCTCCGTTTAAAAACCTTCATGGTATATTTGGTAAACTTATATTCCTATTGTTTCTTCGGTTTTTAAAATATGGATTCAGATTTTGTTCGCGCTGCTTTTATAACAAACACAACCAACATCCAAATCTCAATTATGTCAGCCACATATTTCTAAAGCCTGACATCAGGATTCAGCTTGTTACTAATTCCGCATGAATGTGTGAGATTAGTTTTTGTAACATTGACATGCCACTGATTTTGTCCAGTTTTCTCTTTAGATTCTGCAATAAAACATCGACATTTAAAGGTAATAACTTTTATATAAAACTTCCATATTTTTACCTTTAGTTAGTGACTACATTTGTCTAAAATGTTGGTTACATATTAATCTTCTTGTTTTATTTTCCACTCAGGATACCAAAGATGCTTATTCTGATCAAGACATAGCACCCAAGGATCAGCACACATCTAAGTCGGGTACATGTCTCGATACATTATAATTAGGACATTAAACTACTTGGCAAGTTCCTGGGATCCTTGATGTTTTATCTTTCCATTTTTTGTTTGCAAATTTAGTTATGAGAATTGAAATTTGGCATGCATATGCCTTATCTGTTTTTCGTACTTGAATCATAATGGAATGCTTTCACCACAGTAAGTTTGAACTCACATTTTCCCATTGGTATATTTTCAACACCCCCCCCTCCAAATTCTCCATTTGGAAAGTCTATAGATTTGGAAATTCATAGATGTGAATTATGAAATGCTAAGGTTTTTTTTGAAATGCTTTAAAGTGGTCACTGGATATTTGATCCACGGCAGAGGAAAAGCCTTACCAGCTCCTGTGAGTTTTAACTTTATTTCATTCTACTGCTGTCCTAGTGATACTCTTAATCAACCACATTTTCTCCTTCGCAGACCCTGTGTGGTGTATGGTACATGTAGCAGCAATCATTCTTTAGTGGTTGTTTGTTAGACACAATCTTGGAAATAGTGGATTCTGAAAGTCTTCAGCTTCAGTGTCCCTTTGTGTTTTTTTAATATTATTTAAAGTGTCTAAGAGGTTTTGTTGAAGTGAATTTAAGTCCTTGCTATATCAGAAATGAAAGATGAAGCCAAATAAATACAACCATACTTACTCATGAATTTCATAATTTTTGAGTATGATGTTATCCCTCATCTTGCTGTGTCTGAACACCAGCATGGTGCACTTAGTAGAGAACAACACTGGAAATGACAAGTGACCTTTTCTATAGTTTTGATAATAGGATGTTCATCCTTGGACACCCTGATACTGATCTTGGGAATCCAGAGTTTCAAAGCTCATGCTTTAGAATCATCATTTTACACCTCATAATCCCCTAGTGGCACAACCATTTATGTTCATTAATCGAGAGATTGGTGGTTCACATGCACACTGTGGTCACGAACGGCCTGGGTATGTACTTGCCTAATGTGATAGACTTTAAAAATGCTGGTGCATACTTGTGCTTTCACATGTGTGGTGTTTCCATGGTGTGCAATCAGTTTTCAGGCAACTGATGGTTGCTTTCTTACCCAGATAGTATGCTTGTAAAATTACTATAGTGCACTCGGAAACATGTTCTCAAATTTTACTTCTACATTTCTTGTTTTGAGCACTTTTGTCATTTTGAAATTTACATTTGGTTTTTCACAACTGAGTAAAATGTTTTTTTTCTTTCAATATTTATTGCTTGTTTCTAGTATGTTCCTATTCTGTGGCCCTAGTGTCAACTTGTACTTCCCCTATATTTAAATGGAAATACATGAGACAAAAGGCTCTGGTATCTCTTGTATATTCATGAAGATAAGCCATGTTTTAAAAAAGAATGTTGATGATGGTGTATATAAGACGACTTCTCAAAGTAATGAAAATATCTGTTGGATTAAAAGCACATTGATTAATGGCCTAAGGAAAACCCAATTAAGTCATGTCTTGAAGAGAGTGTGGATCCCTGTAGAATTTATAGAGTGACTTTCATGGAAGGCTAAATCAATTGTGCGTGAACCCATGTAACAAAACTGAAAAGCACAAAATATATAGGCATAAAGAAGGACAACCACTAATAGGCTTAAGTAAATCAAGGGTGCCTATGCTGCTGGTTGCTGTGAATTCTACTCTGATTGAATGCAGGCAAGAGTCCTCACCAGGGCAAGCATAGCACATAGCACGTGCTGTGAGTGGGCCACAGTAGACGATGGTTTCTCACGGAATGGATGACTTGGGGGTGCTTCACGGAAAAAAAGAAGTTATGCATTTATCTACGGTGGTATTATTAGTGTTAGTATTTATCTTCCAATAAGTGAACATTTTATCTATAGATATTTCAGACTGGGATTCTTCCAGTGGGAGACAAACACTTCCCAAGAAGTCGAACGTTGATGATGGGCCTCCATGTAAACCACCAGAACCGACCACAAGCCACTCAACATCTGCAAAGTTTGGAAGGACGACCTTAACACAAAAAGAAAAGAACATAACAGGAGCCGAGTTTGTAATTTGCGATGATCCCGTGGATGGCCTGGCTAAAGCAGGGCCATCAGAATACAAAAGGAGCAGAAAAGGTAAACAACCACAGACAATCCAATCATACAGCCCCTCTCTTGGCTTCAGTGGACTTCTGACTTGCCCTAACCACTTGTGTACAACTTCCTTTGAGTTTCCCTCCTTTCTGCAAACTGCCATCCAACCACACTTTTACATGGTATTTGCTTTCTTCATGCAACCAAAGCAGCAATGACATAGCTAGGAGTCTTTGGAGGGGGCTTCTTTCCTTCCGGCTTATTGAAAGTGTACTCATACTTGAGCATAGATAGTAAACAGTAGGTTGATGGTTGAATTTTGTGACTAGAAGAGCTCATTAATTTGAAGGTTACAGATGGGCCACTTGAACCCAATGTGTCTGCATATTTCTGTATGTCTGAATTTACAACTGTAAACAGCACATTCCAATGTAACCAAACCAGCACCATCTGAAAAGAAATACCAAACGGTGTGTTCACATTTTGCATAGTTCAGAATGCTGATCTTAATTTAATGAATATCAACGAAGTTTTGCTATCTAGTACCCGTTCTTAGGGGTGACCACATACCTTATTACCTTATAATACTGATGCTATTGTATGCAATGATTAAGGAGATGTGGTTGCACCATGGTTGAAAGTGGTTGGCTGCCAATTGGCACGTCAGCCATTAGAACCCATCATTGTGTCCAGAGAAGAGAGATATGAATGTTTGTAACTACTGAAATTCCAGTCTTGGAAACCCACTGTTATCTACCAGTAGGATCGTTATAAGTTGCGATTGATTCAATAACACACCTAACACAAACAATAGTGAATAATAGTTCATTGTTACTTTAAAATAGTACTGTATAATTTAAAATAGTACCAATTTGAAAGAGTACAATGACATTCAAAAGTAGAAAAAAGGGTAATTAATTTTAATTTTACCAGTCTATGCAATTTGTTGATTAATTGCATCAAATACGGTTCCTGCATTGTTGAATCAAAGGTCTTAATTGAACCAATGCTATCAGTTGGCTTAAAGAGCCTTGGTGGTACTGTTGGGTAAGCTTGAGGCTGGCAACTGTATATTTGTCATTTCAATATCTAAGAACTGCACCAGGTAGAAAGTTCCGGCTAACTGTACCCTGAAAGATGTCCATCCCTGGATATTTCTTGCCACGAGTCAGGATGGATTGGACGGTAGTGAGTTTTGGGTGGGTGTGATTAAGCCTATGTTCATTAATGATTCACGGTCATTTAAAACCATATATTTGACATGCCTTTTTCCATGGTCATGATTTCCATCTCAGAATAAAGACCACCTTGGTCTACAGCAATCAGCATGCCAATCCAGACTTATGAACACTTACATTTTCAGGTGTAGTGATTGAAAATATAATCTCCGTTTAAAAACCTTCATGGTATATTTGGTAAACTTATATTCCTATTGTTTCTTCGGTTTTTAAAATATGGATTCAGATTTTGTTCGCGCTGCTTTTATAACAAACACAACCAACATCCAAATCTCAATTATGTCAGCCACATATTTCTAAAGCCTGACATCAGGATTCAGCTTGTTACTAATTCCGCATGAATGTGTGAGATTAGTTTTTGTAACATTGACATGCCACTGATTTTGTCCAGTTTTCTCTTTAGATTCTGCAATAAAACATCGACATTTAAAGGTAATAACTTTTATATAAAACTTCCATATTTTTACCTTTAGTTAGTGACTACATTTGTCTAAAATGTTGGTTACATATTAATCTTCTTGTTTTATTTTCCACTCAGGATACCAAAGATGCTTATTCTGATCAAGACATAGCACCCAAGGATCAGCACACATCTAAGTCGGGTACATGTCTCGATACATTATAATTAGGACATTAAACTACTTGGCAAGTTCCTGGGATCCTTGATGTTTTATCTTTCCATTTTTTGTTTGCAAATTTAGTTATGAGAATTGAAATTTGGCATGCATATGCCTTATCTGTTTTTCGTACTTGAATCATAATGGAATGCTTTCACCACAGTAAGTTTGAACTCACATTTTCCCATTGGTATATTTTCAACACCCCCCCCTCCAAATTCTCCATTTGGAAAGTCTATAGATTTGGAAATTCATAGATGTGAATTATGAAATGCTAAGGTTTTTTTTGAAATGCTTTAAAGTGGTCACTGGATATTTGATCCACGGCAGAGGAAAAGCCTTACCAGCTCCTGTGAGTTTTAACTTTATTTCATTCTACTGCTGTCCTAGTGATACTCTTAATCAACCACATTTTCTCCTTCGCAGACCCTGTGTGGTGTATGGTACATGTAGCAGCAATCATTCTTTAGTGGTTGTTTGTTAGACACAATCTTGGAAATAGTGGATTCTGAAAGTCTTCAGCTTCAGTGTCCCTTTGTGTTTTTTTAATATTATTTAAAGTGTCTAAGAGGTTTTGTTGAAGTGAATTTAAGTCCTTGCTATATCAGAAATGAAAGATGAAGCCAAATAAATACAACCATACTTACTCATGAATTTCATAATTTTTGAGTATGATGTTATCCCTCATCTTGCTGTGTCTGAACACCAGCATGGTGCACTTAGTAGAGAACAACACTGGAAATGACAAGTGACCTTTTCTATAGTTTTGATAATAGGATGTTCTTCCTTGGACACCCTGATACTGATCTTGGGAATCCAGAGTTTCAAAGCTCATGCTTTAGAATCATCATTTTACACCTCATAATCCCCTAGTGGCACAACCATTTATGTTCATTAATCGAGAGATTGGTGGTTCACATGCACACTGTGGTCACGAACGGCCTGGGTATGTACTTGCCTAATGTGATAGACTTTAAAAATGCTGGTGCATACTTGTGCTTTCACATGTGTGGTGTTTCCATGGTGTGCAATCAGTTTTCAGGCAACTGATGGTTGCTTTCTTACCCAGATAGTATGCTTGTAAAATTACTATAGTGCACTCGGAAACATGTTCTCAAATTTTACTTCTACATTTCTTGTTTTGAGCACTTTTGTCATTTTGAAATTTACATTTGGTTTTTCACAACTGAGTAAAATGTTTTTTTTCTTTCAATATTTATTGCTTGTTTCTAGTATGTTCCTATTCTGTGGCCCTAGTGTCAACTTGTACTTCCCCTATATTTAAATGGAAATACATGAGACAAAAGGCTCTGGTATCTCTTGTATATTCATGAAGATAAGCCATGTTTTAAAAAAGAATGTTGATGATGGTGTATATAAGACGACTTCTCAAAGTAATGAAAATATCTGTTGGATTAAAAGCACATTGATTAATGGCCTAAGGAAAACCCAATTAAGTCATGTCTTGAAGAGAGTGTGGATCCCTGTAGAATTTATAGAGTGACTTTCATGGAAGGCTAAATCAATTGTGCGTGAACCCATGTAACAAAACTGAAAAGCACAAAATATATAGGCATAAAGAAGGACAACCACTAATAGGCTTAAGTAAATCAAGGGTGCCTATGCTGCTGGTTGCTGTGAATTCTACTCTGATTGAATGCAGGCAAGAGTCCTCACCAGGGCAAGCATAGCACATAGCACGTGCTGTGAGTGGGCCACAGTAGACGATGGTTTCTCACGGAATGGATGACTTGGGGGTGCTTCACGGAAAAAAAGAAGTTATGCATTTATCTACGGTGGTATTATTAGTGTTAGTATTTATCTTCCAATAAGTGAACATTTTATCTATAGATATTTCAGACTGGGATTCTTCCAGTGGGAGACAAACACTTCCCAAGAAGTCGAACGTTGATGATGGGCCTCCATGTAAACCACCAGAACCGACCACAAGCCACTCAACATCTGCAAAGTTTGGAAGGACGACCTTAACACAAAAAGAAAAGAACATAACAGGAGCCGAGTTTGTAATTTGCGATGATCCCGTGGATGGCCTGGCTAAAGCAGGGCCATCAGAATACAAAAGGAGCAGAAAAGGTAAACAACCACAGACAATCCAATCATACAGCCCCTCTCTTGGCTTCAGTGGACTTCTGACTTGCCCTAACCACTTGTGTACAACTTCCTTTGAGTTTCCCTCCTTTCTGCAAACTGCCATCCAACCACACTTTTACATGGTATTTGCTTTCTTCATGCAACCAAAGCAGCAATGACATAGCTAGGAGTCTTTGGAGGGGGCTTCTTTCCTTCCGGCTTATTGAAAGTGTACTCATACTTGAGCATAGATAGTAAACAGTAGGTTGATGGTTGAATTTTGTGACTAGAAGAGCTCATTAATTTGAAGGTTACAGATGGGCCACTTGAACCCAATGTGTCTGCATATTTCTGTATGTCTGAATTTACAACTGTAAACAGCACATTCCAATGTAACCAAACCAGCACCATCTGAAAAGAAATACCAAACGGTGTGTTCACATTTTGCATAGTTCAGAATGCTGATCTTAATTTAATGAATATCAACGAAGTTTTGCTATCTAGTACCCGTTCTTAGGGGTGACCACATACCTTATTACCTTATAATACTGATGCTATTGTATGCAATGATTAAGGAGATGTGGTTGCACCATGGTTGAAAGTGGTTGGCTGCCAATTGGCACGTCAGCCATTAGAACCCATCATTGTGTCCAGAGAAGAGAGATATGAATGTTTCTAACTACTGAAATTCCAGTCTTGGAAACCCACTGTTATCTACCAGTAGGATCGTTATAAGTTGCGATTGATTCAATAACACACCTAACACAAACAATAGTGAATAATAGTTCATTGTTACTTTAAAATAGTACTGTATAATTTAAAATAGTACCAATTTGAAAGAGTACAATGACATTCAAAAGTAGAAAAAAGGGTAATTAATTTTAATTTTACCAGTCTATGCAATTTGTTGATTACTTGCATCAAATACGGTTCCTGCATTGTTGAATCAAAGGTCTTAATTGAACCAATGCTATCAGTTGGCTTAAAGAGCCTTGGTGGTACTGTTGGGTAAGCTTGAGGCTGGCAACTGTATATTTGTCATTTCAATATCTAAGAACTGCACCAGGTAGAAAGTTCCGGCTAACTGTACCCTGAAAGATGTCCATCCCTGGATATTTCTTGCCACGAGTCAGGATGGATTGGACGGTAGTGAGTTTTGGGTGGGTGTGATTAAGCCTATGTTCATTAATGATTCACGGTCATTTAAAACCATATATTTGACATGCCTTTTTCCATGGTCATGATTTCCATCTCAGAATAAAGACCACCTTGGTCTACAGCAATCAGCATGCCAATCCAGACTTATGAACACTTACATTTTCAGGTGTAGTGATTGAAAATATAATCTCCGTTTAAAAACCTTCATGGTATATTTGGTAAACTTATATTCCTATTGTTTCTTCGGTTTTTAAAATATGGATTCAGATTTTGTTCGCGCTGCTTTTATAACAAACACAACCAACATCCAAATCTCAATTATGTCAGCCACATATTTCTAAAGCCTGACATCAGGATTCAGCTTGTTACTAATTCCGCATGAATGTGTGAGATTAGTTTTTGTAACATTGACATGCCACTGATTTTGTCCAGTTTTCTCTTTAGATTCTGCAATAAAACATCGACATTTAAAGGTAATAACTTTTATATAAAACTTCCATATTTTTACCTTTAGTTAGTGACTACATTTGTCTAAAATGTTGGTTACATATTAATCTTCTTGTTTTATTTTCCACTCAGGATACCAAAGATGCTTATTCTGATCAAGACATAGCACCCAAGGATCAGCACACATCTAAGTCGGGTACATGTCTCGATACATTATAATTAGGACATTAAACTACTTGGCAAGTTCCTGGGATCCTTGATGTTTTATCTTTCCATTTTTTGTTTGCAAATTTAGTTATGAGAATTGAAATTTGGCATGCATATGCCTTATCTGTTTTTCGTACTTGAATCATAATGGAATGCTTTCACCACAGTAAGTTTGAACTCACATTTTCCCATTGGTATATTTTCAACACCCCCCCCTCCAAATTCTCCATTTGGAAAGTCTATAGATTTGGAAATTCATAGATGTGAATTATGAAATGCTAAGGTTTTTTTTGAAATGCTTTAAAGTGGTCACTGGATATTTGATCCACGGCAGAGGAAAAGCCTTACCAGCTCCTGTGAGTTTTAACTTTATTTCATTCTACTGCTGTCCTAGTGATACTCTTAATCAACCACATTTTCTCCTTCGCAGACCCTGTGTGGTGTATGGTACATGTAGCAGCAATCATTCTTTAGTGGTTGTTTGGTAGACACAATCTTGGAAATAGTGGATTCTGAAAGTCTTCAGCTTCAGTGTCCCTTTGTGTTTTTTTAATATTATTTAAAGTGTCTAAGAGGTTTTGTTGAAGTGAATTTAAGTCCTTGCTATATCAGAAATGAAAGATGAAGCCAAATAAATACAACCATACTTACTCATGAATTTCATAATTTTTGAGTATGATGTTATCCCTCATCTTGCTGTGTCTGAACACCAGCATGGTGCACTTAGTAGAGAACAACACTGGAAATGACAAGTGACCTTTTCTATAGTTTTGATAATAGGATGTTCATCCTTGGACACCCTGATACTGATCTTGGGAATCCAGAGTTTCAAAGCTCATGCTTTAGAATCATCATTTTACACCTCATAATCCCCTAGTGGCACAACCATTTATGTTCATTAATCGAGAGATTGGTGGTTCACATGCACACTGTGGTCACGAACGGCCTGGGTATGTACTTGCCTAATGTGATAGACTTTAAAAATGCTGGTGCATACTTGTGCTTTCACATGTGTGGTGTTTCCATGGTGTGCAATCAGTTTTCAGGCAACTGATGGTTGCTTTCTTACCCAGATAGTATGCTTGTAAAATTACTATAGTGCACTCGGAAACATGTTCTCAAATTTTACTTCTACATTTCTTGTTTTGAGCACTTTTGTCATTTTGAAATTTACATTTGGTTTTTCACAACTGAGTAAAATGTTTTTTTTCTTTCAATATTTATTGCTTGTTTCTAGTATGTTCCTATTCTGTGGCCCTAGTGTCAACTTGTACTTCCCCTATATTTAAATGGAAATACATGAGACAAAAGGCTCTGGTATCTCTTGTATATTCATGAAGATAAGCCATGTTTTAAAAAAGAATGTTGATGATGGTGTATATAAGACGACTTCTCAAAGTAATGAAAATATCTGTTGGATTAAAAGCACATTGATTAATGGCCTAAGGAAAACCCAATTAAGTCATGTCTTGAAGAGAGTGTGGATCCCTGTAGAATTTATAGAGTGACTTTCATGGAAGGCTAAATCAATTGTGCGTGAACCCATGTAACAAAACTGAAAAGCACAAAATATATAGGCATAAAGAAGGACAACCACTAATAGGCTTAAGTAAATCAAGGGTGCCTATGCTGCTGGTTGCTGTGAATTCTACTCTGATTGAATGCAGGCAAGAGTCCTCACCAGGGCAAGCATAGCACATAGCACGTGCTGTGAGTGGGCCACAGTAGACGATGGTTTCTCACGGAATGGATGACTTGGGGGTGCTTCACGGAAAAAAAGAAGTTATGCATTTATCTACGGTGGTATTATTAGTGTTAGTATTTATCTTCCAATAAGTGAACATTTTATCTATAGATATTTCAGACTGGGATTCTTCCAGTGGGAGACAAACACTTCCCAAGAAGTCGAACGTTGATGATGGGCCTCCATGTAAACCACCAGAACCGACCACAAGCCACTCAACATCTGCAAAGTTTGGAAGGACGACCTTAACACAAAAAGAAAAGAACATAACAGGAGCCGAGTTTGTAATTTGCGATGATCCCGTGGATGGCCTGGCTAAAGCAGGGCCATCAGAATACAAAAGGAGCAGAAAAGGTAAACAACCACAGACAATCCAATCATACAGCCCCTCTCTTGGCTTCAGTGGACTTCTGACTTGCCCTAACCACTTGTGTACAACTTCCTTTGAGTTTCCCTCCTTTCTGCAAACTGCCATCCAACCACACTTTTACATGGTATTTGCTTTCTTCATGCAACCAAAGCAGCAATGACATAGCTAGGAGTCTTTGGAGGGGGCTTCTTTCCTTCCGGCTTATTGAAAGTGTACTCATACTTGAGCATAGATAGTAAACAGTAGGTTGATGGTTGAATTTTGTGACTAGAAGAGCTCATTAATTTGAAGGTTACAGATGGGCCACTTGAACCCAATGTGTCTGCATATTTCTGTATGTCTGAATTTACAACTGTAAACAGCACATTCCAATGTAACCAAACCAGCACCATCTGAAAAGAAATACCAAACGGTGTGTTCACATTTTGCATAGTTCAGAATGCTGATCTTAATTTAATGAATATCAACGAAGTTTTGCTATCTAGTACCCGTTCTTAGGGGTGACCACATACCTTATTACCTTATAATACTGATGCTATTGTATGCAATGATTAAGGAGATGTGGTTGCACCATGGTTGAAAGTGGTTGGCTGCCAATTGGCACGTCAGCCATTAGAACCCATCATTGTGTCCAGAGAAGAGAGATATGAATGTTTCTAACTACTGAAATTCCAGTCTTGGAAACCCACTGTTATCTACCAGTAGGATCGTTATAAGTTGCGATTGATTCAATAACACACCTAACACAAACAATAGTGAATAATAGTTCATTGTTACTTTAAAATAGTACTGTATAATTTAAAATAGTACCAATTTGAAAGAGTACAATGACATTCAAAAGTAGAAAAAAGGGTAATTAATTTTAATTTTACCAGTCTATGCAATTTGTTGATTAATTGCATCAAATACGGTTCCTGCATTGTTGAATCAAAGGTCTTAATTGAACCAATGCTATCAGTTGGCTTAAAGAGCCTTGGTGGTACTGTTGGGTAAGCTTGAGGCTGGCAACTGTATATTTGTCATTTCAATATCTAAGAACTGCACCAGGTAGAAAGTTCCGGCTAACTGTACCCTGAAAGATGTCCATCCCTGGATATTTCTTGCCACGAGTCAGGATGGATTGGACGGTAGTGAGTTTTGGGTGGGTGTGATTAAGCCTATGTTCATTAATGATTCACGGTCATTTAAAACCATATATTTGACATGCCTTTTTCCATGGTCATGATTTCCATCTCAGAATAAAGACCACCTTGGTCTACAGCAATCAGCATGCCAATCCAGACTTATGAACACTTACATTTTCAGGTGTAGTGATTGAAAATATAATCTCCGTTTAAAAACCTTCATGGTATATTTGGTAAACTTATATTCCTATTGTTTCTTCGGTTTTTAAAATATGGATTCAGATTTTGTTCGCGCTGCTTTTATAACAAACACAACCAACATCCAAATCTCAATTATGTCAGCCACATATTTCTAAAGCGTGACATCAGGATTCAGCTTGTTACTAATTCCGCATGAATGTGTGAGATTAGTTTTTGTAACATTGACATGCCACTGATTTTGTCCAGTTTTCTCTTTAGATTCTGCAATAAAACATCGACATTTAAAGGTAATAACTTTTATATAAAACTTCCATATTTTTACCTTTAGTTAGTGACTACATTTGTCTAAAATGTTGGTTACATATTAATCTTCTTGTTTTATTTTCCACTCAGGATACCAAAGATGCTTATTCTGATCAAGACATAGCACCCAAGGATCAGCACACATCTAAGTCGGGTACATGTCTCGATACATTATAATTAGGACATTAAACTACTTGGCAAGTTCCTGGGATCCTTGATGTTTTATCTTTCCATTTTTTGTTTGCAAATTTAGTTATGAGAATTGAAATTTGGCATGCATATGCCTTATCTGTTTTTCGTACTTGAATCATAATGGAATGCTTTCACCACAGTAAGTTTGAACTCACATTTTCCCATTGGTATATTTTCAACACCCCCCCCTCCAAATTCTCCATTTGGAAAGTCTATAGATTTGGAAATTCATAGATGTGAATTATGAAATGCTAAGGTTTTTTTTGAAATGCTTTAAAGTGGTCACTGGATATTTGATCCACGGCAGAGGAAAAGCCTTACCAGCTCCTGTGAGTTTTAACTTTATTTCATTCTACTGCTGTCCTAGTGATACTCTTAATCAACCACATTTTCTCCTTCGCAGACCCTGTGTGGTGTATGGTACATGTAGCAGCAATCATTCTTTAGTGGTTGTTTGGTAGACACAATCTTGGAAATAGTGGATTCTGAAAGTCTTCAGCTTCAGTGTCCCTTTGTGTTTTTTTAATATTATTTAAAGTATCTAAGAGGTTTTGTTGAAGTGAATTTAAGTCCTTGCTATATCAGAAATGAAAGATGAAGCCAAATAAATACAACCATACTTACTCATGAATTTCATAATTTTTGAGTATGATGTTATCCCTCATCTTGCTGTGTCTGAACACCAGCATGGTGCACTTAGTAGAGAACAACACTGGAAATGACAAGTGACCTTTTCTATAGTTTTGATAATAGGATGTTCTTCCTTGGACACCCTGATACTGATCTTGGGAATCCAGAGTTTCAAAGCTCATGCTTTAGAATCATCATTTTACACCTCATAATCCCCTAGTGGCACAACCATTTATGTTCATTAATCGAGAGATTGGTGGTTCACATGCACACTGTGGTCACGAACGGCCTGGGTATGTACTTGCCTAATGTGATAGACTTTAAAAATGCTGGTGCATACTTGTGCTTTCACATGTGTGGTGTTTCCATGGTGTGCAATCAGTTTTCAGGCAACTGATGGTTGCTTTCTTACCCAGATAGTATGCTTGTAAAATTACTATAGTGCACTCGGAAACATGTTCTCAAATTTTACTTCTACATTTCTTGTTTTGAGCACTTTTGTCATTTTGAAATTTACATTTGGTTTTTCACAACTGAGTAAAATGTTTTTTTTCTTTCAATATTTATTGCTTGTTTCTAGTATGTTCCTATTCTGTGGCCCTAGTGTCAACTTGTACTTCCCCTATATTTAAATGGAAATACATGAGACAAAAGGCTCTGGTATCTCTTGTATATTCATGAAGATAAGCCATGTTTTAAAAAAGAATGTTGATGATGGTGTATATAAGACGACTTCTCAAAGTAATGAAAATATCTGTTGGATTAAAAGCACATTGATTAATGGCCTAAGGAAAACCCAATTAAGTCATGTCTTGAAGAGAGTGTGGATCCCTGTAGAATTTATAGAGTGACTTTCATGGAAGGCTAAATCAATTGTGCGTGAACCCATGTAACAAAACTGAAAAGCACAAAATATATAGGCATAAAGAAGGACAACCACTAATAGGCTTAAGTAAATCAAGGGTGCCTATGCTGCTGGTTGCTGTGAATTCTACTCTGATTGACTGCAGGCAAGAGTCCTCACCAGGGCAAGCACAGCACATAGCACGTGCTGTGAGTGGGCCACAGTAGACGATGGTTTCTCATGGAATAGATGACTTGGGGGTGCTTCACGGGAAAAAAAGAAGTTATGCATTTATCTACGGTGGTATTATTAGTGTTAGTATTTATCTTCCAATAAGTGAACATTTTATCTATAGATATTTCAGACTGGGATTCTTCCAGTGGGAGACAAACACTTCCCAAGAAGTCGAATGTTGATGATGGGCCTCCATGTAAACCACCAGAACCGACCACAAGCCACTCAACATCTGCAAAGTTTGGAAGGACGACCTTAGCACAAAAAGAAAAGAACATAACAGGAGCCGAGTTTGTAATTTGCGATGATCCCGTGGATGGCCTGGCTAAAGCAGGGCCATCAGAATACAAAAGGAGCAGAAAAGGTAAGCAATCAAAGACAATCCAATCATACAGCCCCTCTCTTGGCTTCAGTGGACTTCTGACTTGCCCTAACCACTTGTGTACAACTTCCTTTGAGTTTCCCTCCTTTCTGCAAACTGCCACCCAACCACACTTTTACATGGTATTTGCTTTCTTCATGCAACCAAAGCAGCAATGACATAGCTAGGAGTCTTTGGAGGGGGCTTCTTTCCTTCCGGCTTATTGAAAGTGTACTCATACTTGAGCATAGATAGTAAACAGTAGGTTGATGGTTGAATTTTGTGACTAGAAGAGCTCATTAATTTGAAGGTTACAGATGGGCCACTTGAACCCAATGTGTCTGCATATTTCTTTATATCTGAATTTACAACTGTAAACAGCACATTCCAATGTAACCAAACCAGCACCATCTGAAAAGAAATACCAAACGGTGTGTTCACATTTTGCATAGTTCAGAATGCTGATCTTAATTTAATGAATATCAACAAAGTTTTGCTATCTAGTACCCGTTCTTAGGGGTGACCACATACCTTATTACCTTATAATACTGATGCTATTGTATGCAATGATTAAGGAGATGTGGTTGCACCATGGTTGAAAGTGGTTGGCTGCCAATTGGCACGTCAGCCATTAGAACCCATCATTGTGTCCAGAGAAGAGAGATATGAATGTTTCTAACTACTGAAATTCCAGTCTTGGAAACCCACTGTTATCTACCAGTAGGGTCGTTACAAGTTGCGATTGATTCAATAACACACCTAACACAAACAATAGTGAATAATAGTTCATTGTTACTTTAAAATAGTACTGTATAATTTAAAATAGTACCAATTTGAAAGAGTACAATGACATTCAAAAGTAGAAAAAAGGGTAATTAATTTTAATTTTACCAGTCTATGCAATTTGTTGATTAATTGCATCAAATACGGTTCCTGCATTGTTGAATCAAAGGTCTTAATTGAACCAATGCTATCAGTTGGCTTAAAGAGCCTTGGTGGTACTGTTGGGTAAGCTTGAGGCTGGCAACTGTATATTTGTCATTTCAATATCTAAGAACTGCACCAGGTAGAAAGTTCCGGCTAACTGTACCCTGAAAGATGTCCATCCCTGGATATTTCTTGCCACGAGTCAGGATGGATTGGACGGTAGTGAGTTTTGGGTGGGTGTGATTAAGCCTATGTTCATTAATGATTCACGGTCATTTAAAACCATATATTTGACACGCCTTTTTCCATGGTCATGATTTCCATCTCAGAATAAAGACCACCTTGGTCTACAGCAATCAGCATGCCAATCCAGACTTATGAACACTTACATTTTCAGGTGTAGTGATTGAAAATATAATCTCCGTTTAAAAACCTTCATGGTATATTTGGTAAACTTATATTCCTATTGTTTCTTCGGTTTTTAAAATATGGATTCAGATTTTGTTCGCGCTGCTTTTATAACAAACACAACCAACATCCAAATCTCAATTATGTCAGCCACATATTTCTAAAGCCTGACATCAGGATTCAGCTTGTTACTAATTCCGCATGAATGTGTGAGATTAGTTTTTGTAACATTGACATGCCACTGATTTTGTCCAGTTTTCTCTTTAGATTCTGCAATAAAACATCGACATTTAAAGGTAATAACTTTTATATAAAACTTCCATATTTTTACCTTTAGTTAGTGACTACATTTGTCTAAAATGTTGGTTACATATTAATCTTCTTGTTTTATTTTCCACTCAGGATACCAAAGATGCTTATTCTGATCAAGACATAGCACTCAAGGATCAGCACACATCTAAGTCGGGTACATGTCTCGATACATTATAATTAGGACATTAAACTACTTGGCAAGTTCCCGGGATCCTTGATGTTTTATCTTTCCATTTTTTGTTTGCAAATTTAGTTATGAGAATTGAAATTTGGCATGCATATGCCTTATCTGTTTTTCGTACTTGAATCATAATGGAATGCTTTCACCACAGTAAGTTTGAACTCACATTTTCCCATTGGTATATTTTCAACACCCCCCCCTCCAAATTCTCCATTTGGAAAGTCTATAGATTTGGAAATTCATAGATGTGAATTATGAAATGCTAAGGTTTTTTTTGAAATGCTTTAAAGTGGTCACTGGATATTTGATCCACGGCAGAGGAAAAGCCTTACCAGCTCCTGTGAGTTTTAACTTTATTTCATTTTACTGCTGTCCTAGTGATACTCTTAATCAACCACATTTTCTCCTTCGCAGACCCTGTGTGGTGTATGGTACATGTAGCAGCAATCATTCTTTAGTGGTTGTTTGGTAGACACAATCTTGGAAATAGTGGATTCTGAAAGTCTTCAGCTTCAGTGTCCCTTTGTGTTTTTTTAATATTATTCAAAGTGTCTAAGAGGTTTTGTTGAAGTGAATTTAAGTCCTTGCTATATCAGAAATGAAAGATGAAGCCAAATAAATACAACCATACTTACTCATGAATTTCATAATTTTTGAGTATGATGTTATCCCTCATCTTGCTGTGTCTGAACACCAGCATGGTGCACTTAGTAGAGAACAACACTGGAAATGACAAGTGACCTTTTCTATAGTTTTGATAATAGGATGTTCATCCTTGGACACCCTGATACTGATCTTGGGAATCCAGAGTTTCAAAGCTCATGCTTTAGAATCATCATTTTACACCTCATAATCCCCTAGTGGCACAACCATTTATGTTCATTAATCGAGAGATTGGTGGTTCACATGCACACTGTGGTCACGAACGGCCTGGGTATGTACTTGCCTAATGTGATAGACTTTAAAAATGCTGGTGCATACTTGTGCTTTCACATGTGTGGTGTTTCCATGGTGTGCAATCAGTTTTCAGGCAACTGATGGTTGCTTTCTTACCCAGATAGTATGCTTGTAAAATTACTATAGTGCACTCGGAAACATGTTCTCAAATTTTACTTCTACATTTCTTGTTTTGAGCACTTTTGTCATTTTGAAATTTACATTTGGTTTTTCACAACTGAGTAAAATGTTTTTTTTCTTTCAATATTTATTGCTTGTTTCTAGTATGTTCCTATTCTGTGGCCCTAGTGTCAACTTGTACTTCCCCTATATTTAAATGGAAATACATGAGACAAAAGGCTCTGGTATCTCTTGTATATTCATGAAGATAAACCATGTTTTAAAAAAGAATGTTGATGATGGTGTATATAAGACGATTTCTCAATGTAATGAAAATATCTGTTGGATTAAAAGCATATTGATTAATGGCCTAAGGAAAACCCAATTAAGTCATGTCTTGAAGAGAGTGTGGATCCCTGTAGAATTTATAGAGTGACTTTCATGGAAGGCTAAATCAATTGTGCGTGAACCCATGTAATAAAACTGAAAAGCACAAAATATATAGGCATAAAGAAGGACAACCACTAATAGGCTTAAATAAATCAAGGGTGCCTATGCTGCTGGTTGCTGTGAATTCTACTCTGATTGAATGCAGGCAAGAGTCCTCACCAGGGCAAGCAAAGCACATAGCACGTGCTGTGAGTGGGCCACAGTAGACGATGGTTTCTCACGGAATGGATGACTTGGGGGTGCTTCACGGAAAAAAAGAAGTTATGCATTTATCTACGGTGGTATTATTAGTGTTAGTATTTATCTTCCAATAAGTGAACATTTTATCTATAGATATTTCAGACTGGGATTCTTCCAGTGGGAGACAAACACTTCCCAAGAAGTCGAACGTTGATGATGGGCCTCCATGTAAACCACCAGAACCGACCGCAAGCCACTCAACATCTGCAAAGTTTGGAAGGACGACCTTAGCACAAAAAGAAAAGAACATAACAGGAGCCGAGTTTGTAATTTGCGATGATCCCGTGGATGGCCTGGCTAAAGCAGGGCCATCAGAATACAAAAGCAGCAGAAGAGGTAAGCAATCAAAGACAATCCAATCATACAGCCCCTCTCTTGGCTTCAGTGGACTTCTGACTTGCCCTAACCACTTGTGTACAACTTCCTTTGAGTTTCCCTCCTTTCTGCAAACTGCCACCCAACCACACTTTTTCATGGTATTTGCTTTCTTCATGCAACCAAAGCAGCAATGACATAGCTAGGAGTCTTTGGAGGGGGGTTCTTTCCTTCCGGCTCATTGAAAGTGTACTCATACTTGAGCATAGATAGTAAACAGTAGGTTGATGGTTGAATTTTGTGACTAGAAGAGCTCATTAATTTGAAGGTTACAGATGGGCCACTTGAACCCAATGTGTCTGCATATTTCTGTATGTCTGAATTTACAATGTAAACAGCACATTCCAATGTAACCAAACCAGCACCATCTGAAAAGAAATACCAAACGGTGTGTTCACATTTTGCATAGTTCAGAATGCTGATTTTAATTTAATGAATATCAACGAAGTTTTGCTATCTAGTACCCGTTCTTAGGGGTGACCACATACCTTATTACCTTATAATACTGATGCTATTGTATGCAATGGTTAAGGAGATGTGGTTGCACCATGGTTGAATGTGGTTGGCTGCCAATTGGCACGTCAGCCATTAGAACCCATCATTGTGTCCAGAGAAGAGAGTTATGGATGTTTGTAACTACAGAAATTCCAGTCTTGGAATCCCACTGTTATCTACCAGTAGGGTCGTTACAAGTTGTGATTGATTCAATAACACACCTAACACAAACAATAGTGAATAATAGTTCATTATTACTTTAAAATAGTACTGTATAGTTTAAAATAGTACCAATTTGAAAGAGTACAATGACATTCAAAAGTAGAAAAAAGGGTAATTAATTTTAATTTTACCAGTCTATGCAATTTGTTGATTAATTGCATCAAATACGGTTCCTGCATTGTAGAATCAAAGGTCTTAATTGAACCAATGCTATCAGTTGGCCTAAAGAGCCTTGGTGGTACTGTTGGGTAAGCTTGAGGCTGGCAACTGTATATTTGTCATTTCAATATCTAAGAACTGCACCAGGTAGAAAGTTCCGGCTAACTGTACCCTGAAAGATGTCCATCCCTGGATATTTCTTGCCACGAGTCAGGATGGATTGGACAGTAGTGAGTTTTGGGTGGGTGTGATTAAGCCTATGTTCATTAATGATTCACGGTCATTTAAAACCATATATTTGGTTTTTTTTGTTTTTTTTTTAAATTTTTTTATTTTAACAATTTATTGGGGCTGATACAATTCTTTTCACAGTTCATACATATACATACATCAATTGTATAAAGCACATCTGTACAGTCTTTGCCCTAATCATTTTTTTCTCTTTTCTTCTTTTACATTTTATTAGGGACTCAAACAACTCTTACCACAATCCATACATATACATACATCAATTGTATAAAGCACATCCATACATTCCCTGCCCAAACATTCTTAAGGCATTTGCTCTCCACTTAAGCCCCTTGCATCAGGTCCTCTTTCCCCCCCCCTCCCTCCCCATTCCTCCCTCCCTCATATGCCCTTGGTAATTTATACCTCGTTATTTTGTCATATCTTGCCCTATCCGGAGTCTCCCTTCCCCCCTTCTCTGCTGTCCCTCTCACAGGGAAGAGGTCACATGTGGATCCTTGTAATCAGTTCCCCCTTCCTTGAAACAGAGAATCCTTGAAACTTCGATATGGAGTTCGCGTGCTCTGCGTTAACTATGTCCTCTATCGCCTTATAATACACACATCTTTGTTTTCAATGATTACAGGAGCCCTTGTTTCACAGGGGCTCAAAGTGCTGGCTGCTAATTGGCTGGTGAGCAATTGGAAGCCATCAGTGCCACCACAGACACAAGTCGTATAAATCTGTAAACAAACCATTACAACGTGAAATCCCTCTTATGTCCTGGCTTTAGGTTCCCTATGAGTTTTAATCAATCCATAGAAACAGAAAAAAATAACAACACTGAATAAAGAGTTTTCAGATATTCTTAATTATAAATGATGCTGTAGCGCTGAATAGTGATATAGGGCTAATCCTTTTGTATACTGCTACTCTCTGCAATTTCTCGATTCATTGCATCCAATGTGTTTTACTTTATGTAGATTTAATGGGCTAAATTTAACTAGTCCTGTAAGTAAGCCTACAGAGCCCTGGTGGCACTGTGGAGTAAATTTCAGCCCGTCAGAGGTTTATCTGGAAGTCCAAAAGCCACTAGCTGCACCACAGGAGAAACATCGGGTTAACTGTGCCCAGAATCGTGTCCAGCCTTGGGGATCCTCTTGCTATGAGTCAGACTTGACTCCATGGCAGTGGGCTCTGGGTGGGTAAGATTATGTCTGTGTTCATTAAGTGTTCATTCTCACTTGTGACCTTCAGCTATGCCATCTTTCCCTAACTGTACCGTTAGCTTAGTTTTCATACGCCCACTATATTTGTCGCCCTTTTTCTCAGGGTCATGATGTGCTCCTCAGCTTAGAGAGCACCTTTGTCTCCATCAATCAGCACGCCCACATTGACTTAGGGACACTTTTGCTTTCAGTTGCTGTGATTAAAACCAGAATCTCTCTTTTTAAATCTTCTTGCCATGTTTACTTATCCTATGTTCCTATGATTTCTTCAGTATTTCCAGATGGATTCAGGTTTGTTTATGTTTCTTTTTCTACCAATGAACTAAACAGCCACTCCCAAACATACAAGTTACACATTCCTATGGCCCAGTATGAGGATTCAGCATGATCTTCAATCCTCATGCCTGTGTGTGACCAGTTTTTGCCGTATTTTCACCCAGTTTATTATGTCCTTTGTGCCCTTTAGGTTCTATGATGAAATCTATGCATCTGAAGGTAATAATTTTATGTAAAACTTCCACATTTTTATCTTAAGACTGCAGGTTGTGTACCTTATTTGTTAATACTCTTTGTTTTAATTTCCTTTTAGGCTATCAAAGAAGCTTCTCCTGATATAGAGTTAGCACCTGAGCATGTACACACACCCAAACCAGGTAAAGTTCACAATACATATTTCACTTTGTTAAAAAGACATTAAGTTATTTCACACGTCTACAGGATTCTTGTTACTTATTTCACTTTTTGGAAATTTAGGTGACAGGCTTAACAGAAATCATGAATATGCCCATGTTGGTATTCATGTGTGATTTAAATACCTAGCGGCATAAGTGGAAGAATTCACCACAGGAAGCATGGTCTCATATCTTGTGATTTATATTCTTCCTACTTCCCAAGTTTGGAATTTGTCTACTGCTTGGAAATATACAGATGTTCCTTATGGCAGATGTGAAGTATGGCACTCTGCGACTTTTTTTCCTAATGCTTGACAATGCTCATTTGGATTCTTGTCTTCACCAGAAGCAAAGCCTTACTCTGCCTCATGTGTGTTTCAACTTTATTTCATTTTTATAGAGTCCCAGAATTGATCTTGTCAGCCAAAACTTTTCATTAACTGAAGTAGTGTGGTGTGTCGTATGTGTATTTATAATGCGGGTGAAGTCATTAATCATCCCCCAGAGAAGGTCTGTTACACAACCATTGACATAATGAATTTCACAACTCTTCAGCCTTGGGATCCTTTTATGGTATTCATTATTACATAGATTTCCTCAAAGGTTGTGTTCAGGGAGTTGGACCTATTTCCATATCAGAAATGGTAGCCGAACCCATGTAAATATGAGTGTACATTCTCAGAAATGTCATTTGTTATCCTCTTTCACCTGCCGTTATGATATTCATATTTGGAATTCCAAAAAGACAAAAAAACCTTATTTTGACTATATGATTTTCTTGTGTCAGAGCATATTGTTCTACTTTGTCACTAGGCTCAGTTTGGACTTACCCTATGTTTAAATGGAAGCACTTAGAATGCCAAAGACTATTGCTTCTCTTGTATATTCATTACGTTCACACAAAGGTTAGGTAATAAATGTTGAAGACTGTGAACTGAAGTGAGGTTAACTCATTGTATTGAAAATAGTTTTAAAATATGAAATATTATCTTCAAAAATGCTGACATGCACACAGTATTGTCTCTAGAATAAAGAAAACAGACTGCTATTCATAGTTAAGCTTGAAATGTGGAGGCAAGGGGTCTGTTATTAGGAAGAAAGAGCGAATTCTGGGAGGATTATAATGAAATTCCATGGAACACAAAATAAATCATTGAATGTGCTGAGTGATCACAAGCAGGTAACCCAGGAAATTGAAGATATTTAAACAACAGGAACGACAATTGCTAATAAGATTATCTAAATGAAGACCACTGTGCTTCTGGTCACTGTCAAGTCTACTGTGACTCGATGGAAGCACAGCGTTTCCCCAGAACAAGTGTACAACATGCCCCATGCAGTGTGACATAAAGCACCACTGTTTGTCAAGGAGAGGGAGACAAGAGACTGCTACACTCAAGCATGATTTCTGTTTATCTAAGCTGGTCACATTTATGTTATTATTTACCTTCTTGTAAATGAACATTGTATCTTCCGATATTCCAGACTCTGGTTCCCCCCGGGTAAGTCAGGAACGTACCAGGAAACTCGACGTTGATGATCAAGATCCATTTAAGCCACCATCACAGACCACAAATCAGGCAACCTCTACGAAATGTAGAAGGATGACCTTAGAAGAAAAGGAAAGAGACAATATTGAAGTTCTGCTTGTAACAGAAGACACAACGGTCCACAACATGGATAAAGCAGAGAGATCAGAAGTACCAAAGAGCAGAAAAGGTAAACAAGCACAGAGAAGTCAGTCAGAGAGTCTCTTGGCTTCAGCCTACTTCTGACTTTCCAGAATCATTTTGTGCAAACTTCGCTTTGGGTTGACTTCTCTTACGTAACCTACAACCCAACCAGTCTTTTCCTAGGTATTTCCTTTCTTCATCCAACCAAAGCAGCAAGTAGATTTCAAGGACTGTTTGGAGGCGTTCTTTCTTGTAGGGTAGCAGAAAGCAGATATATACTTGAGAGTACATGCTAAACGGTGGGTAAATTGTCAAACTCTGGGACTGGAGGCACACATTAGGTAGAGTTTTATAGATGGCCCACAGGGACACAGTACTACTGATTTCTCAATTGCTTTTGTCTGAAATTAGGTGCTTAAATACTAATGTATTCCGTTGTAAACAGACTCACAGCTTATGAAGAGAAATGCTGAATGACTTCCCGTCAGTTTGCATCATTCTCAATGCTGCTGTCCATTTACAGAGAATCCTTGAAACTTCGATATGGAGTTCGCGTGCTCTGCGTTAACGATGTCCTCTATCGCCTTATAATACACACATCTTTGTTTTCAATGATTACAGGAGCCCTTGTTTCACAGGGGCTCAAAGTGCTGGCTGCTAATTGGCTGGTGAGCAATTGGAAGCCATCAGTGCCACCACAGACACAAGTCGTATAAATCTGTAAACAAACCATTACAACGTGAAATCCCTCTTATGTCCTGGCTTTAGGTTCCCTATGAGTTTTAATCAATCCATAGAAACAGAAAAAAATAACAACACTGAATAAAGAGTTTTCAGATATTCTTAATTATAAATGATGCTGTAGCGCTGAATAGTGATATAGGGCTAATCCTTTTGTATACTGCTACTCTCTGCAATTTCTCGATTCATTGCATCCAATGTGTTTTACTTTATGTAGATTTAATGGGCTAAATTTAACTAGTCCTGTAAGTAAGCCTACAGAGCCCTGGTGGCACTGTGGAGTAAATTTCAGCCCGTCAGAGGTTTATCTGGAAGTCCAAAAGCCACTAGCTGCACCACAGGAGAAACATCGGGTTAACTGTGCCCAGAATCGTGTCCAGCCTTGGGGATCCTCTTGCTATGAGTCAGACTTGACTCCATGGCAGTGGGCTCTGGGTGGGTAAGATTATGTCTGTGTTCATTAAGTGTTCATTCTCACTTGTGACCTTCAGCTATGCCATCTTTCCCTAACTGTACCGTTAGCTTAGTTTTCATACGCCCACTATATTTGTCGCCCTTTTTCTCAGGGTCATGATGTGCTCCTCAGCTTAGAGAGCACCTTTGTCTCCATCAATCAGCACGCCCACATTGACTTAGGGACACTTTTGCTTTCAGTTGCTGTGATTAAAACCAGAATCTCTCTTTTTAAATCTTCTTGCCATGTTTACTTATCCTATGTTCCTATGATTTCTTCAGTATTTCCAGATGGATTCAGGTTTGTTTATGTTTCTTTTTCTACCAATGAACTAAACAGCCACTCCCAAACATACAAGTTACACATTCCTATGGCCCAGTATGAGGATTCAGCATGATCTTCAATCCTCATGCCTGTGTGTGACCAGTTTTTGCCGTATTTTCACCCAGTTTATTATGTCCTTTGTGCCCTTTAGGTTCTATGATGAAATCTATGCATCTGAAGGTAATAATTTTATGTAAAACTTCCACATTTTTATCTTAAGACTGCAGGTTGTGTACCTTATTTGTTAATACTCTTTGTTTTAATTTCCTTTTAGGCTATCAAAGAAGCTTCTCCTGATATAGAGTTAGCACCTGAGCATGTACACACACCCAAACCAGGTAAAGTTCACAATACATATTTCACTTTGTTAAAAAGACATTAAGTTATTTCACACGTCTACAGGATTCTTGTTACTTATTTCACTTTTTGGAAATTTAGGTGACAGGCTTAACAGAAATCATGAATATGCCCATGTTGGTATTCATGTGTGATTTAAATACCTAGCGGCATAAGTGGAAGAATTCACCACAGGAAGCATGGTCTCATATCTTGTGATTTATATTCTTCCTACTTCCCAAGTTTGGAATTTGTCTACTGCTTGGAAATATACAGATGTTCCTTATGGCAGATGTGAAGTATGGCACTCTGCGACTTTTTTTCCTAATGCTTGACAATGCTCATTTGGATTCTTGTCTTCACCAGAAGCAAAGCCTTACTCTGCCTCATGTGTGTTTCAACTTTATTTCATTTTTATAGAGTCCCAGAATTGATCTTGTCAGCCAAAACTTTTCATTAACTGAAGTAGTGTGGTGTGTCGTATGTGTATTTATAATGCGGGTGAAGTCATTAATCATCCCCCAGAGAAGGTCTGTTACACAACCATTGACATAATGAATTTCACAACTCTTCAGCCTTGGGATCCTTTTATGGTATTCATTATTACATAGATTTCCTCAAAGGTTGTGTTCAGGGAGTTGGACCTATTTCCATATCAGAAATGGTAGCCGAACCCATGTAAATATGAGTGTACATTCTCAGAAATGTCATTTGTTATCCTCTTTCACCTGCCGTTATGATATTCATATTTGGAATTCCAAAAAGACAAAAAAACCTTATTTTGACTATATGATTTTCTTGTGTCAGAGCATATTGTTCTACTTTGTCACTAGGCTCAGTTTGGACTTACCCTATGTTTAAATGGAAGCACTTAGAATGCCAAAGACTATTGCTTCTCTTGTATATTCATTACGTTCACACAAAGGTTAGGTAATAAATGTTGAAGACTGTGAACTGAAGTGAGGTTAACTCATTGTATTGAAAATAGTTTTAAAATATGAAATATTATCTTCAAAAATGCTGACATGCACACAGTATTGTCTCTAGAATAAAGAAAACAGACTGCTATTCATAGTTAAGCTTGAAATGTGGAGGCAAGGGGTCTGTTATTAGGAAGAAAGAGCGAATTCTGGGAGGATTATAATGAAATTCCATGGAACACAAAATAAATCATTGAATGTGCTGAGTGATCACAAGCAGGTAACCCAGGAAATTGAAGATATTTAAACAACAGGAACGACAATTGCTAATAAGATTATCTAAATGAAGACCACTGTGCTTCTGGTCACTGTCAAGTCTACTGTGACTCGATGGAAGCACAGCGTTTCCCCAGAACAAGTGTACAACATGCCCCATGCAGTGTGACATAAAGCACCACTGTTTGTCAAGGAGAGGGAGACAAGAGACTGCTACACTCAAGCATGATTTCTGTTTATCTAAGCTGGTCACATTTATGTTATTATTTACCTTCTTGTAAATGAACATTGTATCTTCCGATATTCCAGACTCTGGTTCCCCCCGGGTAAGTCAGGAACGTACCAGGAAACTCGACGTTGATGATCAAGATCCATTTAAGCCACCATCACAGACCACAAATCAGGCAACCTCTACGAAATGTAGAAGGATGACCTTAGAAGAAAAGGAAAGAGACAATATTGAAGTTCTGCTTGTAACAGAAGACACAACGGTCCACAACATGGATAAAGCAGAGAGATCAGAAGTACCAAAGAGCAGAAAAGGTAAACAAGCACAGAGAAGTCAGTCAGAGAGTCTCTTGGCTTCAGCCTACTTCTGACTTTCCAGAATCATTTTGTGCAAACTTCGCTTTGGGTTGACTTCTCTTACGTAACCTACAACCCAACCAGTCTTTTCCTAGGTATTTCCTTTCTTCATCCAACCAAAGCAGCAAGTAGATTTCAAGGACTGTTTGGAGGCGTTCTTTCTTGTAGGGTAGCAGAAAGCAGATATATACTTGAGAGTACATGCTAAACGGTGGGTAAATTGTCAAACTCTGGGACTGGAGGCGCACATTAGGTAGAGTTTTATAGATGGCCCACAGGGACACAGTACTACTGATTTCTCAATTGCTTTTGTCTGAAATTAGGTGCTTAAATACTAATGTATTCCGTTGTAAACAGACTCACAGCTTATGAAGAGAAATGCTGAATGACTTCCCGTCAGTTTGCATCATTCTCAATGCTGCTGTCCATTTACAGAGAATCCTTGAAACTTCGATATGGAGTTCGCGTGCTCTGCGTTAACGATGTCCTCTATCGCCTTATAATACACACATCTTTGTTTTCAATGATTACAGGAGCCCTTGTTTCACAGGGGCTCAAAGTGCTGGCTGCTAATTGGCTGGTGAGCAATTGGAAGCCATCAGTGCCACCACAGACACAAGTCGTATAAATCTGTAAACAAACCATTACAACGTGAAATCCCTCTTATGTCCTGGCTTTAGGTTCCCTATGAGTTTTAATCAATCCATAGAAACAGAAAAAAATAACAACACTGAATAAAGAGTTTTCAGATATTCTTAATTATAAATGATGCTGTAGCGCTGAATAGTGATATAGGGCTAATCCTTTTGTATACTGCTACTCTCTGCAATTTCTCGATTCATTGCATCCAATGTGTTTTACTTTATGTAGATTTAATGGGCTAAATTTAACTAGTCCTGTAAGTAAGCCTACAGAGCCCTGGTGGCACTGTGGAGTAAATTTCAGCCCGTCAGAGGTTTATCTGGAAGTCCAAAAGCCACTAGCTGCACCACAGGAGAAACATCGGGTTAACTGTGCCCAGAATCGTGTCCAGCCTTGGGGATCCTCTTGCTATGAGTCAGACTTGACTCCATGGCAGTGGGCTCTGGGTGGGTAAGATTATGTCTGTGTTCATTAAGTGTTCATTCTCACTTGTGACCTTCAGCTATGCCATCTTTCCCTAACTGTACCGTTAGCTTAGTTTTCATACGCCCACTATATTTGTCGCCCTTTTTCTCAGGGTCATGATGTGCTCCTCAGCTTAGAGAGCACCTTTGTCTCCATCAATCAGCACGCCCACATTGACTTAGGGACACTTTTGCTTTCAGTTGCTGTGATTAAAACCAGAATCTCTCTTTTTAAATCTTCTTGCCATGTTTACTTATCCTATGTTCCTATGATTTCTTCAGTATTTCCAGATGGATTCAGGTTTGTTTATGTTTCTTTTTCTACCAATGAACTAAACAGCCACTCCCAAACATACAAGTTACACATTCCTATGGCCCAGTATGAGGATTCAGCTTGATCTTCATTCCTCATGCCTGTGTGTGACCAGTTTTTGCCGTATTTTCACCCAGTTTATTATGTCCTTTGTGCCCTTTAGGTTCTATGATGAAATCTATGCATCTGAAGGTAATAATTTTATGTAAAACTTCCACATTTTTATCTTAAGACTGCAGGTTGTGTACCTTATTTGTTAATACTCTTTGTTTTAATTTCCTTTTAGGCTATCAAAGAAGCTTCTCCTGATATAGAGTTAGCACCTGAGCATGTACACACACCCAAACCAGGTAAAGTTCACAATACATATTTCACTTTGTTAAAAAGACATTAAGTTATTTCACACGTCTACAGGATTCTTGTTACTTATTTCACTTTTTGGAAATTTAGGTGACAGGCTTAACAGAAATCATGAATATGCCCATGTTGGTATTCATGTGTGATTTAAATACCTAGCGGCATAAGTGGAAGAATTCACCACAGGAAGCATGGTCTCATATCTTGTGATTTATATTCTTCCTACTTCCCAAGTTTGGAATTTGTCTACTGCTTGGAAATATACAGATGTTCCTTATGGCAGATGTGAAGTATGGCACTCTGCGACTTTTTTTCCTAATGCTTGACAATGCTCATTTGGATTCTTGTCTTCACCAGAAGCAAAGCCTTACTCTGCCTCATGTGTGTTTCAACTTTATTTCATTTTTATAGAGTCCCAGAATTGATCTTGTCAGCCAAAACTTTTCATTAACTGAAGTAGTGTGGTGTGTCGTATGTGTATTTATAATGCGGGTGAAGTCATTAATCATCCCCCAGAGAAGGTCTGTTACACAACCATTGACATAATGAATTTCACAACTCTTCAGCCTTGGGATCCTTTTATGGTATTCATTATTACATAGATTTCCTCAAAGGTTGTGTTCAGGGAGTTGGACCTATTTCCATATCAGAAATGGTAGCCGAACCCATGTAAATATGAGTGTACATTCTCAGAAATGTCATTTGTTATCCTCTTTCACCTGCCGTTATGATATTCATATTTGGAATTCCAAAAAGACAAAAAAACCTTATTTTGACTATATGATTTTCTTGTGTCAGAGCATATTGTTCTACTTTGTCACTAGGCTCAGTTTGGACTTACCCTATGTTTAAATGGAAGCACTTAGAATGCCAAAGACTATTGCTTCTCTTGTATATTCATTACGTTCACACAAAGGTTAGGTAATAAATGTTGAAGACTGTGAACTGAAGTGAGGTTAACTCATTGTATTGAAAATAGTTTTAAAATATGAAATATTATCTTCAAAAATGCTGACATGCACACAGTATTGTCTCTAGAATAAAGAAAACAGACTGCTATTCATAGTTAAGCTTGAAATGTGGAGGCAAGGGGTCTGTTATTAGGAAGAAAGAGCGAATTCTGGGAGGATTATAATGAAATTCCATGGAACACAAAATAAATCATTGAATGTGCTGAGTGATCACAAGCAGGTAACCCAGGAAATTGAAGATATTTAAACAACAGGAACGACAATTGCTAATAAGATTATCTAAATGAAGACCACTGTGCTTCTGGTCACTGTCAAGTCTACTGTGACTCGATGGAAGCACAGCGTTTCCCCAGAACAAGTGTACAACATGCCCCATGCAGTGTGACATAAAGCACCACTGTTTGTCAAGGAGAGGGAGACAAGAGACTGCTACACTCAAGCATGATTTCTGTTTATCTAAGCTGGTCACATTTATGTTATTATTTACCTTCTTGTAAATGAACATTGTATCTTCCGATATTCCAGACTCTGGTTCCCCCCGGGTAAGTCAGGAACGTACCAGGAAACTCGACGTTGATGATCAAGATCCATTTAAGCCACCATCACAGACCACAAATCAGGCAACCTCTACGAAATGTAGAAGGATGACCTTAGAAGAAAAGGAAAGAGACAATATTGAAGTTCTGCTTGTAACAGAAGACACAACGGTCCACAACATGGATAAAGCAGAGAGATCAGAAGTACCAAAGAGCAGAAAAGGTAAACAAGCACAGAGAAGTCAGTCAGAGAGTCTCTTGGCTTCAGCCTACTTCTGACTTTCCAGAATCATTTTGTGCAAACTTCGCTTTGGGTTGACTTCTCTTACGTAACCTACAACCCAACCAGTCTTTTCCTAGGTATTTCCTTTCTTCATCCAACCAAAGCAGCAAGTAGATTTCAAGGACTGTTTGGAGGCGTTCTTTCTTGTAGGGTAGCAGAAAGCAGATATATACTTGAGAGTACATGCTAAACGGTGGGTAAATTGTCAAACTCTGGGACTGGAGGCGCACATTAGGTAGAGTTTTATAGATGGCCCACAGGGACACAGTACTACTGATTTCTCAATTGCTTTTGTCTGAAATTAGGTGCTTAAATACTAATGTATTCCGTTGTAAACAGACTCACAGCTTATGAAGAGAAATGCTGAATGACTTCCCGTCAGTTTGCATCATTCTCAATGCTGCTGTCCATTTACAGAGAATCCTTGAAACTTCGATATGGAGTTCGCGTGCTCTGCGTTAACGATGTCCTCTATCGCCTTATAATACACACATCTTTGTTTTCAATGATTACAGGAGCCCTTGTTTCACAGGGGCTCAAAGTGCTGGCTGCTAATTGGCTGGTGAGCAATTGGAAGCCATCAGTGCCACCACAGACACAAGTCGTATAAATCTGTAAACAAACCATTACAACGTGAAATCCCTCTTATGTCCTGGCTTTAGGTTCCCTATGAGTTTTAATCAATCCATAGAAACAGAAAAAAATAACAACACTGAATAAAGAGTTTTCAGATATTCTTAATTATAAATGATGCTGTAGCGCTGAATAGTGATATAGGGCTAATCCTTTTGTATACTGCTACTCTCTGCAATTTCTCGATTCATTGCATCCAATGTGTTTTACTTTATGTAGATTTAATGGGCTAAATTTAACTAGTCCTGTAAGTAAGCCTACAGAGCCCTGGTGGCACTGTGGAGTAAATTTCAGCCCGTCAGAGGTTTATCTGGAAGTCCAAAAGCCACTAGCTGCACCACAGGAGAAACATCGGGTTAACTGTGCCCAGAATCGTGTCCAGCCTTGGGGATCCTCTTGCTATGAGTCAGACTTGACTCCATGGCAGTGGGCTCTGGGTGGGTAAGATTATGTCTGTGTTCATTAAGTGTTCATTCTCACTTGTGACCTTCAGCTATGCCATCTTTCCCTAACTGTACCGTTAGCTTAGTTTTCATACGCCCACTATATTTGTCGCCCTTTTTCTCAGGGTCATGATGTGCTCCTCAGCTTAGAGAGCACCTTTGTCTCCATCAATCAGCACGCCCACATTGACTTAGGGACACTTTTGCTTTCAGTTGCTGTGATTAAAACCAGAATCTCTCTTTTTAAATCTTCTTGCCATGTTTACTTATCCTATGTTCCTATGATTTCTTCAGTATTTCCAGATGGATTCAGGTTTGTTTATGTTTCTTTTTCTACCAATGAACTAAACAGCCACTCCCAAACATACAAGTTACACATTCCTATGGCCCAGTATGAGGATTCAGCATGATCTTCAATCCTCATGCCTGTGTGTGACCAGTTTTTGCCGTATTTTCACCCAGTTTATTATGTCCTTTGTGCCCTTTAGGTTCTATGATGAAATCTATGCATCTGAAGGTAATAATTTTATGTAAAACTTCCACATTTTTATCTTAAGACTGCAGGTTGTGTACCTTATTTGTTAATACTCTTTGTTTTAATTTCCTTTTAGGCTATCAAAGAAGCTTCTCCTGATATAGAGTTAGCACCTGAGCATGAACACACACCCAAACCAGGTAAAGTTCACAATACATATTTCACTTTGTTAAAAAGACATTAAGTTATTTCACACGTCTACAGGATTCTTGTTACTTATTTCACTTTTTGGAAATTTAGGTGACAGGCTTAACAGAAATCATGAATATGCCCATGTTGGTATTCATGTGTGATTTAAATACCTAGCGGCATAAGTGGAAGAATTCACCACAGGAAGCATGGTCTCATATCTTGTGATTTATATTCTTCCTACTTCCCAAGTTTGGAATTTGTCTACTGCTTGGAAATATACAGATGTTCCTTATGGCAGATGTGAAGTATGGCACTCTGCGACTTTTTTTCCTAATGCTTGACAATGCTCATTTGGATTCTTGTCTTCACCAGAAGCAAAGCCTTACTCTGCCTCATGTGTGTTTCAACTTTATTTCATTTTTATAGAGTCCCAGAATTGATCTTGTCAGCCAAAACTTTTCATTAACTGAAGTAGTGTGGTGTGTCGTATGTGTATTTATAATGCGGGTGAAGTCATTAATCATCCCCCAGAGAAGGTCTGTTACACAACCATTGACATAATGAATTTCACAACTCTTCAGCCTTGGGATCCTTTTATGGTATTCATTATTACATAGATTTCCTCAAAGGTTGTGTTCAGGGAGTTGGACCTATTTCCATATCAGAAATGGTAGCCGAACCCATGTAAATATGAGTGTACATTCTCAGAAATGTCATTTGTTATCCTCTTTCACCTGCCGTTATGATATTCATATTTGGAATTCCAAAAAGACAAAAAAACCTTATTTTGACTATATGATTTTCTTGTGTCAGAGCATATTGTTCTACTTTGTCACTAGGCTCAGTTTGGACTTACCCTATGTTTAAATGGAAGCACTTAGAATGCCAAAGACTATTGCTTCTCTTGTATATTCATTACGTTCACACAAAGGTTAGGTAATAAATGTTGAAGACTGTGAACTGAAGTGAGGTTAACTCATTGTATTGAAAATAGTTTTAAAATATGAAATATTATCTTCAAAAATGCTGACATGCACACAGTATTGTCTCTAGAATAAAGAAAACAGACTGCTATTCATAGTTAAGCTTGAAATGTGGAGGCAAGGGGTCTGTTATTAGGAAGAAAGAGCGAATTCTGGGAGGATTATAATGAAATTCCATGGAACACAAAATAAATCATTGAATGTGCTGAGTGATCACAAGCAGGTAACCCAGGAAATTGAAGATATTTAAACAACAGGAACGACAATTGCTAATAAGATTATCTAAATGAAGACCACTGTGCTTCTGGTCACTGTCAAGTCTACTGTGACTCGATGGAAGCACAGCGTTTCCCCAGAACAAGTGTACAACATGCCCCATGCAGTGTGACATAAAGCACCACTGTTTGTCAAGGAGAGGGAGACAAGAGACTGCTACACTCAAGCATGATTTCTGTTTATCTAAGCTGGTCACATTTATGTTATTATTTACCTTCTTGTAAATGAACATTGTATCTTCCGATATTCCAGACTCTGGTTCCCCCCGGGTAAGTCAGGAACGTACCAGGAAACTCGACGTTGATGATCAAGATCCATTTAAGCCACCATCACAGACCACAAATCAGGCAACCTCTACGAAATGTAGAAGGATGACCTTAGAAGAAAAGGAAAGAGACAATATTGAAGTTCTGCTTGTAACAGAAGACACAACGGTCCACAACATGGATAAAGCAGAGAGATCAGAAGTACCAAAGAGCAGAAAAGGTAAACAAGCACAGAGAAGTCAGTCAGAGAGTCTCTTGGCTTCAGCCTACTTCTGACTTTCCAGAATCATTTTGTGCAAACTTCGCTTTGGGTTGACTTCTCTTACGTAACCTACAACCCAACCAGTCTTTTCCTAGGTATTTCCTTTCTTCATCCAACCAAAGCAGCAAGTAGATTTCAAGGACTGTTTGGAGGCGTTCTTTCTTGTAGGGTAGCAGAAAGCAGATATATACTTGAGAGTACATGCTAAACGGTGGGTAAATTGTCAAACTCTGGGACTGGAGGCGCACATTAGGTAGAGTTTTATAGATGGCCCACAGGGACACAGTACTACTGATTTCTCAATTGCTTTTGTCTGAAATTAGGTGCTTAAATACTAATGTATTCCGTTGTAAACAGACTCACAGCTTATGAAGAGAAATGCTGAATGACTTCCCGTCAGTTTGCATCATTCTCAATGCTGCTGTCCATTTACAGAGAATCCTTGAAACTTCGATATGGAGTTCGCGTGCTCTGCGTTAACGATGTCCTCTATCGCCTTATAATACACACATCTTTGTTTTCAATGATTACAGGAGCCCTTGTTTCACAGGGGCTCAAAGTGCTGGCTGCTAATTGGCTGGTGAGCAATTGGAAGCCATCAGTGCCACCACAGACACAAGTCGTATAAATCTGTAAACAAACCATTACAACGTGAAATCCCTCTTATGTCCTGGCTTTAGGTTCCCTATGAGTTTTAATCAATCCATAGAAACAGAAAAAAATAACAACACTGAATAAAGAGTTTTCAGATATTCTTAATTATAAATGATGCTGTAGCGCTGAATAGTGATATAGGGCTAATCCTTTTGTATACTGCTACTCTCTGCAATTTCTCGATTCATTGCATCCAATGTGTTTTACTTTATGTAGATTTAATGGGCTAAATTTAACTAGTCCTGTAAGTAAGCCTACAGAGCCCTGGTGGCACTGTGGAGTAAATTTCAGCCCGTCAGAGGTTTATCTGGAAGTCCAAAAGCCACTAGCTGCACCACAGGAGAAACATCGGGTTAACTGTGCCCAGAATCGTGTCCAGCCTTGGGGATCCTCTTGCTATGAGTCAGACTTGACTCCATGGCAGTGGGCTCTGGGTGGGTAAGATTATGTCTGTGTTCATTAAGTGTTCATTCTCACTTGTGACCTTCAGCTATGCCATCTTTCCCTAACTGTACCGTTAGCTTAGTTTTCATACGCCCACTATATTTGTCGCCCTTTTTCTCAGGGTCATGATGTGCTCCTCAGCTTAGAGAGCACCTTTGTCTCCATCAATCAGCACGCCCACATTGACTTAGGGACACTTTTGCTTTCAGTTGCTGTGATTAAAACCAGAATCTCTCTTTTTAAATCTTCTTGCCATGTTTACTTATCCTATGTTCCTATGATTTCTTCAGTATTTCCAGATGGATTCAGGTTTGTTTATGTTTCTTTTTCTACCAATGAACTAAACAGCCACTCCCAAACATACAAGTTACACATTCCTATGGCCCAGTATGAGGATTCAGCTTGATCTTCATTCCTCATGCCTGTGTGTGACCAGTTTTTGCCGTATTTTCACCCAGTTTATTATGTCCTTTGTGCCCTTTAGGTTCTATGATGAAATCTATGCATCTGAAGGTAATAATTTTATGTAAAACTTCCACATTTTTATCTTAAGACTGCAGGTTGTGTACCTTATTTGTTAATACTCTTTGTTTTAATTTCCTTTTAGGCTATCAAAGAAGCTTCTCCTGATATAGAGTTAGCACCTGAGCATGTACACACACCCAAACCAGGTAAAGTTCACAATACATATTTCACTTTGTTAAAAAGACATTAAGTTATTTCACACGTCTACAGGATTCTTGTTACTTATTTCACTTTTTGGAAATTTAGGTGACAGGCTTAACAGAAATCATGAATATGCCCATGTTGGTATTCATGTGTGATTTAAATACCTAGCGGCATAAGTGGAAGAATTCACCACAGGAAGCATGGTCTCATATCTTGTGATTTATATTCTTCCTACTTCCCAAGTTTGGAATTTGTCTACTGCTTGGAAATATACAGATGTTCCTTATGGCAGATGTGAAGTATGGCACTCTGCGACTTTTTTTCCTAATGCTTGACAATGCTCATTTGGATTCTTGTCTTCACCAGAAGCAAAGCCTTACTCTGCCTCATGTGTGTTTCAACTTTATTTCATTTTTATAGAGTCCCAGAATTGATCTTGTCAGCCAAAACTTTTCATTAACTGAAGTAGTGTGGTGTGTCGTATGTGTATTTATAATGCGGGTGAAGTCATTAATCATCCCCCAGAGAAGGTCTGTTACACAACCATTGACATAATGAATTTCACAACTCTTCAGCCTTGGGATCCTTTTATGGTATTCATTATTACATAGATTTCCTCAAAGGTTGTGTTCAGGGAGTTGGACCTATTTCCATATCAGAAATGGTAGCCGAACCCATGTAAATATGAGTGTACATTCTCAGAAATGTCATTTGTTATCCTCTTTCACCTGCCGTTATGATATTCATATTTGGAATTCCAAAAAGACAAAAAAACCTTATTTTGACTATATGATTTTCTTGTGTCAGAGCATATTGTTCTACTTTGTCACTAGGCTCAGTTTGGACTTACCCTATGTTTAAATGGAAGCACTTAGAATGCCAAAGACTATTGCTTCTCTTGTATATTCATTACGTTCACACAAAGGTTAGGTAATAAATGTTGAAGACTGTGAACTGAAGTGAGGTTAACTCATTGTATTGAAAATAGTTTTAAAATATGAAATATTATCTTCAAAAATGCTGACATGCACACAGTATTGTCTCTAGAATAAAGAAAACAGACTGCTATTCATAGTTAAGCTTGAAATGTGGAGGCAAGGGGTCTGTTATTAGGAAGAAAGAGCGAATTCTGGGAGGATTATAATGAAATTCCATGGAACACAAAATAAATCATTGAATGTGCTGAGTGATCACAAGCAGGTAACCCAGGAAATTGAAGATATTTAAACAACAGGAACGACAATTGCTAATAAGATTATCTAAATGAAGACCACTGTGCTTCTGGTCACTGTCAAGTCTACTGTGACTCGATGGAAGCACAGCGTTTCCCCAGAACAAGTGTACAACATGCCCCATGCAGTGTGACATAAAGCACCACTGTTTGTCAAGGAGAGGGAGACAAGAGACTGCTACACTCAAGCATGATTTCTGTTTATCTAAGCTGGTCACATTTATGTTATTATTTACCTTCTTGTAAATGAACATTGTATCTTCCGATATTCCAGACTCTGGTTCCCCCCGGGTAAGTCAGGAACGTACCAGGAAACTCGACGTTGATGATCAAGATCCATTTAAGCCACCATCACAGACCACAAATCAGGCAACCTCTACGAAATGTAGAAGGATGACCTTAGAAGAAAAGGAAAGAGACAATATTGAAGTTCTGCTTGTAACAGAAGACACAACGGTCCACAACATGGATAAAGCAGAGAGATCAGAAGTACCAAAGAGCAGAAAAGGTAAACAAGCACAGAGAAGTCAGTCAGAGAGTCTCTTGGCTTCAGCCTACTTCTGACTTTCCAGAATCATTTTGTGCAAACTTCGCTTTGGGTTGACTTCTCTTACGTAACCTACAACCCAACCAGTCTTTTCCTAGGTATTTCCTTTCTTCATCCAACCAAAGCAGCAAGTAGATTTCAAGGACTGTTTGGAGGCGTTCTTTCTTGTAGGGTAGCAGAAAGCAGATATATACTTGAGAGTACATGCTAAACGGTGGGTAAATTGTCAAACTCTGGGACTGGAGGCGCACATTAGGTAGAGTTTTATAGATGGCCCACAGGGACACAGTACTACTGATTTCTCAATTGCTTTTGTCTGAAATTAGGTGCTTAAATACTAATGTATTCCGTTGTAAACAGACTCACAGCTTATGAAGAGAAATGCTGAATGACTTCCCGTCAGTTTGCATCATTCTCAATGCTGCTGTCCATTTACAGAGAATCCTTGAAACTTCGATATGGAGTTCGCGTGCTCTGCGTTAACGATGTCCTCTATCGCCTTATAATACACACATCTTTGTTTTCAATGATTACAGGAGCCCTTGTTTCACAGGGGCTCAAAGTGCTGGCTGCTAATTGGCTGGTGAGCAATTGGAAGCCATCAGTGCCACCACAGACACAAGTCGTATAAATCTGTAAACAAACCATTACAACGTGAAATCCCTCTTATGTCCTGGCTTTAGGTTCCCTATGAGTTTTAATCAATCCATAGAAACAGAAAAAAATAACAACACTGAATAAAGAGTTTTCAGATATTCTTAATTATAAATGATGCTGTAGCGCTGAATAGTGATATAGGGCTAATCCTTTTGTATACTGCTACTCTCTGCAATTTCTCGATTCATTGCATCCAATGTGTTTTACTTTATGTAGATTTAATGGGCTAAATTTAACTAGTCCTGTAAGTAAGCCTACAGAGCCCTGGTGGCACTGTGGAGTAAATTTCAGCCCGTCAGAGGTTTATCTGGAAGTCCAAAAGCCACTAGCTGCACCACAGGAGAAACATCGGGTTAACTGTGCCCAGAATCGTGTCCAGCCTTGGGGATCCTCTTGCTATGAGTCAGACTTGACTCCATGGCAGTGGGCTCTGGGTGGGTAAGATTATGTCTGTGTTCATTAAGTGTTCATTCTCACTTGTGACCTTCAGCTATGCCATCTTTCCCTAACTGTACCGTTAGCTTAGTTTTCATACGCCCACTATATTTGTCGCCCTTTTTCTCAGGGTCATGATGTGCTCCTCAGCTTAGAGAGCACCTTTGTCTCCATCAATCAGCACGCCCACATTGACTTAGGGACACTTTTGCTTTCAGTTGCTGTGATTAAAACCAGAATCTCTCTTTTTAAATCTTCTTGCCATGTTTACTTATCCTATGTTCCTATGATTTCTTCAGTATTTCCAGATGGATTCAGGTTTGTTTATGTTTCTTTTTCTACCAATGAACTAAACAGCCACTCCCAAACATACAAGTTACACATTCCTATGGCCCAGTATGAGGATTCAGCTTGATCTTCATTCCTCATGCCTGTGTGTGACCAGTTTTTGCCGTATTTTCACCCAGTTTATTATGTCCTTTGTGCCCTTTAGGTTCTATGATGAAATCTATGCATCTGAAGGTAATAATTTTATGTAAAACTTCCACATTTTTATCTTAAGACTGCAGGTTGTGTACCTTATTTGTTAATACTCTTTGTTTTAATTTCCTTTTAGGCTATCAAAGAAGCTTCTCCTGATATAGAGTTAGCACCTGAGCATGTACACACACCCAAACCAGGTAAAGTTCACAATACATATTTCACTTTGTTAAAAAGACATTAAGTTATTTCACACGTCTACAGGATTCTTGTTACTTATTTCACTTTTTGGAAATTTAGGTGACAGGCTTAACAGAAATCATGAATATGCCCATGTTGGTATTCATGTGTGATTTAAATACCTAGCGGCATAAGTGGAAGAATTCACCACAGGAAGCATGGTCTCATATCTTGTGATTTATATTCTTCCTACTTCCCAAGTTTGGAATTTGTCTACTGCTTGGAAATATACAGATGTTCCTTATGGCAGATGTGAAGTATGGCACTCTGCGACTTTTTTTCCTAATGCTTGACAATGCTCATTTGGATTCTTGTCTTCACCAGAAGCAAAGCCTTACTCTGCCTCATGTGTGTTTCAACTTTATTTCATTTTTATAGAGTCCCAGAATTGATCTTGTCAGCCAAAACTTTTCATTAACTGAAGTAGTGTGGTGTGTCGTATGTGTATTTATAATGCGGGTGAAGTCATTAATCATCCCCCAGAGAAGGTCTGTTACACAACCATTGACATAATGAATTTCACAACTCTTCAGCCTTGGGATCCTTTTATGGTATTCATTATTACATAGATTTCCTCAAAGGTTGTGTTCAGGGAGTTGGACCTATTTCCATATCAGAAATGGTAGCCGAACCCATGTAAATATGAGTGTACATTCTCAGAAATGTCATTTGTTATCCTCTTTCACCTGCCGTTATGATATTCATATTTGGAATTCCAAAAAGACAAAAAAACCTTATTTTGACTATATGATTTTCTTGTGTCAGAGCATATTGTTCTACTTTGTCACTAGGCTCAGTTTGGACTTACCCTATGTTTAAATGGAAGCACTTAGAATGCCAAAGACTATTGCTTCTCTTGTATATTCATTACGTTCACACAAAGGTTAGGTAATAAATGTTGAAGACTGTGAACTGAAGTGAGGTTAACTCATTGTATTGAAAATAGTTTTAAAATATGAAATATTATCTTCAAAAATGCTGACATGCACACAGTATTGTCTCTAGAATAAAGAAAACAGACTGCTATTCATAGTTAAGCTTGAAATGTGGAGGCAAGGGGTCTGTTATTAGGAAGAAAGAGCGAATTCTGGGAGGATTATAATGAAATTCCATGGAACACAAAATAAATCATTGAATGTGCTGAGTGATCACAAGCAGGTAACCCAGGAAATTGAAGATATTTAAACAACAGGAACGACAATTGCTAATAAGATTATCTAAATGAAGACCACTGTGCTTCTGGTCACTGTCAAGTCTACTGTGACTCGATGGAAGCACAGCGTTTCCCCAGAACAAGTGTACAACATGCCCCATGCAGTGTGACATAAAGCACCACTGTTTGTCAAGGAGAGGGAGACAAGAGACTGCTACACTCAAGCATGATTTCTGTTTATCTAAGCTGGTCACATTTATGTTATTATTTACCTTCTTGTAAATGAACATTGTATCTTCCGATATTCCAGACTCTGGTTCCCCCCGGGTAAGTCAGGAACGTACCAGGAAACTCGACGTTGATGATCAAGATCCATTTAAGCCACCATCACAGACCACAAATCAGGCAACCTCTACGAAATGTAGAAGGATGACCTTAGAAGAAAAGGAAAGAGACAATATTGAAGTTCTGCTTGTAACAGAAGACACAACGGTCCACAACATGGATAAAGCAGAGAGATCAGAAGTACCAAAGAGCAGAAAAGGTAAACAAGCACAGAGAAGTCAGTCAGAGAGTCTCTTGGCTTCAGCCTACTTCTGACTTTCCAGAATCATTTTGTGCAAACTTCGCTTTGGGTTGACTTCTCTTACGTAACCTACAACCCAACCAGTCTTTTCCTAGGTATTTCCTTTCTTCATCCAACCAAAGCAGCAAGTAGATTTCAAGGACTGTTTGGAGGCGTTCTTTCTTGTAGGGTAGCAGAAAGCAGATATATACTTGAGAGTACATGCTAAACGGTGGGTAAATTGTCAAACTCTGGGACTGGAGGCGCACATTAGGTAGAGTTTTATAGATGGCCCACAGGGACACAGTACTACTGATTTCTCAATTGCTTTTGTCTGAAATTAGGTGCTTAAATACTAATGTATTCCGTTGTAAACAGACTCACAGCTTATGAAGAGAAATGCTGAATGACTTCCCGTCAGTTTGCATCATTCTCAATGCTGCTGTCCATTTACAGAGAATCCTTGAAACTTCGATATGGAGTTCGCGTGCTCTGCGTTAACGATGTCCTCTATCGCCTTATAATACACACATCTTTGTTTTCAATGATTACAGGAGCCCTTGTTTCACAGGGGCTCAAAGTGCTGGCTGCTAATTGGCTGGTGAGCAATTGGAAGCCATCAGTGCCACCACAGACACAAGTCGTATAAATCTGTAAACAAACCATTACAACGTGAAATCCCTCTTATGTCCTGGCTTTAGGTTCCCTATGAGTTTTAATCAATCCATAGAAACAGAAAAAAATAACAACACTGAATAAAGAGTTTTCAGATATTCTTAATTATAAATGATGCTGTAGCGCTGAATAGTGATATAGGGCTAATCCTTTTGTATACTGCTACTCTCTGCAATTTCTCGATTCATTGCATCCAATGTGTTTTACTTTATGTAGATTTAATGGGCTAAATTTAACTAGTCCTGTAAGTAAGCCTACAGAGCCCTGGTGGCACTGTGGAGTAAATTTCAGCCCGTCAGAGGTTTATCTGGAAGTCCAAAAGCCACTAGCTGCACCACAGGAGAAACATCGGGTTAACTGTGCCCAGAATCGTGTCCAGCCTTGGGGATCCTCTTGCTATGAGTCAGACTTGACTCCATGGCAGTGGGCTCTGGGTGGGTAAGATTATGTCTGTGTTCATTAAGTGTTCATTCTCACTTGTGACCTTCAGCTATGCCATCTTTCCCTAACTGTACCGTTAGCTTAGTTTTCATACGCCCACTATATTTGTCGCCCTTTTTCTCAGGGTCATGATGTGCTCCTCAGCTTAGAGAGCACCTTTGTCTCCATCAATCAGCACGCCCACATTGACTTAGGGACACTTTTGCTTTCAGTTGCTGTGATTAAAACCAGAATCTCTCTTTTTAAATCTTCTTGCCATGTTTACTTATCCTATGTTCCTATGATTTCTTCAGTATTTCCAGATGGATTCAGGTTTGTTTATGTTTCTTTTTCTACCAATGAACTAAACAGCCACTCCCAAACATACAAGTTACACATTCCTATGGCCCAGTATGAGGATTCAGCTTGATCTTCATTCCTCATGCCTGTGTGTGACCAGTTTTTGCCGTATTTTCACCCAGTTTATTATGTCCTTTGTGCCCTTTAGGTTCTATGATGAAATCTATGCATCTGAAGGTAATAATTTTATGTAAAACTTCCACATTTTTATCTTAAGACTGCAGGTTGTGTACCTTATTTGTTAATACTCTTTGTTTTAATTTCCTTTTAGGCTATCAAAGAAGCTTCTCCTGATATAGAGTTAGCACCTGAGCATGTACACACACCCAAACCAGGTAAAGTTCACAATACATATTTCACTTTGTTAAAAAGACATTAAGTTATTTCACACGTCTACAGGATTCTTGTTACTTATTTCACTTTTTGGAAATTTAGGTGACAGGCTTAACAGAAATCATGAATATGCCCATGTTGGTATTCATGTGTGATTTAAATACCTAGCGGCATAAGTGGAAGAATTCACCACAGGAAGCATGGTCTCATATCTTGTGATTTATATTCTTCCTACTTCCCAAGTTTGGAATTTGTCTACTGCTTGGAAATATACAGATGTTCCTTATGGCAGATGTGAAGTATGGCACTCTGCGACTTTTTTTCCTAATGCTTGACAATGCTCATTTGGATTCTTGTCTTCACCAGAAGCAAAGCCTTACTCTGCCTCATGTGTGTTTCAACTTTATTTCATTTTTATAGAGTCCCAGAATTGATCTTGTCAGCCAAAACTTTTCATTAACTGAAGTAGTGTGGTGTGTCGTATGTGTATTTATAATGCGGGTGAAGTCATTAATCATCCCCCAGAGAAGGTCTGTTACACAACCATTGACATAATGAATTTCACAACTCTTCAGCCTTGGGATCCTTTTATGGTATTCATTATTACATAGATTTCCTCAAAGGTTGTGTTCAGGGAGTTGGACCTATTTCCATATCAGAAATGGTAGCCGAACCCATGTAAATATGAGTGTACATTCTCAGAAATGTCATTTGTTATCCTCTTTCACCTGCCGTTATGATATTCATATTTGGAATTCCAAAAAGACAAAAAAACCTTATTTTGACTATATGATTTTCTTGTGTCAGAGCATATTGTTCTACTTTGTCACTAGGCTCAGTTTGGACTTACCCTATGTTTAAATGGAAGCACTTAGAATGCCAAAGACTATTGCTTCTCTTGTATATTCATTACGTTCACACAAAGGTTAGGTAATAAATGTTGAAGACTGTGAACTGAAGTGAGGTTAACTCATTGTATTGAAAATAGTTTTAAAATATGAAATATTATCTTCAAAAATGCTGACATGCACACAGTATTGTCTCTAGAATAAAGAAAACAGACTGCTATTCATAGTTAAGCTTGAAATGTGGAGGCAAGGGGTCTGTTATTAGGAAGAAAGAGCGAATTCTGGGAGGATTATAATGAAATTCCATGGAACACAAAATAAATCATTGAATGTGCTGAGTGATCACAAGCAGGTAACCCAGGAAATTGAAGATATTTAAACAACAGGAACGACAATTGCTAATAAGATTATCTAAATGAAGACCACTGTGCTTCTGGTCACTGTCAAGTCTACTGTGACTCGATGGAAGCACAGCGTTTCCCCAGAACAAGTGTACAACATGCCCCATGCAGTGTGACATAAAGCACCACTGTTTGTCAAGGAGAGGGAGACAAGAGACTGCTACACTCAAGCATGATTTCTGTTTATCTAAGCTGGTCACATTTATGTTATTATTTACCTTCTTGTAAATGAACATTGTATCTTCCGATATTCCAGACTCTGGTTCCCCCCGGGTAAGTCAGGAACGTACCAGGAAACTCGACGTTGATGATCAAGATCCATTTAAGCCACCATCACAGACCACAAATCAGGCAACCTCTACGAAATGTAGAAGGATGACCTTAGAAGAAAAGGAAAGAGACAATATTGAAGTTCTGCTTGTAACAGAAGACACAACGGTCCACAACATGGATAAAGCAGAGAGATCAGAAGTACCAAAGAGCAGAAAAGGTAAACAAGCACAGAGAAGTCAGTCAGAGAGTCTCTTGGCTTCAGCCTACTTCTGACTTTCCAGAATCATTTTGTGCAAACTTCGCTTTGGGTTGACTTCTCTTACGTAACCTACAACCCAACCAGTCTTTTCCTAGGTATTTCCTTTCTTCATCCAACCAAAGCAGCAAGTAGATTTCAAGGACTGTTTGGAGGCGTTCTTTCTTGTAGGGTAGCAGAAAGCAGATATATACTTGAGAGTACATGCTAAACGGTGGGTAAATTGTCAAACTCTGGGACTGGAGGCGCACATTAGGTAGAGTTTTATAGATGGCCCACAGGGACACAGTACTACTGATTTCTCAATTGCTTTTGTCTGAAATTAGGTGCTTAAATACTAATGTATTCCGTTGTAAACAGACTCACAGCTTATGAAGAGAAATGCTGAATGACTTCCCGTCAGTTTGCATCATTCTCAATGCTGCTGTCCATTTACAGAGAATCCTTGAAACTTCGATATGGAGTTCGCGTGCTCTGCGTTAACGATGTCCTCTATCGCCTTATAATACACACATCTTTGTTTTCAATGATTACAGGAGCCCTTGTTTCACAGGGGCTCAAAGTGCTGGCTGCTAATTGGCTGGTGAGCAATTGGAAGCCATCAGTGCCACCACAGACACAAGTCGTATAAATCTGTAAACAAACCATTACAACGTGAAATCCCTCTTATGTCCTGGCTTTAGGTTCCCTATGAGTTTTAATCAATCCATAGAAACAGAAAAAAATAACAACACTGAATAAAGAGTTTTCAGATATTCTTAATTATAAATGATGCTGTAGCGCTGAATAGTGATATAGGGCTAATCCTTTTGTATACTGCTACTCTCTGCAATTTCTCGATTCATTGCATCCAATGTGTTTTACTTTATGTAGATTTAATGGGCTAAATTTAACTAGTCCTGTAAGTAAGCCTACAGAGCCCTGGTGGCACTGTGGAGTAAATTTCAGCCCGTCAGAGGTTTATCTGGAAGTCCAAAAGCCACTAGCTGCACCACAGGAGAAACATCGGGTTAACTGTGCCCAGAATCGTGTCCAGCCTTGGGGATCCTCTTGCTATGAGTCAGACTTGACTCCATGGCAGTGGGCTCTGGGTGGGTAAGATTATGTCTGTGTTCATTAAGTGTTCATTCTCACTTGTGACCTTCAGCTATGCCATCTTTCCCTAACTGTACCGTTAGCTTAGTTTTCATACGCCCACTATATTTGTCGCCCTTTTTCTCAGGGTCATGATGTGCTCCTCAGCTTAGAGAGCACCTTTGTCTCCATCAATCAGCACGCCCACATTGACTTAGGGACACTTTTGCTTTCAGTTGCTGTGATTAAAACCAGAATCTCTCTTTTTAAATCTTCTTGCCATGTTTACTTATCCTATGTTCCTATGATTTCTTCAGTATTTCCAGATGGATTCAGGTTTGTTTATGTTTCTTTTTCTACCAATGAACTAAACAGCCACTCCCAAACATACAAGTTACACATTCCTATGGCCCAGTATGAGGATTCAGCTTGATCTTCATTCCTCATGCCTGTGTGTGACCAGTTTTTGCCGTATTTTCACCCAGTTTATTATGTCCTTTGTGCCCTTTAGGTTCTATGATGAAATCTATGCATCTGAAGGTAATAATTTTATGTAAAACTTCCACATTTTTATCTTAAGACTGCAGGTTGTGTACCTTATTTGTTAATACTCTTTGTTTTAATTTCCTTTTAGGCTATCAAAGAAGCTTCTCCTGATATAGAGTTAGCACCTGAGCATGTACACACACCCAAACCAGGTAAAGTTCACAATACATATTTCACTTTGTTAAAAAGACATTAAGTTATTTCACACGTCTACAGGATTCTTGTTACTTATTTCACTTTTTGGAAATTTAGGTGACAGGCTTAACAGAAATCATGAATATGCCCATGTTGGTATTCATGTGTGATTTAAATACCTAGCGGCATAAGTGGAAGAATTCACCACAGGAAGCATGGTCTCATATCTTGTGATTTATATTCTTCCTACTTCCCAAGTTTGGAATTTGTCTACTGCTTGGAAATATACAGATGTTCCTTATGGCAGATGTGAAGTATGGCACTCTGCGACTTTTTTTCCTAATGCTTGACAATGCTCATTTGGATTCTTGTCTTCACCAGAAGCAAAGCCTTACTCTGCCTCATGTGTGTTTCAACTTTATTTCATTTTTATAGAGTCCCAGAATTGATCTTGTCAGCCAAAACTTTTCATTAACTGAAGTAGTGTGGTGTGTCGTATGTGTATTTATAATGCGGGTGAAGTCATTAATCATCCCCCAGAGAAGGTCTGTTACACAACCATTGACATAATGAATTTCACAACTCTTCAGCCTTGGGATCCTTTTATGGTATTCATTATTACATAGATTTCCTCAAAGGTTGTGTTCAGGGAGTTGGACCTATTTCCATATCAGAAATGGTAGCCGAACCCATGTAAATATGAGTGTACATTCTCAGAAATGTCATTTGTTATCCTCTTTCACCTGCCGTTATGATATTCATATTTGGAATTCCAAAAAGACAAAAAAACCTTATTTTGACTATATGATTTTCTTGTGTCAGAGCATATTGTTCTACTTTGTCACTAGGCTCAGTTTGGACTTACCCTATGTTTAAATGGAAGCACTTAGAATGCCAAAGACTATTGCTTCTCTTGTATATTCATTACGTTCACACAAAGGTTAGGTAATAAATGTTGAAGACTGTGAACTGAAGTGAGGTTAACTCATTGTATTGAAAATAGTTTTAAAATATGAAATATTATCTTCAAAAATGCTGACATGCACACAGTATTGTCTCTAGAATAAAGAAAACAGACTGCTATTCATAGTTAAGCTTGAAATGTGGAGGCAAGGGGTCTGTTATTAGGAAGAAAGAGCGAATTCTGGGAGGATTATAATGAAATTCCATGGAACACAAAATAAATCATTGAATGTGCTGAGTGATCACAAGCAGGTAACCCAGGAAATTGAAGATATTTAAACAACAGGAACGACAATTGCTAATAAGATTATCTAAATGAAGACCACTGTGCTTCTGGTCACTGTCAAGTCTACTGTGACTCGATGGAAGCACAGCGTTTCCCCAGAACAAGTGTACAACATGCCCCATGCAGTGTGACATAAAGCACCACTGTTTGTCAAGGAGAGGGAGACAAGAGACTGCTACACTCAAGCATGATTTCTGTTTATCTAAGCTGGTCACATTTATGTTATTATTTACCTTCTTGTAAATGAACATTGTATCTTCCGATATTCCAGACTCTGGTTCCCCCCGGGTAAGTCAGGAACGTACCAGGAAACTCGACGTTGATGATCAAGATCCATTTAAGCCACCATCACAGACCACAAATCAGGCAACCTCTACGAAATGTAGAAGGATGACCTTAGAAGAAAAGGAAAGAGACAATATTGAAGTTCTGCTTGTAACAGAAGACACAACGGTCCACAACATGGATAAAGCAGAGAGATCAGAAGTACCAAAGAGCAGAAAAGGTAAACAAGCACAGAGAAGTCAGTCAGAGAGTCTCTTGGCTTCAGCCTACTTCTGACTTTCCAGAATCATTTTGTGCAAACTTCGCTTTGGGTTGACTTCTCTTACGTAACCTACAACCCAACCAGTCTTTTCCTAGGTATTTCCTTTCTTCATCCAACCAAAGCAGCAAGTAGATTTCAAGGACTGTTTGGAGGCGTTCTTTCTTGTAGGGTAGCAGAAAGCAGATATATACTTGAGAGTACATGCTAAACGGTGGGTAAATTGTCAAACTCTGGGACTGGAGGCGCACATTAGGTAGAGTTTTATAGATGGCCCACAGGGACACAGTACTACTGATTTCTCAATTGCTTTTGTCTGAAATTAGGTGCTTAAATACTAATGTATTCCGTTGTAAACAGACTCACAGCTTATGAAGAGAAATGCTGAATGACTTCCCGTCAGTTTGCATCATTCTCAATGCTGCTGTCCATTTACAGAGAATCCTTGAAACTTCGATATGGAGTTCGCGTGCTCTGCGTTAACGATGTCCTCTATCGCCTTATAATACACACATCTTTGTTTTCAATGATTACAGGAGCCCTTGTTTCACAGGGGCTCAAAGTGCTGGCTGCTAATTGGCTGGTGAGCAATTGGAAGCCATCAGTGCCACCACAGACACAAGTCGTATAAATCTGTAAACAAACCATTACAACGTGAAATCCCTCTTATGTCCTGGCTTTAGGTTCCCTATGAGTTTTAATCAATCCATAGAAACAGAAAAAAATAACAACACTGAATAAAGAGTTTTCAGATATTCTTAATTATAAATGATGCTGTAGCGCTGAATAGTGATATAGGGCTAATCCTTTTGTATACTGCTACTCTCTGCAATTTCTCGATTCATTGCATCCAATGTGTTTTACTTTATGTAGATTTAATGGGCTAAATTTAACTAGTCCTGTAAGTAAGCCTACAGAGCCCTGGTGGCACTGTGGAGTAAATTTCAGCCCGTCAGAGGTTTATCTGGAAGTCCAAAAGCCACTAGCTGCACCACAGGAGAAACATCGGGTTAACTGTGCCCAGAATCGTGTCCAGCCTTGGGGATCCTCTTGCTATGAGTCAGACTTGACTCCATGGCAGTGGGCTCTGGGTGGGTAAGATTATGTCTGTGTTCATTAAGTGTTCATTCTCACTTGTGACCTTCAGCTATGCCATCTTTCCCTAACTGTACCGTTAGCTTAGTTTTCATACGCCCACTATATTTGTCGCCCTTTTTCTCAGGGTCATGATGTGCTCCTCAGCTTAGAGAGCACCTTTGTCTCCATCAATCAGCACGCCCACATTGACTTAGGGACACTTTTGCTTTCAGTTGCTGTGATTAAAACCAGAATCTCTCTTTTTAAATCTTCTTGCCATGTTTACTTATCCTATGTTCCTATGATTTCTTCAGTATTTCCAGATGGATTCAGGTTTGTTTATGTTTCTTTTTCTACCAATGAACTAAACAGCCACTCCCAAACATACAAGTTACACATTCCTATGGCCCAGTATGAGGATTCAGCTTGATCTTCATTCCTCATGCCTGTGTGTGACCAGTTTTTGCCGTATTTTCACCCAGTTTATTATGTCCTTTGTGCCCTTTAGGTTCTATGATGAAATCTATGCATCTGAAGGTAATAATTTTATGTAAAACTTCCACATTTTTATCTTAAGACTGCAGGTTGTGTACCTTATTTGTTAATACTCTTTGTTTTAATTTCCTTTTAGGCTATCAAAGAAGCTTCTCCTGATATAGAGTTAGCACCTGAGCATGTACACACACCCAAACCAGGTAAAGTTCACAATACATATTTCACTTTGTTAAAAAGACATTAAGTTATTTCACACGTCTACAGGATTCTTGTTACTTATTTCACTTTTTGGAAATTTAGGTGACAGGCTTAACAGAAATCATGAATATGCCCATGTTGGTATTCATGTGTGATTTAAATACCTAGCGGCATAAGTGGAAGAATTCACCACAGGAAGCATGGTCTCATATCTTGTGATTTATATTCTTCCTACTTCCCAAGTTTGGAATTTGTCTACTGCTTGGAAATATACAGATGTTCCTTATGGCAGATGTGAAGTATGGCACTCTGCGACTTTTTTTCCTAATGCTTGACAATGCTCATTTGGATTCTTGTCTTCACCAGAAGCAAAGCCTTACTCTGCCTCATGTGTGTTTCAACTTTATTTCATTTTTATAGAGTCCCAGAATTGATCTTGTCAGCCAAAACTTTTCATTAACTGAAGTAGTGTGGTGTGTCGTATGTGTATTTATAATGCGGGTGAAGTCATTAATCATCCCCCAGAGAAGGTCTGTTACACAACCATTGACATAATGAATTTCACAACTCTTCAGCCTTGGGATCCTTTTATGGTATTCATTATTACATAGATTTCCTCAAAGGTTGTGTTCAGGGAGTTGGACCTATTTCCATATCAGAAATGGTAGCCGAACCCATGTAAATATGAGTGTACATTCTCAGAAATGTCATTTGTTATCCTCTTTCACCTGCCGTTATGATATTCATATTTGGAATTCCAAAAAGACAAAAAAACCTTATTTTGACTATATGATTTTCTTGTGTCAGAGCATATTGTTCTACTTTGTCACTAGGCTCAGTTTGGACTTACCCTATGTTTAAATGGAAGCACTTAGAATGCCAAAGACTATTGCTTCTCTTGTATATTCATTACGTTCACACAAAGGTTAGGTAATAAATGTTGAAGACTGTGAACTGAAGTGAGGTTAACTCATTGTATTGAAAATAGTTTTAAAATATGAAATATTATCTTCAAAAATGCTGACATGCACACAGTATTGTCTCTAGAATAAAGAAAACAGACTGCTATTCATAGTTAAGCTTGAAATGTGGAGGCAAGGGGTCTGTTATTAGGAAGAAAGAGCGAATTCTGGGAGGATTATAATGAAATTCCATGGAACACAAAATAAATCATTGAATGTGCTGAGTGATCACAAGCAGGTAACCCAGGAAATTGAAGATATTTAAACAACAGGAACGACAATTGCTAATAAGATTATCTAAATGAAGACCACTGTGCTTCTGGTCACTGTCAAGTCTACTGTGACTCGATGGAAGCACAGCGTTTCCCCAGAACAAGTGTACAACATGCCCCATGCAGTGTGACATAAAGCACCACTGTTTGTCAAGGAGAGGGAGACAAGAGACTGCTACACTCAAGCATGATTTCTGTTTATCTAAGCTGGTCACATTTATGTTATTATTTACCTTCTTGTAAATGAACATTGTATCTTCCGATATTCCAGACTCTGGTTCCCCCCGGGTAAGTCAGGAACGTACCAGGAAACTCGACGTTGATGATCAAGATCCATTTAAGCCACCATCACAGACCACAAATCAGGCAACCTCTACGAAATGTAGAAGGATGACCTTAGAAGAAAAGGAAAGAGACAATATTGAAGTTCTGCTTGTAACAGAAGACACAACGGTCCACAACATGGATAAAGCAGAGAGATCAGAAGTACCAAAGAGCAGAAAAGGTAAACAAGCACAGAGAAGTCAGTCAGAGAGTCTCTTGGCTTCAGCCTACTTCTGACTTTCCAGAATCATTTTGTGCAAACTTCGCTTTGGGTTGACTTCTCTTACGTAACCTACAACCCAACCAGTCTTTTCCTAGGTATTTCCTTTCTTCATCCAACCAAAGCAGCAAGTAGATTTCAAGGACTGTTTGGAGGCGTTCTTTCTTGTAGGGTAGCAGAAAGCAGATATATACTTGAGAGTACATGCTAAACGGTGGGTAAATTGTCAAACTCTGGGACTGGAGGCGCACATTAGGTAGAGTTTTATAGATGGCCCACAGGGACACAGTACTACTGATTTCTCAATTGCTTTTGTCTGAAATTAGGTGCTTAAATACTAATGTATTCCGTTGTAAACAGACTCACAGCTTATGAAGAGAAATGCTGAATGACTTCCCGTCAGTTTGCATCATTCTCAATGCTGCTGTCCATTTACAGAGAATCCTTGAAACTTCGATATGGAGTTCGCGTGCTCTGCGTTAACGATGTCCTCTATCGCCTTATAATACACACATCTTTGTTTTCAATGATTACAGGAGCCCTTGTTTCACAGGGGCTCAAAGTGCTGGCTGCTAATTGGCTGGTGAGCAATTGGAAGCCATCAGTGCCACCACAGACACAAGTCGTATAAATCTGTAAACAAACCATTACAACGTGAAATCCCTCTTATGTCCTGGCTTTAGGTTCCCTATGAGTTTTAATCAATCCATAGAAACAGAAAAAAATAACAACACTGAATAAAGAGTTTTCAGATATTCTTAATTATAAATGATGCTGTAGCGCTGAATAGTGATATAGGGCTAATCCTTTTGTATACTGCTACTCTCTGCAATTTCTCGATTCATTGCATCCAATGTGTTTTACTTTATGTAGATTTAATGGGCTAAATTTAACTAGTCCTGTAAGTAAGCCTACAGAGCCCTGGTGGCACTGTGGAGTAAATTTCAGCCCGTCAGAGGTTTATCTGGAAGTCCAAAAGCCACTAGCTGCACCACAGGAGAAACATCGGGTTAACTGTGCCCAGAATCGTGTCCAGCCTTGGGGATCCTCTTGCTATGAGTCAGACTTGACTCCATGGCAGTGGGCTCTGGGTGGGTAAGATTATGTCTGTGTTCATTAAGTGTTCATTCTCACTTGTGACCTTCAGCTATGCCATCTTTCCCTAACTGTACCGTTAGCTTAGTTTTCATACGCCCACTATATTTGTCGCCCTTTTTCTCAGGGTCATGATGTGCTCCTCAGCTTAGAGAGCACCTTTGTCTCCATCAATCAGCACGCCCACATTGACTTAGGGACACTTTTGCTTTCAGTTGCTGTGATTAAAACCAGAATCTCTCTTTTTAAATCTTCTTGCCATGTTTACTTATCCTATGTTCCTATGATTTCTTCAGTATTTCCAGATGGATTCAGGTTTGTTTATGTTTCTTTTTCTACCAATGAACTAAACAGCCACTCCCAAACATACAAGTTACACATTCCTATGGCCCAGTATGAGGATTCAGCTTGATCTTCATTCCTCATGCCTGTGTGTGACCAGTTTTTGCCGTATTTTCACCCAGTTTATTATGTCCTTTGTGCCCTTTAGGTTCTATGATGAAATCTATGCATCTGAAGGTAATAATTTTATGTAAAACTTCCACATTTTTATCTTAAGACTGCAGGTTGTGTACCTTATTTGTTAATACTCTTTGTTTTAATTTCCTTTTAGGCTATCAAAGAAGCTTCTCCTGATATAGAGTTAGCACCTGAGCATGTACACACACCCAAACCAGGTAAAGTTCACAATACATATTTCACTTTGTTAAAAAGACATTAAGTTATTTCACACGTCTACAGGATTCTTGTTACTTATTTCACTTTTTGGAAATTTAGGTGACAGGCTTAACAGAAATCATGAATATGCCCATGTTGGTATTCATGTGTGATTTAAATACCTAGCGGCATAAGTGGAAGAATTCACCACAGGAAGCATGGTCTCATATCTTGTGATTTATATTCTTCCTACTTCCCAAGTTTGGAATTTGTCTACTGCTTGGAAATATACAGATGTTCCTTATGGCAGATGTGAAGTATGGCACTCTGCGACTTTTTTTCCTAATGCTTGACAATGCTCATTTGGATTCTTGTCTTCACCAGAAGCAAAGCCTTACTCTGCCTCATGTGTGTTTCAACTTTATTTCATTTTTATAGAGTCCCAGAATTGATCTTGTCAGCCAAAACTTTTCATTAACTGAAGTAGTGTGGTGTGTCGTATGTGTATTTATAATGCGGGTGAAGTCATTAATCATCCCCCAGAGAAGGTCTGTTACACAACCATTGACATAATGAATTTCACAACTCTTCAGCCTTGGGATCCTTTTATGGTATTCATTATTACATAGATTTCCTCAAAGGTTGTGTTCAGGGAGTTGGACCTATTTCCATATCAGAAATGGTAGCCGAACCCATGTAAATATGAGTGTACATTCTCAGAAATGTCATTTGTTATCCTCTTTCACCTGCCGTTATGATATTCATATTTGGAATTCCAAAAAGACAAAAAAACCTTATTTTGACTATATGATTTTCTTGTGTCAGAGCATATTGTTCTACTTTGTCACTAGGCTCAGTTTGGACTTACCCTATGTTTAAATGGAAGCACTTAGAATGCCAAAGACTATTGCTTCTCTTGTATATTCATTACGTTCACACAAAGGTTAGGTAATAAATGTTGAAGACTGTGAACTGAAGTGAGGTTAACTCATTGTATTGAAAATAGTTTTAAAATATGAAATATTATCTTCAAAAATGCTGACATGCACACAGTATTGTCTCTAGAATAAAGAAAACAGACTGCTATTCATAGTTAAGCTTGAAATGTGGAGGCAAGGGGTCTGTTATTAGGAAGAAAGAGCGAATTCTGGGAGGATTATAATGAAATTCCATGGAACACAAAATAAATCATTGAATGTGCTGAGTGATCACAAGCAGGTAACCCAGGAAATTGAAGATATTTAAACAACAGGAACGACAATTGCTAATAAGATTATCTAAATGAAGACCACTGTGCTTCTGGTCACTGTCAAGTCTACTGTGACTCGATGGAAGCACAGCGTTTCCCCAGAACAAGTGTACAACATGCCCCATGCAGTGTGACATAAAGCACCACTGTTTGTCAAGGAGAGGGAGACAAGAGACTGCTACACTCAAGCATGATTTCTGTTTATCTAAGCTGGTCACATTTATGTTATTATTTACCTTCTTGTAAATGAACATTGTATCTTCCGATATTCCAGACTCTGGTTCCCCCCGGGTAAGTCAGGAACGTACCAGGAAACTCGACGTTGATGATCAAGATCCATTTAAGCCACCATCACAGACCACAAATCAGGCAACCTCTACGAAATGTAGAAGGATGACCTTAGAAGAAAAGGAAAGAGACAATATTGAAGTTCTGCTTGTAACAGAAGACACAACGGTCCACAACATGGATAAAGCAGAGAGATCAGAAGTACCAAAGAGCAGAAAAGGTAAACAAGCACAGAGAAGTCAGTCAGAGAGTCTCTTGGCTTCAGCCTACTTCTGACTTTCCAGAATCATTTTGTGCAAACTTCGCTTTGGGTTGACTTCTCTTACGTAACCTACAACCCAACCAGTCTTTTCCTAGGTATTTCCTTTCTTCATCCAACCAAAGCAGCAAGTAGATTTCAAGGACTGTTTGGAGGCGTTCTTTCTTGTAGGGTAGCAGAAAGCAGATATATACTTGAGAGTACATGCTAAACGGTGGGTAAATTGTCAAACTCTGGGACTGGAGGCGCACATTAGGTAGAGTTTTATAGATGGCCCACAGGGACACAGTACTACTGATTTCTCAATTGCTTTTGTCTGAAATTAGGTGCTTAAATACTAATGTATTCCGTTGTAAACAGACTCACAGCTTATGAAGAGAAATGCTGAATGACTTCCCGTCAGTTTGCATCATTCTCAATGCTGCTGTCCATTTACAGAGAATCCTTGAAACTTCGATATGGAGTTCGCGTGCTCTGCGTTAACGATGTCCTCTATCGCCTTATAATACACACATCTTTGTTTTCAATGATTACAGGAGCCCTTGTTTCACAGGGGCTCAAAGTGCTGGCTGCTAATTGGCTGGTGAGCAATTGGAAGCCATCAGTGCCACCACAGACACAAGTCGTATAAATCTGTAAACAAACCATTACAACGTGAAATCCCTCTTATGTCCTGGCTTTAGGTTCCCTATGAGTTTTAATCAATCCATAGAAACAGAAAAAAATAACAACACTGAATAAAGAGTTTTCAGATATTCTTAATTATAAATGATGCTGTAGCGCTGAATAGTGATATAGGGCTAATCCTTTTGTATACTGCTACTCTCTGCAATTTCTCGATTCATTGCATCCAATGTGTTTTACTTTATGTAGATTTAATGGGCTAAATTTAACTAGTCCTGTAAGTAAGCCTACAGAGCCCTGGTGGCACTGTGGAGTAAATTTCAGCCCGTCAGAGGTTTATCTGGAAGTCCAAAAGCCACTAGCTGCACCACAGGAGAAACATCGGGTTAACTGTGCCCAGAATCGTGTCCAGCCTTGGGGATCCTCTTGCTATGAGTCAGACTTGACTCCATGGCAGTGGGCTCTGGGTGGGTAAGATTATGTCTGTGTTCATTAAGTGTTCATTCTCACTTGTGACCTTCAGCTATGCCATCTTTCCCTAACTGTACCGTTAGCTTAGTTTTCATACGCCCACTATATTTGTCGCCCTTTTTCTCAGGGTCATGATGTGCTCCTCAGCTTAGAGAGCACCTTTGTCTCCATCAATCAGCACGCCCACATTGACTTAGGGACACTTTTGCTTTCAGTTGCTGTGATTAAAACCAGAATCTCTCTTTTTAAATCTTCTTGCCATGTTTACTTATCCTATGTTCCTATGATTTCTTCAGTATTTCCAGATGGATTCAGGTTTGTTTATGTTTCTTTTTCTACCAATGAACTAAACAGCCACTCCCAAACATACAAGTTACACATTCCTATGGCCCAGTATGAGGATTCAGCATGATCTTCAATCCTCATGCCTGTGTGTGACCAGTTTTTGCCGTATTTTCACCCAGTTTATTATGTCCTTTGTGCCCTTTAGGTTCTATGATGAAATCTATGCATCTGAAGGTAATAATTTTATGTAAAACTTCCACATTTTTATCTTAAGACTGCAGGTTGTGTACCTTATTTGTTAATACTCTTTGTTTTAATTTCCTTTTAGGCTATCAAAGAAGCTTCTCCTGATATAGAGTTAGCACCTGAGCATGTACACACACCCAAACCAGGTAAAGTTCACAATACATATTTCACTTTGTTAAAAAGACATTAAGTTATTTCACACGTCTACAGGATTCTTGTTACTTATTTCACTTTTTGGAAATTTAGGTGACAGGCTTAACAGAAATCATGAATATGCCCATGTTGGTATTCATGTGTGATTTAAATACCTAGCGGCATAAGTGGAAGAATTCACCACAGGAAGCATGGTCTCATATCTTGTGATTTATATTCTTCCTACTTCCCAAGTTTGGAATTTGTCTACTGCTTGGAAATATACAGATGTTCCTTATGGCAGATGTGAAGTATGGCACTCTGCGACTTTTTTTCCTAATGCTTGACAATGCTCATTTGGATTCTTGTCTTCACCAGAAGCAAAGCCTTACTCTGCCTCATGTGTGTTTCAACTTTATTTCATTTTTATAGAGTCCCAGAATTGATCTTGTCAGCCAAAACTTTTCATTAACTGAAGTAGTGTGGTGTGTCGTATGTGTATTTATAATGCGGGTGAAGTCATTAATCATCCCCCAGAGAAGGTCTGTTACACAACCATTGACATAATGAATTTCACAACTCTTCAGCCTTGGGATCCTTTTATGGTATTCATTATTACATAGATTTCCTCAAAGGTTGTGTTCAGGGAGTTGGACCTATTTCCATATCAGAAATGGTAGCCGAACCCATGTAAATATGAGTGTACATTCTCAGAAATGTCATTTGTTATCCTCTTCCACCTGCCGTTATGATATTCATATTTGGAATTCCAAAAAGACAAAAAAACCTTATTTTGACTATATGATTTTCTTGTGTCAGAGCATATTGTTCTACTTTGTCACTAGGCTCAGTTTGGACTTACCCTATGTTTAAATGGAAGCACTTAGAATGCCAAAGACTATTGCTTCTCTTGTATATTCATTATGTTCACACAAAGGTTAGGTAATAAATGTTGAAGACTGTGAACTGAAGTGAGGTTAACTCATTGTATTGAAAATAGTTTTAAAATATGAAATATTATCTTCAAAAATGCTGACATGCACACAGTATTGTCTCTAGAATAAAGAAAACAGACTGCTATTCATAGTTAAGCTTGAAATGTGGAGGCAAGGGGTCTGTTATTAGGAATAAAGAGCGAATTCTGGGAGGATTATAATGAAATTCCATGGAACACAAAATAAATCATTGAATGTGCTGAGTGATCACAAGCAGGTAACCCAGGAAATTGAAGATATTTAAACAACAGGAACGACAATTGCTAATAAGATTATCTAAATGAAGACCACTGTGCTTCTGGTCACTGTCAAGTCTACTGTGACTCGATGGAAGCACAGCGTTTCCCCAGAACAAGTGTACAACATGCCCCATGCAGTGTGACATAAAGCACCACTGTTTGTCAAGGAGAGGGAGACAAGAGACTGCTACACTCAAGCATGATTTCTGTTTATCTAAGCTGGTCACATTTATGTTATTATTTACCTTCTTGTAAATGAACATTGTATCTTCCGATATTCCAGACTCTGGTTCCCCCCGGGTAAGTCAGGAACGTACCAGGAAACTCGACGTTGATGATCAAGATCCATTTAAGCCACCATCACAGACCACAAATCAGGCAACCTCTACGAAATGTAGAAGGATGACCTTAGAAGAAAAGGAAAGAGACAATATTGAAGTTCTGCTTGTAACAGAAGACACAACGGTCTACAACATGGATAAAGCAGAGAGATCAGAAGTACCAAAGAGCAGAAAAGGTAAACAAGCACAGAGAAGTCAATCAGAGAGTCTCTTGGCTTCAGCCTACTTCTGACTTTCCAGAATCATTTTGTGCAAACTTCGCTTTGGGTTGACTTCTCTTACGTAACCTACAACCCAACCAGTCTTTTCCTAGGTATTTCCTTTCTTCATCCAACCAAAGCAGCAAGTAGATTTCAAGGACTGTTTGGAGGCGTTCTTTCTTGTAGGGTAGCAGAAAGCAGATATATACTTGAGAGTACATGCTAAACGGTGGGTAAATTGTCAAACTCTGGGACTGGAGGCGCACATTAGGTAGCGTTTCATAGATGGCCCACAGGGACACAGTACTACTGATTTCTCAATTGCTTTTGTCTGAAATTAGGTGCTTAAATACTAATGTATTCCGTTGTAAACAGACTCACAGCTTATGAAGAGAAATGCTGAATGACTTCCCGTCAGTTTGCATCATTCTCAATGCTGCTGTCCATTTACAGAGAATCCTTGAAACTTCGATATGGAGGTCGCGTGCTCTGCATCAACGATGTCCTCTATCGCCTTATAATACGCACATCTTTGTTTTCAATGATTACAGGAGCCCTTGTTTCACAGGGGCTCAAAGTGCTGGCTGCTAATTGGCTGGTGAGCAATTGGAAGCCATCAGTGCCAACACAGACACAAGTCGTATAAATCTGTAAACAAACCATTACAACGTGAAATCCCTCTTATGTCTTGGCTTTAGGTTCCCTATGAGTTTTAATCAATCCATAGAAACAGAAAAAAATAACAACACTGAATAAAGAGTTTTCAGATATTCTTAATTATAAATGATGCTGTAGCGCTGAATAGTGATATAGGGCTAATCCTTTTGTATACTGCTACTCTCTGCAATTTCTCGATTCATTGCATCCAATGTGTTTTACTTTATGTAGATTTAATGGGCTATATTTAACTAGTCCTGTAAGTAAGCCTACAGAGCCCTGGTGGCACTGTGGAGTAAATTTCAGCCCGTCAGAGGTTTATCTGGAAGTCCTAAAGCCACTAGCTGCACCACAGGAGAAACATCGGGTTAACTGTGCCCAGAATCGTGTCCAGCCTTGGGGATCCTCTTGCTATGAGTCAGACTTGACTCCATGGCAGTGGGCTTTGGGTGGGTAAGATTATGTCTGTGTTCATTAAGTGTTCATTCTCACTTGTGACCTTCAGCTATGCCATCTTTCCCTAACTGTACCGTTAGCTTAGTTTTCATACGCCCACTATATTTGTCGCCCTTTTTCTCAGGGTCATGATGTGCTCCTCAGCTTAGAGAGCACCTTTGTCTCCATCAATCAGCACGCCCACATTGACTTAGGGACACTTTTGCTTTCAGTTGCTGTGATTAAAACCAGAATCTCTCTTTTTAAATCTTCTTGCCATGTTTACTTATCCTATGTTCCTATGATTTCTTCAGTATTTCCAGATGGATTCAGGTTTGTTTATGTTTCTTTTTCTACCAATGAACTAAACAGCCACTCCCAAACATACAAGTTACACATTCCTATGGCCCAGTATGAGGTTTCAGCATGATCTTCATTCCTCATGCCCGTGTGTGACCAGTTTTTGCCGTATTTTCACCCAGTTTATTATGTCCTTTGTGCCCTTTAGGTTCTATGATGAAATCTATGCATCTGAAGGTAATAATTTTATGTAAAACTTCCACATTTTTATCTTAAGTTAAGACTGCAGCTTGTGTACCTTATTTGTTAATACTCTTTGTTTTAATTTCCTTTTAGACTGTCAAAGATGCTTCTCCTGATATAGAGTTAGCACCTGAGCATGTATACACACCCAAACCAGGTAAAGTTCACAATACATATTTCACTTTGTTAAAAAGACATTAAGTTATTTCACACGTCTACAGGATTCTTGTTATTTATTTCACTCTTTGGAAATTCAGGTACAGGCTTAACAGAAATCATGAATTATGCCCATATTTTTATTCATGTGTGATCTAAATACCTAGCGGCATAAGTGGAAGAATTCACCACAGGAAGCATGGACTCATATCTTGTGATTTATATGCTTTCTACTTCCCATTTTGGAATTTCTCTATTGCTTGGAAATATACAGATGTTAATTATGCCACTCTAACATTTTTTCCTTATTCTTGACCATGCTCGTTGGAATTCTTGTCTTCACCAGAAGCACAGCCTTATATCGTCACGTGTTTTCAAACTGTATTTCATTTTAGGAGAGTACTAGAGCTGATTTTGTCCGCCAGATGTTTTCATTAGCTGAAGTAGTGTGTTGTGTGGTACGTGTATTTATAATGCAGGTGAAGTCATTAATCATTCCCCACAGATGATCTGTTACACCACCATTGAAATACTGAATTTTGTAACTCTTCAGCCTTGGGATCCTTTTATTGTATTCATTATTATGTAGACTTCACAAAGGTATTGTTCAGGCACTTGTACCTATTTCCATATGAGAAATGATAGCCAAACAAATGTAAATATGAGTGTACATTGTCAGAAATGTCCCTTGTAATTCTCATTCACTTACCACATGATACTTACATTTGGATTTCACAAAAGAGAAAAAAACACATTATTTTAACTATATGATTTTCTTGTGTCAGAGCATGTTGTTCCTCTTGGTCACTAGGCTCAGTTTGGACTTACCCTATGTTTCAATGGAGGCACTTGGAATGCCAAAGGCTATTGCTTCTCTGGTATATTCATTATGTTTACCCAAAGGATATATAATAAATGTTGAAGGCTGTGAACTGAAGTTTGGTTAGCTCATTTTAATGAAAATAGTTTTTAAATGTAAAATAGTATCTTCAAAAAGGATGACATGCACACAGTAATGTCCCTAGAATAAAGGAAACAGACTGTTAAACATAGTTAAGCTTGAAATGTAGAGGCAAGGGGTCTGTTATTAGGAATAAAGAGCGAATTCCAGGAGAATTAATGAGGAAACTTCATGGAATACAAAAAAAATCCTTGAATGTGCTGAGTGATCACAAATAACCAACCCAGAAAAATTGAAGATATTTAAACAACAGGAACGACAATTGCTAATAAGATTATTTAAATGAAGACCACTGTTCTTCTGGTCACTGTCAAGTCTACTGTGACTTGATGGAAGCACAGCGTTTCCCCTAAACAAGTGTAAACAAGACCCATGCAGTGTGACATAAAGGACCACTGTATGTCAAGGAGAGGGAGACAAGTGACTGCTGCACTCAAGCATGATTTCTGATAACCTAAGCTGGTCATATTTATGTTATTATTTACCTTCTTATAAATGAACATTGTATCTTCCGATATTCCAGATTCTGGTTCTCCTCGGGTGAACCAGGAATGTACCAGGAAACTCAGCGTTGATGTTCAAGATCCATTTAAGCCACCATCACAGACCACAAATCAGGCAACCTCTACAAAATGTAGAAGGATGACCTTAGAAGAAAAGGAAAGAGACAATATTGAAGTTCTGCTTGTAACAGAAGACATAACGGTCCACAACATGGATAAAGCAGAGAGATCAAAAGAACCAAAAAGCAGAAAAGGTAAGCAAGCACAGAGAAGTCAATCAGAGAGTCTCTTGGCTTCAGCCTACTTCTGACTTTCTATAACCATTTTGTGCAAACTTCGCTTTGGGTTTACTTCTCTTATGTAACCTACAACCCAACCAATCTTTTACTAGGTATTTGCTTTTTTCATCCAACTAAAGCAGCAAGTAGATTTCAAGGAGTGTTTGGAGGCATTCTTTCTTGTAGGGTAGCAAAAAGTAGGTATATACTTGAGAGTAGATACTAAACGGTGGGTAAATTGTCAAACTCTGGGACTAGAGGAGCACATTAGGTAGAGTTTTATAGATGGCCCACAGGAACACAGTACTACTGATTTCTCAATTGCTTATGTCTGAAATTAGGTGCTTAAATACTAATGTATTCCGTTGTAAACAGACTCACAACTTATGAAGAGAAATGCTGAATGACTTCCTATCAGTGTGCATGATTCACAATGCTGTTGATCACTTTTTGAGAATCCTTGAAACTTCGCTATGCAGTTCTCATGCTCCGGAGTAACTATGTCTCTATCGTCATATAATATGCACATTTTTGTTTTCAATGATTATAGGCGCCCTGGTTTCACAGGGTTCACAGTGCTTGGCTGCTAATTGGCTGGTGAGCAATTTGAAGCCATCAGTGCCACCACAGAAACAAGATGTAGAAAACTGCAACCAAACAATTACAACGTGAAATCTCTTTTATGACATGGCTTTAGGTTCCTTATGAGTTTTAATCAACTCATAGAAACAGAGAAAATAACAACACTGAACAAATAGTTTTCAGACATTCTTAATTATTAACAATGCTGTAGCCCTGAATAGTGATATAGGGCTTATCCTTTTGTATACTGCTACTCTCTGCATTTTCTCCATTCCTTGCATCCAATGTGTTTTAATTTATGTAGATTTAATGGGCTAAATTTAACTAGTTCTGTAAGTAAGCCTACCGAGCCCTGGTGGCACTGTGGAGTAAATTTCAGCCCGTCAGATGTTTATCTGGAAGTCCTAAAGCCACTAGCTGCACCACAGGAGAAACATAAGGTTAACTGTGCCCAGAAACATGTGGAGCCTTGGGGATCCTCTTGCTATGAGTTTGTTCATTAAGTGTTCACTCTCACTTGTGCCCTTTAGTTATGCCATCTTTCCCTAACTGTAAAATTAGCTTAGTTTTCATACGCACACTATATTTGTCGCACTTTTTCTCAGGGTCATGATTTGCTCCTCAGCTTACAGAGCACCTTTGTCTTCATCAATCAGCATGCCCACATTGACTTAGGGACACTTTTGCTTTCAGTAGCTGTGATTAGAACCAGAATATCTCTTTTTAAATCTTCTTGCCATGTTTACTTATCCTATGTTCCTATGATTTCTTCAGTATTTCCAGATGGATTCAGATTTGTACCATATTTCTTTTTTATCCAATGCACCAAACAGCCACTCCAAAACATGCAAGCTACACATTCCTAAGGCCCAGTATGAGGATTCAGCGTGATCTTCATTCCTCATGTCTGTGTGTGACCAGTTTTTGCCATATTTTCACCCAATTGATTACATTCTTTTTGCCCTGTAGGTTCTCTGATGAAATTTATGCATCTGAAGGTAATAATTTTACGTGAAATTTCCACATTTTTACCTTAAGACTACAGGTTGTGTACCTTATTTGTTAATACACTTTGATTTGTTTTCCTTTAGGCTATCAAAGATGCTTCTCCTGATATAAAGTTAGCACCTGAGCATGTACACACACCCAAACCAGGTAAATTTCACAATACATATTTCACTCTGTTAAAAAGACATTAAGTTATTTCACATGTCTATAGGATTCTTGTTATTTATTTCACTTTTTAGAAATTTAGGAGTCAGGCTTAACAGAAATCATGAATATGCCTATATTGCTATTCATGTAGTGTTGAAATATCTAGCGACATATGATGATGCTTTTTACTCCCCATCGTTGGTAACTCTATATTTTTGAGAAATTCACACATGCAACTTGTGGAACTCTAAACATGTTTTTTAATGCTTTAAAATGCTCTCCTGAATTCTGAACTTCTTCTTCAGCAAAACCTTACTTACTCGCGTGTGTTTTAACTTTACTTCATTTTTGTAGAATCCTAGTATTTATCTTGTCAGTCAAATCTTCTCATTAGCAGAGGTAGTTTGGTATGCATATATATAAGGAGGGTATAGTCATTAATCATTCCTTAGTGCCTATTTGTTATGTCATCTTTGAAATAATGGATTCTGTAACTCTTCAGTCGTGGGATCATTTTAAGGTATTCAATATTATTTAGACTTCCACAATGGTTGTGTTCAGTCAGTTATACGTATTTCCATATCAGCAAAGACAGCCGAACAAAGTTAATTACCAGGGTATATTGTCAGAACTGCCATTAGTCATTCGAATGTGGTGCTTTCAAACATCTTGTTGTGTCTGAAATCCTCCCAGGAGCACTTATTAGAGAATGAAATCAGAATGACCAATGACACTTTGTATTGTCATGAGAACAGTATGGCTAACTTGGGCTCACAGAAACAGAGGTTGGGTGTCTGGACTTTCTCAGCTTCTACTTTTAGAATCATCATTTTATACTTTAAAAACCCTGGGTGGCACCATCATTTTTATTCCTTCCATGAGAGGTATTGGAACATTTGGGCCTGGTGTTGCTGTCCCATGATGCTATGGCCCTTGAAAGCACTGGAGCACAGCTCTGTTTTGACACACATGTGGTTCAATGAGATGAAATCAGCGCGAAGGCAACAGATTGCTGTTGAAACCCAGACAGTGTCCGTGGTGTAAAATGATCATGGTGTCCTGGAAACAGTCTTTACAGTTTTACTTCTACATTATCATCATTTTTCTTTCACTTCCCTTTATGATATTCATATTTGATGTTTCAAAAAGAATATTTAAAAGTTATTTTTCTTACTATACTCTTTTCTTGTTTCAGAGTGTATTAGTCAGGGTTTGACTAGAGAAACATATTTATAGACATTCATAGGTACATAAGAAAGAGCTTTAGGTAAAAGAGAAATTATATATTGAGAAAATATTACAGCCCAGTCCAGATCAAGCCCATCAGTATGATATTAGCCCATATGTCAGTTTACAATCTATAAAGTCCTCTTCAGTCTCACATAACACAGGCAATGATGCCGAATGCAGGAAGGTTACAGGCCAATGGGTGGAAAGTCTTGTGGATTCAGTGGCAGTGGAAGCATGTCAGTGCTGGCAGGAGTCTCCACTTGGCGACTCTAGCTCCAGGGCTCTAAGGTATCTCTATGTGTATTGTCATCAAGAAGATAAACTGAAGTCGGTATCTGGCCTCTACTAAGCTATTTTTCTCCTTGGCACCTTCAAATGAGGTCATCAAGCTGCCACCTGATTGTCGAGTTAGGCTCCAACCCTATGCAAGTTAACAGGAGATGATATAACTGCCACACAGAGCATGCAGTTATCCTTTATCACTAGTGTTGACTTGGAATTGCCTTGTCTTAAGTGGAAACGCTTCAATTGCTAAAGATTATCGTTTCTTTGATTAATCCATGATGATTGTCCAAAGGTTACAAAATGAATATTGAAGATGGTGTATTGCCATGAAGCCATCATATTGCAATGAAAATAGCATTCAAATGTAAAGTAGTTACTTCAAAAAGGCTTTAAGAAATGGCATCTCTAGAACATACAAAATATACTGTTATGCATATTTAATCTTCAAAAGTTTAAGCGTATATTTTTTATTTAAGAATGAATTCTGGCAGAATTAATAAAGAAATTAATTCATTTCATATAATACAAAATAAAAATTTTAAATACATAAACTACAAAAAAATACAATTGCTAATAAGATTATCTCAATGAAGAACTAATGTATTGTTGGTCACTGTTAAGTCTATTCTGGCTTGATGGAAACACAGGGGCTCACCAGAAAAGATATACGCCATGCCACATGCAGTGTGACAGAGAGATCTCTGTTTTTCAGGGAGAAGGAGACGTGCAACTGCTTCACTGAAACACAATTTGATTTTAGTTAAGCCGGTCAAATTTATACTAATATTTACCTTCCAATAAGGGAACATTTTACCTTCCATTTTTTCAGTTTGGAATTCTCCCCATGTGAGTAAAACACTTTCCAAGAAACTGAACGCTGATGATCAGGGTCCATCTAAGTCAACATCACCAACCACAAGTCAGCCAACATTGACAAAATATAGGACAATGTCTTTAGCAGAAAAGGAAAAGGACAATTTTGGAATTATATGTATAACAGAAGATGAACTTGTCCATAACATCGGTAAAGCAGAGTGCCCAGAACACCGAAAGAGCAGAAAAGGTAAGTAAATGCGGAGAATTCAATCCTAGACCCTCTCTTGGTTTCAGTCTACACTTCTGACTTTCCAAATCATTTAGTGCATATTTTTTTTCATGTTTACTCTCTCGATGCAACCTACAATGCAACCACACCTTTTATTGAACTCCATTTGCATTCCTCATTGAACCAAAACAGGAAGTAAATCCCAAGGACAATTTGGAGGTGAAGTCCTTGCTTGTAGGCTGGTTATAAAATATAATTGGAGTACCTCCTAAACATTGGCATAATTGTTGACCTTTGGGACTCGAGAAAACGAGGTAGAGCATAAAGATGGAGCCCTCCAACGCATTGTGACTGCTTAGCTCTATAGATGTGAGTTTTAGATGTATACATGTTACTGTTTCCAAAGCAGCATAACCAGCAACTTCTGAAGAGAAATTTGAACTGATTTGCTATCACTTTATCTAATTAAGAATGCTGTTCCAATATTAATGAGAATCACTGAAACTTTTCTCTAAGAGTTCTTTATTCTCAGGTGTGTCCATGTACCTGCGTACCTTTGAATACCCATGTAACCATTTCTAATGAATAAAGGAACCGTGGGGGCACAGTGGTGACAAGTGCTGGACTGCTAATTAGCAGGTCAGCCATTGGAACCCATCAGTGGCTGCCCAGAACAAAGACGTAGCAGTCTGCAACCAACAGGATTACTTTATTGGAAACCCTACTCTGACCTACCTGTAGGGTCATTATGAATTGCAATCACTTCCATAACACATAACAATAACAATAAAGAATATATTTGAATATAAATATTAATTTTAAGGAGTGCTGAGACCATTCATAGTGAAATAGGGATAATCAGTTTTAATTCTACTACTATATCCATTTTCTTGATTTAGTACATCATTACACTTTAGATAGATTTGATGGCCTTAATTTAACCAGTACCACAAGGTGGCGGAAAGAGCCCTGGCTGTGCTGTTTTGTAAGCTATCTGCAGCCAGCTGCAAGTTTGTCAGTTCAAAGCCACAAGTGCTCCAAGCGAGAATGATGTCCTGACTGATTTACACCCTTGGGGATTCTCTTGCTATGAGTCAGAATTGACTTGATAGCAGTGGGTATTTGGTGGTTTGATGATGTCTATATTCATAAAGTATTCAATATCATTTATACCTTACAGCTACAGCATCTTTTTTGTCCTCGGAAATTAGGTTAATGTTTCATCTATAAATATAGCCATCATTATGTACCTATGTGTGCTTGTTAGAAGTCAGAAGCAGACTTATAATCAAAATGGCACCGCTGAAACAGACCCACTACTGCTTTCACCCATGCTATTGAAATCTGCAAGTGTAGCTTCATACCTTTGGCTATAACGAGACCCATGGTAATTTACCAGCACTCTCGCATATGCACATGGATTCCTTTGATGAAAGTTTATGTATCATGAGCATTAATCATTCTGTATCCCACAGTGCCCTTCCACCTCAGACTGGTGTTACCTATACTTTACACGAATGCCTTCTGCCCTGTCTGCACTTATCCTTATGCTCGCCACAGTCAGTGTCCCACATAACGTAACATGATTTCTATTAAATGTCATTCTCCCCATGGACTACGCTTCCAAAGATAATTCATGTCCAAGGAGTAAGCTGACAGGACCTTTCCTAATCTGCCCTCTCCCTAACTCTCCATATTGAGTTCATTTCCCTGGTGTTGATTTCTCAGACATGACTGAACTGCTGATCATACTCTCGTCAACTATCTCTCATATGTATAAATATACATGTATGTACATGTACATGTATATATGGATGTGATATAACACAGAGATGATTTATGGTTCTAATTAATACTTCCTTCACCATATGGATTCTTCCTCACATGCTCTCACCCTTCCCTGTCTTTCACCCCTTTCATATGGCAAACTTCACTGTCTCCGCAAAGCCATTCCCCAAAAATCCACTCCTGGTTCTCATTATCTCCACCGATACTTCCCTAATTCCTCCTGAAACCCCGGCACCCTAGACACAGCAGAAACTCAGATACTTACTGAGTAAAAGAAATACAAATTCTTTAAATAAAAGTTTTTGATTTCAATATTTGTTTTATTATTGAATGCAAAAGTAGTGGTAAAGGTTGAAATCATTAGCATTCTCTCATTTTCCTTGAGAGAACAAACACATGCAGCAAATGTTTAATGATACAATGAATGGGTGATTTCCTTTCCTTCAATTTTTAAAAACATTTTATTAGGGGCTCATACTACTCTTAGCACTGTCCATAAAACATCAATTGTGAAAAGCACATTTGTACATTCATTGCCCTCATCATTATCAAAATATTTGCTCTCCACCTAAGTCGCTGGCATCAGCTCATTTTCCCCACCCTCCTGCTCACCTCTCCCTCATGAAGCCTTGATAATTTATAAATTATTATTTTGTCATATCTTGCACTGTCCAACATCTCTCTTCACCTACTTTTCTGTTGTCCATTCCCCAGGGAGGAGGTTATATGTAGACACTTGTCATCGGTTCCGCCTTTCAAACCACTCTCCCTCCACACTACCAGTATCAGGACTCACACCAGTGATCCCAAAGGGATCATCCGCCATGGACTCCCAGTGTTTCCAGTTCCTATCTGTACCACTGTACTTCTTCAGGTCTAGCCAGATTTGTAAGGTAGAATTCAGATCATGATAGTGTGGGGCAAGGAGCATTTAATAACTAGAAGAAAGTTGTATGTTTCATCTTTGCTACACCGCACCCTGACTGACTCATCTCCTCCCCGAGACCCTTCTGTAAGGGGATGTCCAGTGCCTATAAAGGGTCTTTGGGTGTCCACTCCACCTCTCCACCTCATTCACAATGATATGATTTTTTTGTTCTGATGATGCCTGATACCTGAACCCTTCGACACCTCCTGATTGCACAGGCTGGTGTGCTTCTTCCATGTGGGCATTCTTGCATCTGAGCTAGATGACCACTTGTTTACCTTCAAGCCTTTAAGACCCCAGATGCTATATCTTTTGATAGCCGGGCACCATCAGCTTTCTTCACCACATTTACTTATTTACCCATTTTGTCTTCAGCGACTGTGTTGGGAAGGTGAGCATCATAGAATGCCAGTTTAATAGAACAAAGTATTATTGCACTGAGGGGGTACTTGAGTGGAGGCCCAATGTCCATCTGCTACCTTAATACTAAACCTATAATTTTATACACATCTATTTCCCCATCCTCATATATAAACATAGTTACATATGTACATGCCTTTATTTAGGCCTCTGTACATGCCTTCTGCCTCCTAGCTCTTGCCTCTATTTCCTTTGACATTCCTCTTCTCCCACTATCATGCCCAGTCTTCATTTGGGTTTCAGTAATTCCTCTTGGTTACATTACCCTTGATCACGCCTTACCAGACCTCCTACACCCTCCTCACCACCAATTTGCATCACTTATTGTTCCCTTGTCCCTGGGTTTGTTAACACCACTTCCTTTCCCCTCACCTCGCCTTCTCCCATGTTCCCCAGAACTGTCGGTCCCCTTCTTTTCTCCTCCAGATTGTTCATCCAGTCTATCTTATTTAGACAGACCTGCGGAGATAATAACATGCACAAAAACAAGACAGAACAAAGCCGAGCAATAATATAAAACAAAACAACAACAAACCAAGGACACAGAAACAAAAAAACACAAGAAAGAAAAGTTGTAGTTATTTCAAGGATTTTTTTGTTGGCCTTTAGGCATGTTTTCCAGTCCAGTCTGTTGGGGCACCAAGCCCTAGCCCAAAGTCCACCTTCGGCATTCCCTGGAGACCTCGCCATTCAATTCCCTTGCTGTTCTGTGGTACCCCCAGAGTGTTTTGCCTCAGCGTGGCAGGAACAGATCGAGTGCAATTCCCACACTATTTCTCCAGTGTTGTCCCCGGTAGGGCTATGGGTCAGTGAGGTACGTTGTTTCTAATAGTGGGGCTGGCCATGTGGTCCTCTCTGTGGACTGGCTACTCTGAGTGGGAACATCGTCCTCAAGGCCTGGTGAGCCAGGATGTGCTCCACTGAAATACAAAATCTTTGTACAAAGATGATGTGAACTATTGTCTTCTTCAGTCTGGGCCCATAAGGGTCAGACCTGTAAATAAATAATTATAATTCAGGCAGGTAAAAACACAGAAGAAAAATGTCTTAAGCATTCATATAGCACCAAGAAAGGGACACCCACTTTACCTGGACAAAGAGAGCCATGATTCAGGAATAAAAATACCGAGTGTTATATGCTACTTGAGTTGTAAAAATATTAAATCAATTTAAAACAAGAATGTACACAATGTGACTTTGAACATTCCTAATGTATTTTTGAATTTTGTTTTTGATTGATGTTGAGTAGATGAACTTGTGAATGAATTTTGATACATCTGTATCTTTTAAACTTCATGATAGCTAGTGTTTCCTAAGTAGATTATCTACTTTTTAGGACAATGAAGTTTATTTCTACAACAAATGAATACTTAGTTTATAGCTTAAACTTAATATTCCGTATATTTTCATGTGATAAAATGTTGTCTTCTAGCTATTATGAGAAAGCTCAAAGTTTTACCTAAGTGTTCTAAGTATATATTATAACTAAGTGAGTCTATTTGTCAGCAGCAAACATCTTTAAAATGAGTTCAAAGAAGAAGTACATACCTGGAGAATGTAAAGATAACAAATCAAAGGTCTGTAAAATTTTATGTTTTGAATTTAATATTTCTATAGCTTATTGCATAGCATGGCCTCAGTGAAATTGCCGTCTGGAACTGTCTTTTGGAGACTTCATTATTGCTTTGAGGAACCATCAATGGGCTCAAATCCAGAGTCACCCTATGCACAGCAGAAAGAAAAACTAGCTCGTACCATTTGATGTGTACATCATTTTGACTAGTTTTGTAGCTGAAACTCTTAGGAGAATATAGTAACTTGTAACATTACTGTAAACTTATCCTTAGAATGAGGGAAATAAGTTTTTCTGATTGCTTGCTTCTTTTAATAACTTCACCTGATATGATAATGAAGGTAACTTTAAATATTGAATCACATCAACAGGAAGTTGATAAACACTGAGTTGAATTTGTGTAGGAATACCTAATTACTCTCAATGGTTAAGAATTTACCATTTCCTATTGCCTACCACTAATCCACGGTTAGCAGCACTAGTGGCATGGGACGTTGGGTGTTCAGCTGCTAACACCAAAGTCAGCAGTTAAAAACCATCAAGCTGTTCCATGGGAGAAAGACGAGAATTTCTGCTCCCATAAAGATTTACGTTCTCAGAAAGCCACAGAAGCAGTTCTACTCTAAGTTGTCAGAATCAACCCAATGGCACTGGATAAGATGCCAAGGTTAAAGATGGCATCAGCCGCCCATAGTCACCATGTAATTCACTTAAAACTCTATATCCAGGAAGACAATGGGCTATAAAATCAACCCAAATGCCAAGTTAGAGAATCAAATCTTCCAGAATGGGCCATTTCATGTTAAGAGCACAAACAATGGTTTTCCACCTTATTCAACTCAATGCTTTCCTTCCTTATAGTTCATTTTAGAACAGTTAATCAGAAAATATCAATTTTCAAATTTCATGTCCACTCTTCCTGGTGGAATTTAAAATACATTTCAAGTGGATTCCTGCAGGTAGTCTATGCAGGATTACTAAAAAATCATTGTGCATCATTTCAATCAAAATTTAAGCATTTTCTTTCTGAGTTGCATGTATTGACTGTGACTCCTAAATAGTTTTCAGTTTACCTACTCTCCAGCTGCTAATGATCCCTTATCCATATTTGACTATAGAAGGATAGAGGTATTATAAAAAACATGCAGCCCAACAGGATATACAGCTGAAGAGAAACCAAATCAATTTACCCTTCCTCTGTCACTTTTTCATCAGACACAAGTGCCTCTGGAGCCAGAAAAGAAGAGGGGTGATAGAGAAGTGATTCCTCATGTGCAACCACGGTCTTCTCTGCAGACCCACCAAGGCAAAGGAAAGTTGAAAAATGGCATGAAAACCATCAAAAATGTGGTCAAGCAGACGTTTAGTGATATGTACTCAAAGTACAAAAGTATGGCTCATATCAAGGGAGAACCAGTACCTGGCAACTCGAAAGAAAGATCAACCATAAAGGAAAATCAGACAAGTTCTACATCTAGCAGGAAGGAAAGGGATGACTTTGAAGTGGCTACCTCAGTAATATTCCAACAAGAACCGAGCCTCGAAAATGTCTTATCCGGCCCTTCCTCTTCTGGGTCTGACAAATCTACTTCCCAATCGTGTTCTAAGCTTTCTTTAGACAATGAAGAGTTTGGTTTTGAAGCTGATCACAAAACAGCACGTAACAAAGTCCAAGCAAGCCTTTTATTTAGTTGCGAAAACCTAAGGAACCCAGACGAAATTTCCGTTGACATGAAAGGAGGACAAGAGTTGCACATGGGAAGGGAGAAATACATTTGTAAATATACTAGCAAAAGAGAATTAGACATCAAACATGAGCATAAGCCCAGTGATCCAGAACATCATCTCGGCCCAAATGACATGAAACCTGTGGTTCCAGTCTCAAATGATAACCATGTACGAGCACAGGACTCATTCCAGAACCAGTTGTGTAGACATCGCAGTGAAAATAAGTATAAACATGGTGGACCTCAATTAGAAAATGTGAGTGCTACTATACCAAAGAGCTGTGAAACATTAGAGATAAATCCAAATGAAAATCTACAGGAGCATATGCAGAAGTTTCTTCATGAAATCAGCCCATTACAAGTACTCCCGGCCTCTGGAAAAGAGAAAGTTCAACTTCAAAATGAGGTAGAAATTTACTTTTTTTTAACCTATAGTCTAAACTATTCTGATTTTTCCACTCATAAAAAATTGTGTAAAATGTGATGTTGTCTAAATATGTAATTGTGATAAATTAGTTCTGCCACCTAAATGAGAGTGAAGCATTCTCATAATTTGTGTTTTTTAATCACCGAAAGTCTGCCGATCAAGTATCCTAAGTTTTCTGTGAATTGGCTGACTAATTTTGCCATATGCTTTGTGAAGAAGAATGTGACATCTGGATCGGATGAAAGCTAATTAACATGTGACATGCAAATGACATAACCTTGCTTGCTCTAAGTGAGAAGCATTTGAAACACTTGCTGATGAAGATCAAGGATTATAGCCTTTAGTATGGGTTACAACTCAATAAAAGGAAGACCAAATCCTCACAGCATGGCCTAAAGGAAACATCATGGTACATGGAGAAAATCTTGAAGCTGTCAAAGATTTTTGATTTCTGTGATTCCACAATCAATGTTCATGGAAGCATCAGTAAAGATGCCAAAAGACGTGTTGCATTAGGTGAACCGAGTACACAAGAACCCTCTAGAGTGTTGATAAGCAAGGATGTTACCTTGAGCACTAAGGAGAACCTGGCTCAAGCCATGGCATTTTCAGTTGCCTCCTATGCATGTGAAAGTTGGCCATTGAGTATGGAAAACCAAAGGAGAATTGAAGCCTTTGAACTGTGTTGCTAAAGAAGATCGAAAGCACCATGGACCGCTAAGAGGAAAAAGCAACCTGTTTTGGAAGAAGTAAGGCCACAGGATTCTTTGAGGCATGGAAGGCAAGGCTTTGTATGACATGGTTTGGACATGGTGTCCGGAGAGACCGGTCCCTAGAGAAGGATCTCGTGCTTGGCAAAGTGGAGGGGCAGTGAAAAGGAGGACGGTCTTCAGAGCATTGGATGGACACTGGTCGAAACAATGGGCTCGGGCATAGGAACAATTGTGCGGATGGTGGAGGACAGGACAATGTTTTGTTCTGTTGTATACAGGGGCACATAGGTTGCAATGGACCCCGAGGGATTTGACCACAAGAACACATGACCTGCTAAACGAGGATAAACTAAGTAAATGGCAAAAACGTGTGTTTTTGTTGGGTGCTGTTGAGTCAATTCTGAGCCAAAGCGAACCTATGTACTACCTTAGGAAACAGTGCACAGTCTTGTGACAACCTCACAATCGTGCGTCTGTCTGAGCCCATCATTGCAGCCACTATGCTAATGCAGCTTATCGGGGATCATCCTCTTGTTTGCTCCCCTCTACTTGACCACGCATTACGCCCGAATCATTCCAGTGACAGGTCTCTCCTGATGTCCTATGCAAAATATATGAGACGAAGCCTCCCATCATTGCTTCCAAAGAGCATTCTGGCTGTCCATCCAAGACACCGATGTTGGTTCTTTGGGCAGTTCACGGGACTTTCAATATTCTTCACTGATGCCACCATTCCAACGCTTCAGTTCTTTGTTGGTTTTCCCTGTTCAGTATCTGTCTCACATGCATATGAGACTACTGAAAATAGCATGGCTCGAATCAGTCAAATCCTAGTACTTACGATAGCATTCTTGCTTTGCCTACCTTAACCAAATCTTATGCAGCAGGTTTACCCAATGCAATGTGCTATTTTGAGCCCTTGACTATTTCTCTCGTATTGATTGTGGATTATAGCTTGATGAATCGTTGACAATGTCAGTCTTTTCTCTCTTTACCGTGATGTCACCTATTCTTCTGGTTTTGAGGATTTTGGTTTTGAGTTCTAATCCATATTGAAGGCTACAATCTTTGTTCTTCATTGGCAAGTGCTTCAAGTCTTCCTCACTTTCAGCAAACAAGACTGTGTCTTGTGGATACACAGATTGTTAATAAGCTTTCCTCCAATCCTGAAGTCATGTCTCTTTACATATAATGCAGGTGATCCAATTAATTTCTCAGCATCTAGATTGAATAAAGGAACATTTTCTCCCAATTCTTGTCTAAATGGTAATTGCTTTTTAGACAATAAAATGAGACGGAGCAATAAATGAAACAAAGGATATACAAACGTTTGCCTCATCTTGAGAGGTATAAAAATGATTCCCAGCTACCATTTTACCTGCTTTACCCATACCCTTGGGATCTATAATTCCAAAATTACCACTTTGGTGTGTTTTACAGAATATATGTTCTTCAGTATTTTCAAAATCACCATTCTCAAATGCTTTTTCCCTGAGGCATGATTTTGTGGAGTTAATTATGGTAAAATGTTCAAGTGTATTATTTTATCATGTGCATAACATCAACCATCCGTATAAAGTTCAAAACAATTCCAAAGTAAAAGTTGTGCCTTGATTTTTTAAAAGACCTTTTATTGTGACTTAGGTGGGAAGTTTACATCCTAAATCATCTATTCTGTATTCAACAATTGAAGCCATTTATCAAGCCCTCAGTACCTTGCCCAACCCTCCTGGGCCTTTGATTTCTTTTCTCTTTCTCTTGGAATACAGTCTTCGTCTTGACCTTAGTTAACACTTGTCCACCCTCCGACCTCTTGCTTTACCTTCCCTCCTTGGCCCCACTCCTTCTCTGGCTATCAAAATCTGCTTCTTTTGTCATGGAAACCTTTGTCTTGACTTTTCCTTTATAGCAGTGGTGACATACATTATTTGCCCTTTAGCGGTTGACTAATTTCACTCAGCATAATGTTCTCTTGGTCCAACCATCCCACGAGGTGCTTCTAGTTTTACCATTGTTCTCTAGCAGTGCACAGAAGTGTGTTATGTATAAGTTGCAAAGTTCATTTATGCATTCTTCCACTGATGGGCATTTGGTGTGTCTCCAACTTCTTATTGTGTGCACAAGGCTGTGATAAACATGGTGGTGCATATGTCTTTTTCTGCTATGGCTCTTACTTCTTTAGGGTTTAAACTCAGCAGAGGGATACCTGACTTTCATGGAATTTCTCTTTTGTGTGTGTGTGTGTGTGTGAGGTAGTGTCGTGTCCCCTTTCTACCGTGATTGTATGTTTTTAGAGACCCACCAGCAATGTAGGAGGTTTCTGATTTCTCTGCACTCTCTCCTACATTTGCTACTCTGTGTTCTTTTCCACTTTACTGTGAAAGGTCCATTGACTTTTAAAGATAGAGGAAAAAACAAACACACACAAATAGAGCCATTCTCCATTAAAATAAAAAAATGTAAATGAAGTTCCTCATAAGGTTTTAAATGATGCTGCCACAGTCACACATTTCATTCACCGATGTCATTAATTTGATAAATTTATCTGGCAATTGATCTGATTCATTGATTGACTTGAGAGATATACAATTGATCTATCTGGTTTGATGCCATAAACTGCTAGATACTTCCATGTTAGGCACTTATGGAGGAATCATTTCCCCTTTCTGGGTTATATCCCCATATCAGTAGATGGTAAAAGTCTAATAGCTAATTACTTGTATGCACGCCAGCTGCAATGTTTTATGGTTTGTGCATGTGAAGCTGAGGACGCATTCCTCATGTTCCAGAATCCTTAACTAAGCAGCCAGCCAACTCACCCTGCTCCTTGTGTTTTGGTCCAATTTGGTCCTTCTATCACTCGGTGAGCACCTCCACTCTTTTGCTATTCCCAGGATCCAAAAGGTAATAAAGAGAGGAAGAATTGTTATTGGCCTTGCCGGTAGAGGGTGGGTGTGGGTCGTGTAGTGCAGAAAATAAAGGCTTCATCTCTGTGACGAAAACTGTAGAGCTGCTCCTCCTCAGTTGAGTGTCTGAATGTGAAACGGAGGGGTTACAGGCCACAGGGGACCATTTTGTAGCATCTTCTTTTTTAAGTATCTGTGTGTCTGCCAGTCATACATGGGTTGGCAATGTTAGTTAAGAGTACAAAAATCAAGAAGATCTTTGTGAAGGTTTCCGAAATTCTACTTTTTCAATTCCAACAGAAAAGCTTAAGAAATGCCATTCACTTTTCATAATCCATTAAGCAAACAAAAATCATCTTATTATTTAAAATAATCACAATTAAGCTCAGAATCAAATATTAATAAAACATGAAATGGCTCACAAGGAACAGAAGAATTCTGAGTTATTCTTTTTGTTATCTTCAACTCAATGTCTGTATGCATTTGTATGTGTAGATATGAAGATAAGTAAAAAATATTGCTACTGTGGTTCCAGTTGATTTAAAGAGTTTAATTCCAAGGAAACTTGTTTAATCACATCTCTGTTAAAAGATACAGCTACAGACAAGGTCTTTGAGAAATACACTTGTCTTTTTGACCGTGGGGAGACTTCTGAAACATGGTCTTGGCCTAGCGGTGGTTTGGAAGACTTACTGAGGAGAAACAATGCAAGGCAAAAGATGATTTCAGAAGGTTAAGTGAGGTAACTGGCTTTGGAGATTCCCAAGGGGATTCTCTTAATCTATTTTCTGTCAGGACACAAGATGATCATGAGGCCATTACACTTTTTAAAAAAAAATTATTTTGTGATAAGTGAGAATTTACAGATAAGATCATCATTTCTATGTTCAACATCTAAGCAAACCTCCAAATGGCTTGTCCTGTTTCCATTCTTCCATATGCGCCACATCTTCGCTCTCATGTTGGATATTGCCTTTCCCTTTACCCAAGCTAATAACCTCTATGCCCTCTTGCACCCCCTTCTCTATAGATTAGGTGTCACATAAACCCACTTCAATTAATTCAGGTGGAGGAAGTCGCAGTAATATTTGGGATAAATCAAGGAGATTGCATAACATGATAAGATTTTTCAAATGTATTATATCCTAATGTGATTGCATGTGTGTTTCAGAGGAGAATAGACTTAATATTGTTAACCTCGCAGATACATGGAGAGCAAAGTGTAGCTTTATAACGTAGCTCTTGAGTCGATGTTTTTAATGTAGTCAGATGTATTTTTTAACGTAGTCCAGTATATTGTTCATTTAGTTTATACCATTTGGATGTTTATAATTCAAGAAAGATCTGAGTTTGAAATTCTGCAGAATTATTATTTCATAGTTTCTTTCTTTTAATCTCAGGAATTCCTTTTTCTGTTAATTAAATTTTTGAGTTTCGGAATTCATGCTCATGAAAGATGTGATGTTTGAGTCCAGCTTTTGCAGTTGCATATCTACTTATTGTGGTCTATTTATTGGTTGCACATACAGGTTAATGGTAACTTTCAAAGAAAATGATCTGCATCTTATTGAGTGTTGACTTTCCTTTGTGTTCCTTAGAATCCTAGCAAAGAAAAACCGGATTCACGGCCAAATTGTCCCTTTCGTGTCTTAATTGACAATCTACAGCTGGAAATAGATGCACTGAAAAATCAGATTCGAGTAAAAGAAAAGAAATATGCTGAGGACATGGAATTTATGAAAGCGAAAAATGATGACCTTCAACAGAACCTAAATAGGAGTGAAGAATCATTAAGAAGAACAACATTTCAATACAGCGGACAGCTTAAGGAACTCACAGCTGAGAATGCCAGGCTACACTCCAAATTGGAGGACGAAAAGTTAAACCAACAAAGACTAGAAACAGATATTGATTCCTTACAGTCTAGAGTGGCGGCTGCTGTGCAGGATCATGAGAGAAGTCAGAAATCAAAATGCGAATTAGAACTGTCTTTACAGACAGCACGTGATGTGTGTCTACATATACAGAAGAAATTCAAAACGGACCTGTCTAAGCTAAAAGAAACCAATGACACTCTTTGCCAAAAGCTTTCTGAAATGGAAACGAAATTCAGTAGCCTAGAAAGCGAGTTTACTAAAAAAAAAGATGCTCTCCAAGAAGAGATAGCTCAATTGCAAAGAGACCTAAATCAATCACAGAGTCAACTGAAGGAAACGGAACACCGGTATCAAAATGCACCCGAGAAAGTGTGTGAATCCAAGAACGCAGAGAAGCTCCTCTATGAACGACTCACTCGTCTCCAGGGTGAAAATGACTCACTTCAACAGAAAGTGCATGAAGCTGAAAATAAAGTGGACACTGAAGAAAAGAAAGTCACGAAGCTCCAAGATCAATTTCATTTACTGGTCAAAACATACCACAATGAAAGCGAAAAAAGGCAAGAGCTTGAGGAGAGAATTAAAGAGTTATCAAATATGTGTGATCTATTACAAGGACGGCTATGTCAGTGTGAAAAGGAGAAAGCGGAAAGAAAAGTAAGTATCCAGAGAGATGAATGGTTTTCAGACTTCCTGAAAGAAAATTCAAAATAATCTAGGATTATGGTGAAATGTTGAATTGATGAAAATCTGTAGCATGCCAATGTATTTACTACAGCTCTCCAAACTATGCCTATTGTCCAGCAAAGAAACATTAGACCTGAGGCACGCTTTATTTTGAATAAGTGGTATCTCTCAGCTGTAAAATTCCAAGAGGCAAAGCCTAAATTGCTCACAGGTAGAGACTAATTACAGTGTTTGATTAGATAATCATTCGTATGTTTTACAAGGCCATACAAGGCAGAAGTGTGTATATGTAAAACACTTGAAATGAGGATTCAGTTGAGTAGATTACATTTTTGATATTCAATTCAAGATTTCCCAGATGAACTGGTTTTAAATGCTATACATTTTGCAAGAGTTTTCCTTCAGAAGCTTTTAATAGAGTAATTTTCGTGTTCTTTATGTCAATTTGAATTCATTGTTCAATTCAAAATCATGTATTTTGAAATCTTTCATGTGAAGGAGGTGACAGTTTACAGAGCAGATCATCGGTTTTACATTCAACAACCCAGACAGACTTTGTTTCTGCTCCTCTGATGCAATTCCCTCAATGTTCCATCCCTTATGCCTGTTGCCTCTTTCTCCTCCTTTCCAGCCCTCTGAATTTTGTCCTAGCTTCAGTGTTGCATCTCGGATCTTCAGTGGTTGATGATTCTGTTACAGAGGTGGGTTCAGTGTCTGACCTACGCAGTGACAAAAGGGTCGTAATCTTGGGATTTCATCTGTCCATATCCAGTAAGCCTGATCTCTTTTATGATTTTGAGTTGTGCTCTACCTGCTTTCCCCATCCTATCCAGGTCCTTCGAAGGTGATGCTTTTCAAAGCAAATCGCTGGTGCCATCTAGTTCTGTTCTCAGGCTTGGGGGCATGGGTGTTTTTGTGGTCCATCAGTTCGTTGAACTGATCCTTTCCATATGTATTTTGATTTTCATCAGTCTTCTTTCCTCTGGACAGAAAAGACAACTGATTGCCTCTTTTGATGGAGACTCAAGGACTTTTAAGACACCAGTTACTCCTCACCGAAGTCAAACGTACAACATGATCTTGTGGAAACTGTTAGGCCGCTACACTTTGATGCCCCCAAGACCATATTCCTGATCGCCCAGTCCCTGCAGCTTATCCCTCAAAATGACTTCAGAATCAAAAGCATGTCTTCTTTTGCTTCTGCTTCCTCTTCGTCTTCTTCTTTTTAAAATCATTTTATTGGGTGCTCGTACAGCTCTCATCACCATCCATCCATCCATTGTATCAAGCACATTTGTGCATATGTTGCCATCATCATCTTCAAAACATTTCCATTCCACTTAAGACCTCGGTAGCAGCTCATTTTTCCCCCTCACCCTCCCTCTAAAATCTTGTCTTCTTATAACATCTCAAATTTTTGAAAATAGTTGTTATTTCTTAGATCCTACTTAGGGACATGTGTGGCAAACTTTAAAAAAACCATAGTAGATGAAATATTTCGCTATTAGTTACAATTTGATTTGAACCTGGTTACAGATAAAGTCTCTTGTCATTATTTGTAGAAGCTATGCTTTATGAAATTCCTGCTGATTCAGAGGCAGCCTTGTCCATTTGGGAAACTTGTTTTTGGTAGCCACTCAGTGCGAGCAAATGACTATGAAGACACTAGAGCTCTTGGTTTTAGGATTAAAAAAATATGTTAGCCTGTGGGAATTGTGCCTGTTCTGACCCCACGATGCTGAGATGAAACACTAATGTCATACACCAGAACAGCTAGTGGAGCAGAGCAGTGAATTCCCCAGAGAACACCAAAATTAGACTGTGGGGTCAGGGCATGACACTCGATCAGACTCAACTGGAAAACCCTATTTATTGATTGGTTTTGTGTGTGTGTGTGTGTGATTAGTTTTTTGGTTATTGTTGGAGTTATTTTAATTTCTATTGTTGCTTTGATTTGCTTGGTCTGTGTCTGTGCATATTATTATCTCTGCATGTATATCTAGAAAATATAAGCTGAATAAATAAACCGGAGGAGAAAACATCTGGAAGACAGTGCCAGCGGGAACATGGGAGACAGGGAGGTGGGGGAAGAGAAGTGGGTGCTAACAAACCCAGGGAAAATAGAAAAACAGGTGACCAAAAATCAATGTTGAGGATGGTGTAGGGTCCTTGTAGGCCTTGACCGAGGACAATGTAATGGAGAGGAATTACTGAAACCCAAATGAAGGCTGAGCATGATAGTGGGACAAGTGGAAATTTAAAGGAAATAGAGAAAAGAACTAGGAGTCAAAGGGCATTTACAGAGATATAGATACAGGCATGCACATTTGTAAATATACTTATATATGGTGATGGAGACATAGATCTATGTGCATATATTTATAGGTTTAGTATTAAGGACTCAGATGGACATTGGGCCTCTACTCAAGTACTCCCTCAACACAAGAACACTTTGTTCTAATATCCGGCATTCCATCATGCTCACCTTCCCAACACGATTGCTGAGGACAAATGGAAGCATAAGCAAATGTGGTAGAGAAAGCTGATGGTGCCCAACTATCAAAAGATAGAGCATCTGGGGTTTTGAAGGCTTGAATATAAACAAGTGGTCATCTAGCACAAAAGCAAAAGAGCCCACATGGAAAAATGGCCCCAGCCTGTGTGAACATGAGGTGTTGACAGGATCAGTAATCAGGCATCAAAGACCCAGAACAAAAAATCATGTCAATGTGAATGGGAGGGTGGGGTGCAGAGTGGAGGCCCAAATCCATCTATAGACAATTGGACATCCCGTTACAGAAGGGTTGTGAGGAGAAGACGGGCCAGTCAGGGTTCACTTTAGCATGGATGAAACATACACCTTTCCTCTGGTTCTTTAATGCTTCCACACCCCCACTATCAGGACCCTAATTCTACCTTACAAATCTGGCTAGACCAGAGCATGTACATAGGTACAGATAAAGATCTGGAAACACAGGGAATCCAGGACAGATAAACTCCTCAGGACCTATAATGAGAGTAGCCATACCAGGAGGGACAGGGGAAGATGGGTGGAGAAAGGGGGAACTGATAACGATGACCTACATATAACCCTCTCTCGGGGATGGACAACAGCAAAGGGGGAAAAGGGAGACATTGGAGGGTACAAGAAATGGAAAATTAATAATTTATAAATTAACAAGGGTTCATGAGGGAGGGTATGGGAGGGAGGGAACAAATGAAGAGCTGATACCAAGGGCTCACGTAGTAAGAAAATGTTCTGAAAATGATGCTGACAACAAATGTACTTGACACAATGGATATAGATATGGATTGTGGCAACAGCTGTATCGGCCCCCAATAAAATGGTTGTTGTTTGTTTGTGTGTGTGTGTGTGTGTGTGTGTGTGTTAGCAAATTAGGTGAATTTGTGAAAGCAGAATCCATGAGTAATGAGAATGGACTGTAATTGGATAATAAGCCTCAGTTCAAGTCTCAGCAATGATAATTTCACAAGAATTTACCCAATGCGATGATCACTGTAACTCTATCACTTTTTGTATTGTGCTTGGTTCCCTCTTCGCAGTAATATTAGCCGTTGGGAATGGCATGGTGGGATGAGGGTTGTAAGAGCCGAGGCCAGGGTGTGAAGTAGAGGCTGAAGTCCACAGAGCCTTTGAAGCCTATTGTAATGATGGTCATACTGAATGGGCTAGGCCCCTGTTGGAAGGATTTCAGCAGAGGATTGACTATGTGAGTTACTCACAAGTGAAAGTTAAATTGCAATGAAAAAAAGAGAAATTGTTGTACAGTCTAGAATTTTCCAAACCAGTACAACTCATATAACCATTTAATTTTGAGCTTTCTGTTGACATTTTATGCTTTGCAAATTTGTCATCCATCCCAAAAGAAAGCCCTCCCTCCCACGTAGGATGTAGCTCATTGCATGCCTTGCTCCCATGGCCTCCCCCCAGTCTACTTCTTGTGAGATTTGCAGTCCAGAAATACATAGTCTTTGGGATTGGCTTCTTCAAAGTCACACAGTGTTTTCAAGGCTCATCATTGTTATCCCTATTTCATTTCTCGTTAAGTAATAGAACATTTTATGGGCATACCACATTTTGTACATATTTATCATGAATACTACTGCAATGGCCGTGTGTGTATAAGTCTTGTTTGGGCATGTTTTCTTGTCATTGGATTGCATGCTGAACTGTTTGTGCTTACTTTGCCATGTCTGTGTCTTCCTTGAGTGGTGGACTCGTTCCCTGCTGGCCTGCTACTCAAAAGGTCAGTGGTTGGAAATCAGCAGGCCCTCTGCAGGAGAAAAACAAGGTTTTCTACTCCCATACAGCGTTGTAGTTTCAGAAATGCACAGGTGCAGTTGTACCTTGTCCTGTAAGCTCACGATGACTTGGCTTCAACGTGATGGCTTAAGTTTGTCATGTGGTGTTTTTTCTTTGTTTGTTTTGGTGCCTTCTCTCAAACTTTTCAGTTTCTTTTCACGCAGCCTAATCTGCATCCAAACCCAGGTAGCTCAATACCTCCATCTACTGGAAGCTTCCCCTAACTGCTCTTTCATTGACTTTCCCTTTGTCAGCACTTGCCATCCAGTCAGTGCAGGACAAAGGAGCTTCATTATTTCTATGATTGTTTGTACTGTTTTCCCCCTGAGAGATTAGTCACTTAAACGAGATTTTTACTCCCAGAGGAAATAGTAGCTGATGTCTATGGCACCCGTACATGGTATAAACTGAAAATATTATTGTTTAACAAAGTTAGGATGATACTCAGCACTTTTACCACACCAGAGTTTCCTTGAAACACCAATATGAATAAGTTTTTAAAATTTTGAATGCAATCTAGTGAAAATTGAAAGCCTTTAAAACGAATAGTGGAAAATTATATAATCATATGCTCATTGTTTGCTTGTTCTTTTGTTTTCCCACACTGTTAAAAATAAAAATCTAAATTGGCCTTTCTTCATCAAGCTGCCAGGACTGGGATTTACAGATGTATAACAGCACTTTACTCATTATAAAATGTTGGGCCCTGGCTTTCTGAAGTACCCTACCAAATAGCCTTCCCTCCTCAATGTGCTGGCTCAACATAAACACTTGCTGAGCAGGAGTGGATTCATGAACCTTATTTCAGCAATGTTGTTGTTGTTGTTGTCATTGTTAGGTGTCTTTGTGTCCCTTCTGGCCCATAGAAACCCTGCTCACAAACAAAGAGACACTGCCCAATCCTGTGCCAGCCTCACAATACTCACAATATTGAGCCCATTGTGCCGCCACTGTGTCGGTCCATCTCCTTGAGGACCTTTCCATTTTTGCTGCCCCTCTACTTTACCAGAGGGGATGCCCTTCTCCAGGGATTGGTCTCTCCTGACAGCACACCCAGAGTGTGCACCATGATGGCTCAACATCCTTGTCTCTAAGGAGCATGCTAACCGTATCTCAGTAATAGACTCCCATACGTTCAGGGCCTAATGCCTTGAGCTCAATTCAGACAGGCATCTACATTATGTACTGCTTCATGCTGGAGGTACTAGTTGTAGTGCCTGATAGTCTGGGATCGTCCCCTTTGCGTGGTATAAAGGGAAAGTAAGATGAAAAGAAGAGAGATTCTAGTCTTAGTGAGATTGGAGAAAGGTTTATTGAGTACTAGCCTTCACACCCACCCTTTTTTAATGCCCCTATTAATGATATATAAAAGACACACTGTAACTTTCTAGGCACCATTTCTGTTGGAAGACCACCAAATTGAAAGAACAAATTTGACTAAACACAAAGGCCAGTCACAATGATAACGCTAGAAGCAATCCCTCACAACGTGCACTGTGTGCCAGATACTCTTATAACGACGTAACCTATATGCCCTAATGTCATTCTCCCAGCATCCCTAAGAAGTCGATACTATTTTTATCTTCCTTATACAGACATAGGGACTGTATAGATGTTTCAGAATTTGCTCCAGGGCACAGGACTAGTAAATAGTGGAGTTGGGATTTACACTCAGCCATTCTGGCTCCTGTATTTAGTCTACTTCCAAAACTACGGTATTCTGTGAAAAAAATCTGGTCACGTACAGCGACTTATGAACTTGAATAATCACTGACATAGACATAGACACATAGGTATGTGCAGATTTAAAACGGTAGGTGATGTGGTGCTTAGAATATGGATATATAAATCTTTTATTAGAGGCTCTTACAACATTCCATACATCAGTTGTGTCACGCAGGATAGATAAATTCTTAATGTAATTTCCAATCTTTCTCAATCTCACCAGTTCAGTGAGCTTGCCTATTCATCTGATAAAACATAATCTGGAAGCAAGACTAATGTTTTATGACTGGTGCAGGAGTCAGTGGATAAAGTTTTAAGAGGCCAGAGATAAGGTGTCGGCAGGAAAGGCATCAGAAGTTCAAAAACTAGCAAGGAAATCTATGTGAATGGGTGGGGATGTAGTGTAGACCCAAAACCCACCTGCCAGATCATTGGACAATCCATCTCGGAAGAGCCCCACAGGAAGAAAAATAAATCCAGGGTGCGGAATAGCACCCAGGAAATCCATCGCTATCCTCCAGTCCTCTGATATTTCTTCCCCTTGCTATTATGCGTTTTATTTGTTTTAGCTCATTAAGCATGTGAGACTTGCGTATGTTCCTTTGCATAATTATGATCATTCAACTTACGTACGCCAAGAAAGAGATACCTTCAGAAACAGAGCCCTTCTTCACCATGTTGGGCTTCCTGTGAATCTGCCTAGGACAAAACTCTTAAAGGTTCTCACTTCAGTAAACTCCCTCATGAAGTTGAGATGCCATCTTAAATCTTTCCAAGGTTTTAACCAAGGGTTTTACAGAGGCATCCTTGGCTTTGGGGCATATTTTCCTGACAGCCTGTGGACTGATGGGAGTCAGATGTTGTTCCTTCATTTTAACATGAAGAGAACCTATAAATAACCAAAGGAGATGATATTGGAATTGAGGAAGGCCCCGTTCTTTTCTATTGACCAATGTTTCATTAGCTTCTCCAGAGCCACTAATATTCTACTTTCAGCTGCTAATAAGCAAGTGTCCTTTCTTCCAGATTTTAATATATTGTTTATTTACTTGTCTTTATATCCTGACAGTCAGACCCCTCTTGGGCCACCAGGCCCCTCTCTCTGAGCCCATTGGTTCTCTGTGATGCCCTTCCTATGGGCTTTCAGCTTCTACCTGCCTCCTTGACCTCAAGCCCCTCCCATGTGTTTCTGATTTGTTTGCTTGATTTGGGATAGGCACAGCACCCTCTTCTTCAGGGTCATTAGCAATTACTTCTTTTGTGACACAAGCCACTTGAACACGAAGTGCCTCAGAGGGAACATAGACATGCTCAGGAGCAGCGAAACCAGCCCTTGTCTTCCACATGTGAATGGGTGTGAGTGGCTGGCACGTTTGTGGACAGGTTGCTTTCTCCTTCACTCACCGGTGACCCCTTGGAGGAGGGACAGCTTAGGACACATCATCAAAAACTAGGATCCAGGGCAGAAATTTACAACACAACTAATCACAGGAAACATGTGTTGTGCTCTTTGTGTCTTTTCATTGTCTTCTTGGTTGGTTCAGAGTTCGACTGTGAACCTCCTGGCTGCAGTTGGAAACCACCAGCAGCTCTGTGGGAAAGACTGGGCTTTCCCTTCACATGAACAGTCACAGTCTCAGAAAACCCACAGGCAGTCACTGCGAGTCTGCATTGATTCAATGGCAGTGATGTTTGAGACTGAGAAAAAGTCATCACCTTCTGAGAATCTGCTGTAGCACAGAGAATGCTTCTTGCAGTGAATTCATTTTAAACTTGTTTATCAGTACCAACTTTGACAATTCTCAGCTAACTTCCTTTATTACCAAATCATATTATTTTATTTCATGCAGATTGACCCACTTACAGGCAAATGGGATACTGTTTATTCAAAATGGCAATCTTTGGAAATACAAAATCAAGCCCTTCAGCAGGAGTTGTCAGCTATGAAAGACACACAGCGGAAGTGTGAAAAACTGGAGAAGAAAAAAGGGAAGTTGGAACAAAAGGTCGTCCAGCTCCAAAGGGAATTAGACCAAAACCAGAGCAAGCTTGGCCAAGTGGACCAGTTTACATGGAGAGTTGAGGAACAAACAGAGGAAGTAGTCTATGAACTCCAACAAGTCAAAATGAGTATACAGGTAAACTCGAACTCTTTGATCTGTTCTGTGCTTTCACTCATGGAGTTGAAAGTTATATGTCAGATTATGACATTGCATGTCTTTCCTTTACTTCGGTTCAGTCATTTGTTTGTAGATTATTAGAAAGATGGTGACATTTGCTGCTCTCTGTAATATGTCAGCGCCATCATGATTGTTACTGAGTTGCTCTTAGAGGATAATGATGCTCTTTACAAAATCCCTTGATGATTAAATCTAGTTATCATACAGAAGACTCCTAAGAGGCTAACCAAAAGAAAGTTACGATGTTACAAATGATCCGTACATTGGTTTAGAACTTACTGTATTATATTTTTAAATTAAAATGAATTACTATGCTTTCAAAGACAAAACCACATAAGCAATAGCTTGACAATGATAGTGTGGTTTATAATTCCGATGTGGCAGCTGACATTGATGATTTTTAAATTCAACTTTTAAAAATGTACTTCTGATTTATTTAAAGTTGCTCTCAGGTTCACTGAGAAGAACTAAAGATAAAAATGCCTGATGATTATTTTTAAATGCATCCCTTTGATTGATTGTAGCGTCAAGCACAATCCCAGGGTCATAGAGAACACTTATGGGAGGAACAAACTGCTTCACTGAGAAGGGAGATGGAACAGAGAATGAAGGGGCTGGAGCATGAATTCTCTTCCCAAATCTATTCACAAAGAACAGAAGCAGAGAAATACAAACAACTCTACCTTCAAGAATTAGAAGTGAAGAAAGAGTTCTCAAAACAACTAGACAAGTAAGTCAAAAGAGAACCACCGATACTAAATTGAACTCATTGACAGACTTCTGAAACCTAAGGTTTAGTGAGCCGGTTTTGTGATTTAAGAAGTGCAAAGTGGGCAGTATAATGTGGGAAACAGCATCAGCAAATCTGTTTATCTTTCAAATGACTAAAGAAACATTTGGCAATAGAAAAGAACGGGGCCTTCTTCAGTTCTAATATAGTCTCCTGTCGGACAGCTTACATCTCTTTCCTGTTTGGGCTTTGTTTGGCTTTATTATTATCATTTCCTATATTATGGTCTTCTTGAAAGCCTGATGTACTACTAGTATACAGTGGTTGCTGGAGCTTTCTAATGTATACACACTTTACATTATAGAATTGCATTTCAGCATTCCCTGAAGTAGAAACATTAACAGAGCGAACTATGTTTTAGAAGCTGAGGCCTGGTGGTGCAAGCAGTTGGGCACTGAGCTTCTTAGGAACAGGTTGGCAGTTTGAGTCCACCCAGCCTCTCCACCGGAGAAAGATTCGGCACTCTGCTTACCTAGAGATCACAGCCAAGAGAGCACCCTGGGGCCATTCGACTCGGTCACTGGGAGCCACTCTGAGTCAGCAGGGACTCGCCAGCACCAAACCTCAAGCCAAACTGAACCCTAATCTACTCCCTCCCTGGGAGCCCACTGGGAAAAGGTATTCCGGCCCGGGCTGGCCCATATGGCCCAAGGCTCTCTTTGACTCAGGCCACCACATTTTTGTCCTGTGGAGCAGCTGGGGTGCCCACAGTCACTCTGTCAGCCACCAGCTGAGCATTTCAACCACTTTGCCCCCAGGGTTTCTTCCTGACAACAAACGGAAAACCAAACTCACTGCCAAGGTGACTCATGGCGACTCCCTGTGGGTTTCAGAAGGTGGAACTGTTTAAGGGAGTAGAAAGCCCAACAGCACAATTTCTATCCCAAGGGCACATCTCAAACTTGCATTGTGAAATTGTTAATACTTTTATTATCACCAGAGGGCATTTTAGGAAGGAAAAAAAACACCTTTCCGTATAGTTTCTCCATTATAGCAACATTTAACTTAATGAGCTTGACTGAAGGATCATTTAGGGAACAAAGAAGTGGAGTAAGAGCCGTTTGCTTTTTGTCATCTTCACAGAAACACTGAGAGGCTCTCTGAGGTCAGTGCAAATCTAGCCCTGGAAAAGCAGCAGAACCAAACCTTGTTCAACAGCCTTGTGATGCAGCAAGCCCGAGAGGCATCTTTCCTTGGAACTGCTCCAACTAGTTCTATATGTCATAGAAATTTACATGGGAGTTCCTCCCGCAAGTAGGCACCAGGATGCGGATGACAGCACAGATGACCACTTGGGTAAGGTTTGTTATGTTATACTTTAAGGTGCAGATTTCTTAAATGTTAATCTGGCTGTTAATTTGGTGAAATAATCACTTGTTTATTTGGTCTGTACATGTTAAGCTAATGTCCTGCGTAGCCATGCAGGAAAGAGACCTAAATTCCACGCTGGTTTCTGTTGCTGTGGCTCTCTTTAAGTAGCTGGGTCTCTCTTACGTGGAGGAAACGAATTGTATCACTGTTTCAGTTGAACTAATGGTTGGAGGTCACTTCCTTTGGCCATGCAAGTAATCTTTTGCATGTAGTTCATCTTTTACAATTGCCTCGCCAGCTGATAATGTTGGGAGAAAGACAAAGCTTTCTGGGCTCATAAGGAGGCTCAGTCTTGAGAACACACAGAGGCAGTTCTGCCTTGTCCCCTAGGGTGGCGATGGGCCAGCAGTGACTCCTCGTCAATGAGTGAGTCAGCTGATATTGTCTGAATGGTAAATAGACAACTTCATATGCCTTTTGCTGATTTTTGGTTTCAGATTTCACATTCGAGTTCCCTAGTGAAATAGTGTATCCTCTGTGTCAGAAGGAATTGTACATTTTCATTGGGTCCTCATTCAAGGATATATTAGTATAAATACAGAAGTTAAAATTAACCTGAGCAAGAATATTGTGAGATTTTACAGCACATAAAATTGTTTTCTCAGTATGAGTCCTTCCTCTGAGTTTGAACTTAAGATTTTATCTCAGACAGCTTTATAAATCGTATAAGCATTATAAGCTATATAACTGATACTGTTTTATCAAAGCTTTACTAGTACCTGTGTGTACAGCCAGCACCCAAGACAATGCATGGCACAGACGACTCAGTAAATGGTTTTCATCGGCTTCAAATCACAAGATTAATTTTACTCTGGATTTTAGTGCACTATCAATTTCAGAATTTTCTCCGTTTATCTTAGTCATGTTGCTATTCTTCCAATGTCCATTTAATTCCTCCAATGTCCATTTAATTCCTCCAATAATTATTTCTCTAAATGTTGTTATATAAATGTATCAAAGATAAAAATAAAACCTCAAGGTAGAACATTGTTTGGGTCACATTTGTTCCCCAGCTAGAAATAGAAATAGACTGCCGGTTTCCATCATCAAGTTTATTCTGAATTTCAGTGGTGGCGTCTGTCTATGGGCTTGTTTCGTACATGGAATCTCATACAGTATGTGTCCAGTTGCAACTCACATGTGGTGTGCTCATGTCCAGTAGCAGAAGCTATGTTAATAGGTTGTGTTTATTTATTTTATTCAGTAACTTTAGTATTTATAGTACGGTTATAGCAACTCTTTCATATCTCATACCTGTACATCACTGAGCTACAGAACACGTTTTATGGGTTCGTTTCCCTTAAGTTTCCTTTACCAATCTCCATTTCCCCAAACAAGAGGAAACAGCGAGCATAGTAGAAGGGGGTTCGGCTTAAATAGAGGAAAGGTCTGCTGTTAATTGGCTCTGTGACCTCTGAGAAGCTCGATAGTCTCTCTGAGTCTGTATTTTCTCCAATGTCAAATAGGGAGTTGACTAAATCATTACGTTTCACACACGAAAAATAAAGAAATAGAACCTTGGTTTTTGGTGTTAAAGGAGCTTCATGAAACCGTATTAACTGAGGCAGTGTTGTGGGGAGTCATTATGTTAGTTGTAAAAAGTGTTCTATAATAGCCTGCCTCCTGTCATGTTTGCACTTCTTTGCTCGAGGAATTTCACTCAGCAGAATGACCTCCAGGCCCATCTGTTCTGTGCAGTGTGGCTCAGATTCCTTGCTGTTGCGAACACTGCAGCACGCTGCATGGTTAAGTATCCCTTCTCCCACTGCTGGGCACTGAGGCTGAAACTACCACCTTGCCATCCGTCCTGGATCGTGAGATGATCTACATGGGTCTGCATCACCCTGGTCCTGTCACCACTCTGTGTCATAGGAAGGGATCCAGCTGATTTTCCTGTGCTGATTCTGTCACTTTATTTTTTTAATCATTTTTCTGATGGCTCATGCAGCTCTTATCATCATATATACATACATACGTTGTGACAAGCACATTTGCACACTTGTTACCATCATCATTTTCTAAACCTTTTCTTTCTACTTGAGCCAAGGTATCAGCTCCTCACTTTTCCCCCTCCCTCCCTCACTTACCCTTGATAATTTATAAACTTTTATTATTTTTTTTCATGTCTTACACTGACTGAGGTCTCCCTTCACCCAGTTTTCTGTTGTCCAGCCTCCAAGGAGGGCGTTCTATGTAGCTCATTGTGATTAGTTCCCCCTTTTCCCACCAACCTTCCCCGTACCCTCCTGGTATCGCTACACTCGTTATTGGTCCTGAGGGCTTTATCTGTCCTGGCTTCCCTCTGTTCTAGCTCTTATTTGTACCTGTGTACATGCTCTGCTCTACCCGCAATTGTAAGGGAGAACTGGGATCATGAGAGTAGGGGATGGGGCAGCGGGGAGAAGCATTAAAGTAGAGGAAAGTTGTATGTTTCATCGGTGTTATACTGCACCCTGACTGGCTCATCTCTTCCTTGTGACCATTCTGTAAGTGGATGTCCAGTTGTCTGCAGATGGGCTTTGGGTCTCCATTTTGCAATCACCTTCCTTCACATTGATATGATTTTTTCTTCTGGGTCCTTGATGCCTGATACCTGATCCCATCGACATCCCATGATCACACAGGCTGATCCTGGAGTTGTGTTGAATTGTCATAATTGGGTTCAACAATATTCTTTCTGAAGAAGTCTGGAAGTTATAATATATATAATCATATCAATCACAAGTAAAGTTTTGCTTCTTTGCCAATGAAATACCTTTTGTCTGTGTGTTGCCTGCTAGCATGGGTTAAGACTTCCAGGCCAGCTTTCAAAGAGAAGGGTAATAGAGACTGACATCCATTTTCATGATCTTTTGGGATCTCCTAATTGTACACAACTCGGGGCTTTATGAAGTTTGGGGTAAAATGAAGTGAGAAGCTAGTGGTGCTTTTCAAGCCCCTGGATATATTGATTTCTAATTCCAGAGAGTCATAAAGCAAACCAACTAGATTTCTGCTTATCCTTTCTTCATAGAAACATTAACTTCTGCTTATCCTTTCTTCATGAAGGTATGCCTGGAATCTTTATGTACACATGAATGAAGTGTTACATGCACAATACATATTTCCTAATAACTTCACTACATCTTTTATCAATCGGATTTTCACGTGACACCAGGGCATTACCACATTCTGCAGTTGTGTACTTCAGATTCACTGAAAAATCTTAATTTTCTTTTCAAAGATATTTTTAATTCTAAAAACATTTTATAGGTAATTAAATTTCTAAAAATACCGAATGGAAAGTTTATTCTGGTTTTAAGGAAAATATTATAAAGTACAAAAACCTGCTGTAGCTTTTAAACCATGACTTGAACTATTAATTTTTATGTCAGTAAGACCAGGCTTCACTCTTCTAAAATGATATATATATCAATATTTGAATGTTTATCAGAGTAGATTAAGCAACATTTTTCCTTTATTACCTAAAATGAAGATAAATTGAAAATATGTTTGCATTTACTTTTCTATTTAGCCAGTTCCCAAGTGAGTTCTAATCTCTAAAATATGATATAAATGATGACTGCATATTATAAAGATATGCATAATCCTTACATAGACTCTCTTTCTTCTCTGTTTCTTAACTTCTCAATGAGAATTAGGTCGGCTTTCCCATTTCAGCTCATTTAAAAAATATATTTTTATTGGTGCTCATAAGGCTCTTATCACAGTCTGTATATACATCAATTGAGCAAAGCACCCTTATACATTTGTTGCACTCGTCATTCTCATAATTCACCTTCCACTTGGGTTCCTGGAATCAGCTCGGTTTCCTGTTTTTTCCCCCGTCCCCCTCCCTCCGCGATCCCACCCCTGGTCCCTTGATAGTTTATAAATAATTATTATATCTTATCTTACACTCCCCGGCGTCTCCCCTCACCCGCCTCCACATCTCCCATCTCCCAGAGAGGAGGTTACACATAAATCTCCGAGATCGGTTCTCCCTTTCTACAGCCCCTTCCCTCATGGTGTCGCCACTCCCACCACTGGTGTTGAGGGGTTCATCTGTCCTAGATTCCCTGTGCCTCCAGATCCCCACTGCACCGCTGTATATCCTCTGGTATAACCAGGTCCACAAGGCAAGGTAGAATTGGGGTCATGATGATTGGGAGAGGAGGAAGCGTTCAGGAACTAGAGGTAGGTTTTGAGTTTCATTGCTGCTACACTGAACCCTGAGTGGCCCATCTCCTCACTACCCCTCTGGAAGGGGTGTCCAGCTGTCTACAGATGGGCATTGGGTCCCCATCACACACTCCCCCTCTTTCACGGTGATGTGATTCTCACCACCACCCCACCTTTGTTGTTGGAGACCTGGTCTCCTCTGCCCTTCACGATCACCTATGTTGGTGTGCTGCTTCCGTGTGGGCTTGGTTGCTTCTGGGCTAGATGGCCGCTTGTTTGCTTTCAAGCCTTTAAGTCCCCAGACGCTATATCTCTCAGTAGCCGGGCACCATCAGCCTTCTTCACCACACTTGCTTATGCACACTTTCGTCTTCAGCCATTATGTGAGGAAAGTGATCACACAATGATTGTTTTTGTTCCTTGGTGTCTGCTACGTGGTCCATTTAACACCTTGTATTCGCTTAGGCCGTGTGCTTCTTCTCTGTGGGCTTTGTTGCTTCTGAGCTAGATGGCCGCTTATTTGCCTTTAAGACCCCAGACGCTATATCTTTTTGATAGCCGGACACTATCAGCTTTCTTCACCACGTTTGCTTACACACACGTCTGTCTTCAGTGATCATGTCGGGAAGGTGGGTATCCTGCAATGACTGTTTAGCAGGGCGAGGTGCTATTGTATTGGGGGATTATGCATGTGGAGGCCCAATGTCCATCTGCTACTCTACTACTGAACCTATAAATATATGCATATAAGTCTATTGCCCCCATAATCATAAATATATTTACATATATACATGTCTGTATTTAGGCTTCTCTGTATGCACTTTGCCTCCTACTCCATTCCTCTATTTCCTTTCATTTTCCTCCCATTCCATTACCATGTTTAGCCTGAATTCTGGTTTCAGTAATTCCTCTCAGTTACCTTGCTCTTGGTCACTCCCTACCAGTCCTCCCCTCCCGCCTCTGGTTTTGAACCACTCGCTGTTCCCTTGTCCCTGTGCTGGGCAACACCTCCTCCCTTCCCCTACCTCCCACGCTCTCATGTCCCTCCAGGACCGTTGTTCCTGTTGTTTTCTTCTCTCATTATTTGTCCAGCCTATCTTGTCTAGGTGGACCTGCTGACATAGTAATATGTGCATACAAATGCATATGACTTTGACTGCGCCCAAGTGGCACATAAGAACATGATTTTGACAGAAGCAACATCGACACGTTCAGCTCATTTTTTTAATGTTCACTCATTTAAGCAACTAAATTTGTGTCTTGTAACATTAAAAGAACACAGGTAGAGAAAAAAAGAATATAGGACTCACTTCTGATACAGTAGATGGAAAAAATAGGTGGAAACCTAGATAAAGGTGTGTCGATAAGATTTGTTAATTTTAATATTGATTCTTGAATTCTAAATAGAAAATGAATCCCCCCACTTCATTGTTGAGATAATAAAAATCATATTACACATCCCTCTAGGCACATCTAAGAAAATATAATGATGTATAAGCATTCCTAATGAAGAAGATCCCTAATGAAGAAAGCATTCCTAATGAAGTCAGTTATTCCTAATTTTCCCATCATGTTCCATATCTTTAACAAAGCTTTGAAATGTATTCGGCTCCCTATAGCCTTTCATTCTTTTCTGACATCTCTGAAAACTCTTAGCCTGAACGCAGATATTTGGTTCAGAAAATAAGGGCAACATCTAGTCCTGCTGCTTATGATTGCAATAAAAGACAAGGAAGATAGACTGATCTAGTATCAAGCAAATCGTTCTCATTTGTGACCTTTTATATATTTGATCATTCACTTAATTATTGGTTCCCATTTGACCTCAGAGTAAGTTCCAAATTCTTCATCATAGAATAACAATAGAGTAATCACTGTGCTTTTTGGCAACTTAGTCAGCCTTGGCTTTTGTCACCCTCCCTACTCTCCCCCTTTGAACTGGCATCTAGCCAAACTAGACTCCTTATGAGTATCGCAAGGATTGTTGTCACTCCCAAATCTGCGTATGCTGCTGCTTCCCTCTATCGGACCCAACCTTTAGTGATCCTCCCATATCACCTCCACCCCAGATCATATCCTACTGAGACAGCTGTCATTCCTGGGCACGACAATAGTGCGATTTTTTATATCTCTCGCGTTATCTATGAACAAGCTCTAAGAGGTTCACGGGACAGTGGAATGGAATGATAGGGTCCTTTTTAACACTACTTTTTGAAAGCACTCTATGTAATTCTGTTTGTTTTTTACACACTTGTCTCTATACAAACAGGTGTGCATACATTAATAATAGATCGCTTTTCATTTCACAGTACATTTAGAATTTATTTCTGTCTCAGAGTATGGGATGAGAAAGCTGGGAGTGTGGAATAGGGAGTCAGACTCTTAGGGTAAAAATCCTCCTCCAGCATGCCACTGTGGAACAGACCGGTTGCTCATATGAAAGCTCAAGTTTTAGAAACCAAGCAGTCTGAGGTAGCCCAGCTATCAGCACCTTTAACTAGGCAGAAATCAGGAACTCGGTTGATAAAATTTTGACTGGAGAACGTGAAATTAGAGAAATGAGAGGAGGGACAATTCAGAGCAGGTTTTGGCTTTGATTGATTTAGAGAATACTTGACTGTAGGTTGTAGGGATTGGCCACCCTATATAAGTACTAACCCAGCCCACTGCCATTGGTTCCCAATATGTAAATCTTATGGGAGCAAAGTGCCTCCTTTCTATGCTGCGGATCAGCGGGTAGTTTTGAGCCACTGACTTGGATTCGGCGAGCAGCACAGTGATGAGTCCTCAGAGACATCGGGGCTCCTTCCATAATTGTAAACTGATACAATTCTTATGGGTTTTTAGTAGCTATCAGGATGTCTTTCTCAATTCACAAGGCATTAAGAGAACACTAACACCCACGCATTTTTTGGCACCTTCTTATGGAAGAAATTCCTTCTATACTCTTTCTACATCAATGCGTAAGCACAAAGGAAAAACATTTTTAGCGGCATAAGTTTGCTTTAAGACAGGAGGCATTAGAGAAATAGCTTAAGTTTAACTTACAATAGGGTCTGACTTGATACTGATATCTAAAGCTAGAGTTAGAGACTCCTTCAAATCAAGTGCCTCAAAGTTGAGACTTTGATGCACACTCACCCTTTTCTTCCCTAAAAACAAAACTAATAGAGTGTAAAATTAAGTTCCAAACATCCTGTACATAATTAGTCCATAGCTCATATTTCTACTCCTCCCTTCCTTCACTAAACTTTTTACTAGATCTCAAACATTCTAAGTCAGTGGTTCTCAACCTTCCTAATGCCACGATCCTTTAATACAGTTCCTTGTGTTGGAGTGACACCCCAACCATAAAATGATTGCCTTGCTACTTCGTAACAGCAATTTTGCTACTGTTAGGAACCATAATGTAAATTGTAATGTGGTTTCCGATGGTTTCAGGTGACCCCTGGGAAATGGTCATTCAACCCACAAAGGGGTCACTACCCACAGGTTGAGAACCGCTGTTCTAGGTTGTCCATTGACTCTCGGTTTCCTCCCACTGCTCAGCCACCCACCCTCATCATTTTGCATAGTTGAGTTGAAGTTTCTCTGACATGGGAAATTCATGCTGTCTTCCTCATCCATTCTTCTCCCTCTCTGTCTTTTAGAAAGGAGCCCTGGTGGGCACTGGGGTTGCATGGTGGGCTGCCAACTGCAAGATCAGCAGTGGAAACCTCCAGCGCAGAGAGAAAGATGGGGCTCTCTAAGGCCCTAGTGTTACAGTCTTGGAAAATCTCCCCTTTTCAGTGGGTAGCTGTGAGTTGGCATTGACTTGATGGCTGTGTCTAGTTTGTTTCCGCCTTTTATATCAGCAGTTCAGGGTTGAGGGCAAAGACTTGGTGATGCTGTGGGTCTGTTGTTTGCTGGCTGACCACAAGGGTGGTGGTTCAAACCCACCAGCTCCTCTGAGGGAGAAAGGTGAGGATATCTTCTCTCTTAAAGATTCATCTCAGAAACCTTCTATAGGATCTCTCTGAGTGAGAATCTATTTGATAGCAGTGGATTTGGTAAGAGTTACCATGTTGTCTGGTCATTATTCTCTGACATACACCTTATTTTTCTTGGGTGGTCCTAAAACCTGACACCCAAATCACCCAAACACGATTCTCTCTCTTCACTAATAATATGTGCATTTATCATTTGAATCCTACACATTCTAAGTATACTTTCCCATTTCCTTTTTTGAAAGATGATTTTGGTTCCAATATCAACAATGCTCTGTTTCAATTAATGTCATTTGCTTTTATAACATGTCTTCGAATTGATGGAGACTTTTAGCATTATGGTAGTAGACAGCATGGGGAGCTCGTTCTATAGTCTTTTGAAAGAGATGCTAGCTTTTGCCTGGAGGCTACTAATAATGGCCTCATCATTGGTAGGTGCCACAGAGTTGATTTCTAGACCTACTGACCCTGCATACAACCCAAGGAAACCCTGCCGGGTGTTGAGGTGGATTCCAGCTGCTAACCTTGCACACCCAGGCACTCCTTTCTTCATGCAAAGCTCTCTGGCAGGAAAGCTGGGCTTTCTACTCCCATCACCTGTTGCATTCTCACAAACACACACACCGGGGTTGCTGAGTCAGTATCGACAATGGCAATGAGTTTGGTTTGGGGGTTTGCTAGTTGGTCTAAACTTATTCTGTTGACAAATACTTTACCCTTTCTCTGCCTTTGTTCCATTTAAAGACAGTGTAGCATAAATAAAGGAATTCCTGAGGCAGGCAAACCCAGAGGTTGGCAGTTTGAGTCCACTGTTAGGTACCCTGGAGGACAGACTTGACAATCTGCATCTGAACAGTCATGACCTTGAAAATCCTACAGATCCACTCTGCACACATGGGCTGTGATAGCTGGGATCTTGATGCCAGAAAGTTAAATCGGAAATATAAAAGTAAGAAAAAGGCTTGAAGGAAAACGAGTGGCCATCTAGCTCAGAAGCAACAAAGCCCATATGGAAGACGCACACCAGCCCGTGTGATCATGAGATGTTAAAGGGATCAGTTATCAAGCATCAAAGAACAAAAAAATCAAATCATTTTGAATGAGGGGGAATACAGATTGGGGACCCAAGACTCATCTGTAGACGACGGGACATCCCCTTACAGATGGGTCCTGGCTAGGAGACAAGCCAGTCAGGGTGCTGTGCAGCAATGGTGAAATAGACAACTTTTCCTCTATTTTTAAATGCTTTCCCCCACCCTACTATCTTGGTCCCCATTCTACCTTAAAATTATGGCAAGACCAGAGAATGTACACTAGTACAGACAGGAACTGGAAATACAGGAAATCCAGGACAGATGATCCCTTCAGGACCATCAGAGTGGCGATACTAGGAGGGTGGAGGAAGGGTGGGTTAGAAAGGTGGGGAAATATAACCTCCTCCCTAAGGGATGTTCAACAGAAAAGTGGGTGAAGGGAGATGTCAGACAGTGTAAAATATGACAAAATAATAATAATTTATAAATTATGAAGGGTTCATGAGAGGGTGGGGGTAGTGGGGAGGAAGGGGGATAAAAGGAGCAGCTAACAGCAAAGGTTCAGGTAGAAGGCAAGTGTTTTGAAAATGATGATGGCAACAAATGTGCAAATGTGGTTGGCACAGTGGATGCATGTATGGATTGTGATAAGACTTGTACTAGCCCCCAATAAAATGATTTTTAAAAAGATTGGGAAAGAAGCCACAATAGAAAAAGGAAGAAACAGAGTAAGAAAACGAAAAGGTTTTGAACTTGCTGTAGCGTAACGCTCCATACTGCCTGCTTAGCGTGGAAGTATCCACGGTTTAGTGGTTAAGACTCAGTATTTTAGAGTAAACCAGGATCAAACTAAGTCCTGCTACAGAAAGATGATGGAATTCGTTTCCCTCTTTCCCTCATTTGGAAAATGGAGTATTTGGCTATAGAAAATCATCAGTTGGGTAGAATTTTTAATGTTAGTTATTATTAATTGTTTTCACTCACTTTGCGCTTCTAACCTGCATGTTTACATTTTACTTTTTTGGTTGTAATACTATCACCAGCTGCTGTATTTCCTAGATTTAGATAGACAGTTATATTGGGAAGGACCATCTCACCTTCACCCCAGGGGTTTTTCAAGAATGGATACATCCTAAATGGGGAAGGGAAAAATAATAAGCTTTTGGTGTTGAGACCACTGCCCCACCCCACCCCAAGGATCTTTGCTGTATAAAATAGTGGGGGCCCCTACCCGAGCCTAGGACTTGGTAAGGATTTCCAAGGTATTTCTAGCTTCTAGCTGGTGAGGGAGCTTAGGTGAGGGTTCGTGAAAACGTTCAGAGAAAGAAGTCAGCAGCTCTGGTTTGGAATGTTTGATCACCTGCTTCTCTGGATCCTTTGGGCTCCTTTCTAGGAAATGACAGTTCTTTATCTCTTTATGTTCTTAACTAGAAGTGAATTTAGCCTATACATCTATACCGTCTATTTCCATTGACGGGACTGTTTCTTCTAGAGAGAGATTTGTATACCTAATCAAAAGAGGGGGTCTAGTTGAACAGTGATAAGTTAAATTGAAGAACACTGAAAAGCTCATGAGCAGGTTCCTAAGAGCAGCACTTTTATATTCATAGAAAAGCAGAGTTCTTTCATGGGCAAAGAAAAAGTGAAACTCGTTATATTTTAATTTTTGTGGGGTTTTTTTTAGAATAGTGATTTTTCCTATATAGTTATTTGTTGTTGGTCATTAGGATGTTTTCATGTTTTCCTCCAGGTTGTTTAGATGTATTTAGTACATTACATGCCTCTTGCTTATCCAGACAACATCTAAGAACTCATCACAGCACCTGTGCACATCTTCAGTATTGGCCACATGGGAACAACAAGATTTCCTGCTTTGTAAAAAATGTAAATGATTTATTAGGTTATTATACTTTGTGTTATGTCTATTTCTCATTACAGCAATGATTTACAGTGTATTTATCTCCAAAGGAGAAAACCACCATAGAGGCATAAATGTCATAGGTAGAAAGTAAAAAATATTTATTTATTGCCAACATTTGTAATAAGAATACATTTTTCCCCAACAGATTAAAAAGATGTCTGTTATTCAGAGATGGCAAGAATATGGCTTAAGAGGCACGCATTTCTTGGTGATAGCCTTAGTTGGTAGGCAAAGCTTTGTGGTAGGACACAGTTTGCATGTCCTATTGCCCTTTTAGGAATTTGGTCAATATGTATTCTCCCACTGTGTGTGGACAAGAATATTCATTGCATTCGGTATCATTTCTGGACATGAGATCATAATAAAGAGATCATTGAATAACTTATAGAAATCTCACAATTATGAGGCTATAAATGGCAATTAAAGTGAGTACTGTTCCTGTTTTGGAAGTTGTTCATGATTTACTGTCATGTGAAACAAGGGAATTGCAGAAAATCATTTACCAAATCTGGGATGGTTTCTACATAAAAAGTAGCTTTGCACACATTGAACACAGTGATGAAGGCATAACAGTCAATACTTCTGGCAAGTAGGATTAGGGTTTGAGAAATTGGAAGACACCATCTTTTGATTTCATGCTCACCTGTGCCTTCTCATAAATAAACACTTTATAATGATCAAGAAAAATGTAATGTTAATTGTATAGAATGAAAATACTTCAGTGATGTGTCTTTTTATTATTTTCATTGGCTTTTATTATATCACAGTTTGTAAGGACCATGTTAAGATGATCAGATTTGTATTGTTAACACTGTTTATTTGATAAATGTTTCTTGATGTTGGTTAATTCATGTTTACATTTCCATCCAATTTTATATAGCTGAAATATAATTAGATGTTCATATAACGGCATAGGCATCATAGTGTCCAAAGACAGAACATTGTCATAAGTGAACTGTAAGTGGTACCGTGACTCATGACCTGATGGATTAACGCAAAGGCACCTTGTGAAAGGCACTGAGTGCTGAAAGTATTTGACTAATTGAAGATGGGTTGAAAATGATGTATCAATGAGAGTCATCTGTAATGATACTCTATTCCAGTTGTTAGGAATGTGTGAGTTACCAAGGAGAATAACGGAAACACAGATCTTTCCTGACAGTTCTAGAACGAGTAAATTGGTGGAAATCCAAGTTGTCCAGGGAGCGGTCTCTCTGTTTAGCTTTTCACGGTATTTGTTAAACAAACAGATTCCATGACGTCTAGGTATTCCACGTCTTCTATGACAAAGCACGTAAGTACACTATACTTTTATTTTTAAAGGTAAGTGTTTTTTGTCTATAGGGTTCTGAGTTATTGCTTTGGATATAACAGACTTTAAGATTAAAAATAAAATATTTGAAGGAAGTGGAAGAATTCCACTTGGGAGTCAAACTTTACTCTAAACAGGAGGAGGCACTTATTTGAAGAGTACATGAATTATTTTATTTCTTCTCCTATTGACTGGATTTTATTTCTCCTAACATTTTCTCTTCTTTCCCCTCTGCATTTCTGTTGTAGAACTCATATGAATGAGCAAAAGCATTTCTCAGCGACACATACAAAAGTGACCGCGACTCTAACAGAAGCCTTAATGAACTATGACTTTGGATGCCAGTCTTTCCCTGTGTTAGGACATGTGATTTTATTTTCTTTCTGTCATAGCCTGTGGGCCATGTTCTTTAGCCCTAGATAAGTTTTGTTAATTATCAAATTCCCTGATTCTTTTGTGTTGCAAATCTATTAAAGTTTTTATTTCAGATATACATTTCCAGCTTTTAATTTTTATTATAAATCATAGCTATCTTATATTATTCAGAGTCTTGTCATTACAACTTTAGTTAGTAAAATATGATTTCCATTAGTTCCTTGCACCTGTTTTTAATAGCTGCTGTGAAGTATTTGTGTACTATATCCAACATCTAGAGGCACTCAGGGACAGTATCAATTTCACCTTGATGCTCACCTGGTAAATTTTTTGTTCAACTTTAGATATTATAATGTAGCAAGATGGATTCAATTTTTCCCACCAGAATCTTATATTTTGTTCCTTTGTTTGTCTGTTTAACCCCTGGCCTGAAGTAAATTTGTGGTGTTTTCCAAGTTGTTATTAAGTCTGTATTAATCTCTAGGGGTCACTACTCTCTATGAGCCGAGATCAGTCACAGATTTGCCTGAAACCCTTCCCACTAGTAAGACCTCCACTGGTAGATCTCCTGATGAGACACATCAGGAGATCTGTGGCAAGGACATTCCAAGTTTGCATTGCTTTCAACTCTGCCTTAGCTTTTTCTCTCTGTGTTGACATTCATTCATTCACCTGCCTAACTGGAAGCTAATACAGATATTACATCCTTCCATAATTCAATCGAATCAATCAATATTGTGCAATTGCTATAGGACTCCTTGATATTATTTCCCTTTCCCCTGCCCACCACCACCACCACCATTGTGTTCCTGCTCAGAACCATTCTACTTGCTGTCCCTGTAGGTTTATCAATCCTGGCTTTTATATACCGAAAAATATATAAAACAACTTCAGGAGGGTAACACCCAATGACATAACACATCTGAGATAAATCATAATATGAGCCAACAAATATAAAAAATACGGCAAATGTTAAAATACACCCTGATCCATGTTCATAAAGCATGCCCATTTTATCTTTTTAGTACCCAGTCACTACAAAGTGATGTCTCCTCTCCTATTTCTGTCATAGGGGAGTCACTTGTCCTGTGCCCTGTGCCCTGTGCACCCACCTTTCTGGTATAGCCCTGCCCTATTCCTGTACAGTAGTTTGTGTCTGGGTCCCACTGACTTCCACTGTCCCATACAGTAAAAATGTATTGCCTTCAGTGGTCACAGAATTGAACTATAGAGAGAATGAGTTTGTGGGCTCACTTCTGGAGCTCGCGAGTCAGTTCTTCAGAACTGGAGTGTAGTTTTTTTCCGACAACCCAAGCCTATTGTTAACAGTCACTCTGACTCCTTCAAAAGGTATCGGCTGGTCCGTCCAGCTCCAGTAATACTAAGTGATCGTGGTGTGTGTGGAGAAGTCGGCACAGGTTAGGGAGAGGATCTGAGAGGTTTCACCACTCCTCAGAGGGATTCCTGCAGCTGGAATGGAGCAGAACTAGGGAGAGGGGAAATAGTAAATAGGCAGTGAGGACAAATAGTAGACACCCATTTATAATAGGCTATTTTGAGAAACCCACAGGGAGGCTCTAATACCAATAGACGAATGCACACAGAAAACCACAGCCTGCTGTGTAGCGTACAGATTCTAACTGTTAGATGGCTTGTTACCGTGATTGCAGCAATGAGATCAAACATAGCAAGGACTATGAGGATGGCATAGGACAGGACAGGGTTTCATTCTATCATACATGGAGAGACTATGATTGCAACCAACTCAATGAAAGTGACAATAACAACAATAGCATTTGTATTGAGGAAGCATGATTTCCTATTCAATAAAACTGTAGTGCAAGGTTATTGGTAGATAAGTTGAGAAAAGTCAAGATTCAGATATAGAGTCCTGGGGGAGCGATTGAATTGGATCACTGCCCTAGGTCAACCCTTGCTATCTGACAGGCTAATCATGAGTTTCAAAGAGCAATCAGTAATTATCCTATCCACTGCACCTGAGGCTAGGTGGGTTTCTTTCCTTCAAGCATCCTAAGAACTCCATATAAACCTATCACTTCTTCGTGGAAGGTATGTCTGGTTCACCATGAATAACACTCACTGGGGATACGTGAAGAATGATCAAGTGTACTTGAACTTCAAAATAATGCTGAGTTAGTTATGTTTTCTATTTCTGAGGGGGTGGGGGTAATCAAGTACACCTAAGTCCTTAAAGTGAGATCCTTGCACTTCAATACTCTGAAGAGATCTTGTACAGAAGATTTACCTAATGTAATATATCTTTTGATCTTTCAACTGCTGATTCCATGAGTATTGATTGTGGGTCCAAGCAAGAAAAAAATTTCTGATGAACATTTCTCAGGGTGGTGTGGACGGGTCAAGAAACTTTGTGGTAGTGGAAACGGGATGTGTCAGAATTTCCTTTGGCCTTGGCAGGGTTTCAACAGCATTCCTGACTCACTACAGGGTCTTCTGCAGAAGAAGAGGAGGCAGAGTTGACCTCTGAGTCCAGTCCCTGGTGTGATCAAGAGAATTAGGACCAGGGAGACAGTTCTTAGTTCAAAGGGGTGTTCTGAGCAGGTGAGGTCGTGTGGTGCCACATCGAAGAGCAGTTGGCTTTCCTGTTGCATCACTGATATTAATGTAGTTCCCTGAATTCTGCCCCACGATGTAATAACTCAATTCTGAAATGCAGATGGAGGAGGCAGTAGAGGAAAGTTCAGGACCTTCTGGAGTCTGAAGTGCCACCCAACTCACCCGAACAAGAGACAGCCCAGGCAGAAGATGGGTTTGTAGAACTGGAACCTCAAGTTCCAAAAAATGGTGTTGCAGATTCTACAGTTCTCTCTGCAATGCCTTTCTCGTCGATGGACCTGAGAAGGGATTCTTCTGAGTCTCAGAGTCTGGGGTTTGGGTTATACACAGGTCAGTGGCATGAATGGATGTCATCTGGTCAAGCCTGACTAACAAAAGGAGGAAATTTCATGAAGCCGGACATAGCATTAATAGCAAAGTGGGTTCGAGATGCATGGGAAGACATTCCAAAAGACATGGTACAACGTGCATTCCAGAAATGTAGTATTAGTAATGCTATGGCAGGCAGTGAAGACTGCGCTTTGTATGAAAATGACAGCAGTGATGGTGATGATGGCGATTTCAGTGAGTACAGCGTCTATGATGACCTCACACCAGCTGAAGATCTGCATTGGGATATGGATGATGATGAGGAATCCAGTTTTGAAGGATTTTAACTCTTTACATTTTAGCTTGGTTGCTGATTGAGCTCAGAGAATAGTACTCTTAAGGTATATCATTGCTCATACCTTATTAATTTTGCTGAACCTATTTTCCACTTACTGTGCTGGTTTACTAATGTTAAGTGACTTGTTGCCTTTTATGTTTTTTTATACAAAATAAATATTTAAATACATTACCCCACTGATGTCTCCATTTTTAATAATTGTATTTTCATTTGTTTTGATTACTGAAACTCACCGATGGCTTCTGCATTTCCACCCTATGTTTATACTCAAGTCAATCAGTTTTTCTGGGTTTCCAGGTAATAATTAGGTACCTTGGCTTAAACTCAGGTCGGCTTATATTCGAGTACATATGGTAATTTTTATGGTGGGGGTGGCCATCACAACATGAGGAACTGTATTAAAGGGTCACAGCATTAGGAAGGTTGAGAACCACTGATTTAGAGGGAAGGGAGAAAAATGAAAAAGAAAAAATGGCCCTGGGGATGTTGAGAGCTGGTGGAGGACACATTGCTCTAACAAGAAATCCTCCCTATCATCCATCTGCCTGTCCAGGGCTGGGAGTGTGTGCTCTGCGGGTCCTGCGCATCCTGTGCTGCCCATTGTCTTCCCTGCAGGGGAGGTTTGTGTCTGGGCTCACACTGACTCCCCCTCACTGTGCTCCTTGCACAGTAATACATGGCCATGTCCTCAGCAGTCATGGAGCTAAGCAGCAGGGAGAACTGATTCTTCTATGTCTCTGGTGATGGTGGGTCGGCTTTGAAGGATGGGTTAAAATCTGTACCATCAGGCCATATGTGTCCTATCCACTGCAACTCCTTCCTTGAGCTCTGGTGGGTTCAACTCCAGAGACAACTACTGCTTGTGATGGAGAAACCAGAGAGTGCAGGTGAGAGACAGCTTCTGGGAAGGTTTCACCAATCCTGGACCCGACTCCTGAAACTACACCTGGGATAGGACAAGTGTAAATAAAGACACTGATCTCTGTGTCAGTCACTTGTAGTCAACCATTCCCATAGACCCAGATCAGATATCTGAATCTCCACCTTGGGGAATTGTCACCAGGCACAGGAAAACACCCAGCAATAGCATCTTGGCAGTTCTACCTCTGGTAATATGGAGTCCTCAGAGACAGTGAAGCTTAGGGAGAGGATCTATGAAGGGTTCATCACCCTGGACCCAAATCTTGGACAACTGGGAACAGGAAAAATAATCACTGATGACAAGCAATGGAACCCTAATTATGTCAAACTATTTTTGGAATCTTGACATGACTAGTGAGAAGTACCCACTAGCCAGAAGACTCTCACAGGAATTTCATGACTTATGGACAAGGTCTGGGGATCCTACAGAACCCTGGCCATGATGTAACATTTTCACTAATTTGAAATTTCACCTGGAAATGGATGGGGTGTTCTGCATACTAGAAGCCTGCGGAATAAAATAGAGATGTTCATAGTTTTCTCAGAAGCTGAAAATAAATTATGACCCCGTCATCTTCTTTGGGATAAAACCAAAGTGAAACTCACTGCCATTGAGCTGCTTCAGACTCATAGTGACTCTAGAAGACACAGTATAATTTTATGTTGAAAAACACTCAGCAAAAAGAAATGTGGGACATGTTACCAACACGACTCTTGCTGAGAAACAAAGACAGGAGCCGCATGAAAGTGAACGGGGACCGATCTCCTTGGAGCAAACAAGGACTGAGCTGGAAGATTCCCCAAGGGAAGCTCCTGAACAAAATAGTGGACCAAGTTAACACTTTTAGACAACTGTTCCAATAAATTTGTATACCAAAGTATAGGATGATGAATGTTTAACACATTTCATAGGGATGGTCATGATTTTAAATTAGAGTGGGGTTGCAATTCTTAACAAGATAAGGCTCATTATAGTTATTGGTTCCAAATGTTGTCTTATTTGGTCTGGTGACTTATCTATGGTGACTTTTGGTTCTTTGAACAAAGTTACTCTGTTCTATGTGATCTGTGACCGGAAGGTTGGGGATGTCTTTTGTGGACATAGCAGCCTGTCCAGGTTAGTCAAAACTGATACTCATGTGGTGTAATGGGGTTATTTTCTGAGGAAAGGGCTCAACAGAGGAAGGGTCTCAGGAAGGAAAATGCAGAATAAGTATAGGCAATAAATGAGGTATTCTGACATCCTGTGGCAACATCCCATATGCAAGAGGAAGTTGGACAAGCTGTGGGATCTGCATTGTGACACAAAGTTAAGCAGGTTGGGGAATGGGCTCAAACAGAATGCTCAATGTTCACGGTTGTTCTTTTTTTTTTTAAAACATTTTATTAGGGGCTCTTACAACTCTTATCACAATCCATACATATACATACATCAATTGTATAAAGCACATCTGTACATTCTTTCCCCTAATTCTTTTCTTTTTTTTACCTTTTACTAGAGGCTCATACAACTATTATCACAATCGATACATATACATACATCTATTGTATAAAGCACATCCGTATATTCTTTGCCTTAATCATTTTCAAAGCATTTACTCTCCACTTAAGCCCTTTGCATCAGGTCCTCCTTTTTTTCCCCTCCTTCCCCACTCGCTCCTCCCTCATGAGCCCTTGATAATTTATAGATTGTTATTTTGTCATATCTTGCCCTATCCGGTGTCTCCCTTCCCCACCTTTTCTGCCGTCCATCTCCCAGAGAGGAGGTCACATGTGCATCCTTGTAATCAGTTCCCCCTTTCCAACCCACTCACCCTCTATTCTCCCAGTATCGCCCCTCACACCGCTGTTCCTGAATGTATCATCCACCCTGGATTCCCTGTGCCTCCAGCCCCTATATGCACCATTGTACAACCTCTGCCCTATCCAGTCCTGCAAGGTAGAATTCGGATCATGGTAGTTGGGGGGAGGAAGCATCCAGGATCTGGTGGAAAGCTGTGTTCTTCATCGGTACTACATCGCACCCTGACTGACCCATCTCCTCTCCCAAACCTTTCTATGAGGGGGATCTCCAGTGGCCGACAAATGGGCCCTGGGTCTCCACTCTGCACTTCCCCCTTCATTCAATATGGTATATATATATAAATTTTTTTTTCTGCATGATGCCTTATACCTGGTCCCTTTAGCACCTCGAGATCGCACAGGCTGGTGCGCTTTTTCCATGTGGACTTTATTGCTTCTGAGCTAGATGGCCGCTTGTTCACCTGCAAGCCTTTAAGACCCCAGACACTATCTCTTTTGATAGCCGGGCACCATCAGCTTTCTTCACCACATTTGCTTATGCACCCGTTTTTCTTCGGTGATCATATCATGGAGGTGTGCAGCCAATGATATGATTTTTTGTTCTTTGATGCCTGATAACTGATCCCTTCGGGACCACATGGTCACACAGGCTGGTGTGTTCTTCCATGTGGGCTTTGTTGCTTCTGAGCTAGATGGCCGCTTGTTTATCTTCAAGCCTTTAAGACCCCAGACACTATCTCTTTTGATAGCCGGGCACCATCAGCTTACTTCACCACATTTACTTGTTCACCCGCTTTGGCTTCAGCAGTTGTGTCGGGAGGGTGAGCATCGTAGAGTGCCAATTTAATAAAAGAAAGTATTCATGCATTAAGGGAGTGCTTGAGTAGAGGCCCAAGGTCCTTCCACCACTTTAATACTAAACCTATAAATACAGACACATAGATCTATTTCCCTATCCTCATATATATATTTGCATGTACATGTCTTTGTCTAGACCTCCATATATGCCCCTTGACTCCTAGCTCTTTCTTCCACCTCCCTTGACTTTCCTCCTGTCCTACTACCATGCTCCGTCTCCACCTGGGCTACAGCTATACCTCTTCTCTACGCAACCCTACCCTTGATCATTCCCCACCAGGCCTGCCACTCCCCCCTCACTACCATTTTGGGTCCCATGTTGTTCCCTTGTCCCTGTGTTTGTTAACACCACTTGGTTGTTCTTATTCTGTTGTCAGATTCTATCTTTTTATTGTACTTACAACAAATAGAGTCTTGTCGCAAAAGATTAGTTATTGAAGACTTAAAGATAACGTTTCCCAGAGATGGTAAGTCTATTGTTATGTATTGTTTGTTTTTTCCATTGCTCTTTTTTTAAGGAATTTGGAAGTGATTGGTAGACATCATTTCTCAAGAAATGTACATAGTATTTCCTTTTTCTGCTCCTCCTTCCAAAGACCAAACTGGAATTTGAGTTAATAATCAAAGAGTTTATTGATGAACAAGCAGTTCTGGAATGGACAATAATAATTGTAAGGATGCACAGAGTACTGCAGTAAAGAACACTTTCAGATATAAATTCAAAAAGATCCTGGAACATACAAGAAAATTCCACTTATTTGATCTTTATTACTTTTGTCTCAAATAGACAAGGCAATATCGAAATCACTTTGTAAAGACTGAGTAATTTAAAAGTGTCTTATTTGTTTGTTTTTAAATATTGGGGGTGAGAATGAATGCTCTTCCTCACAGCTGTTGTGAGAGTAACTGGGAAGAAGGAAGGAGGATGCCTGGAGGTTTCCTGAGCTTTGCTGATTTTAAAAGTCAGTTCAAAATAAACAGTAATCATATACAACTAAAAACATCTTTTGTAGACACCCATCCTTGTTTGAAGAGAACTCTTTTGTCCTCTTCACGGGGGTGGGGGAAATAAGGTGGGGGTAGCAGCGACACTCACAAATTCATGGCTGGTGAAAGATTGAGTAAACACAGCCTGTTCTGACTTCAGGAGGAAAAGAAGGACCATGATTAGGATAGGGACAGCAATGACATTTTAAAACCTTACAAGATTGGATCACAGCCCTCTTTTCCAGGTGTGATTCACAAAATATTGGCCTAATACTCCAATACTTGTCAAAGGCAATCCAGGATACGTAAGGTCCTGAGAAAGTGCTAAAGTGAGTAAGTCTCTCCTATCCTATCCAGAAGAGACTTGCCAATACTCTTAAGAATTCCTTTACATTACCTTTTTTGACATTGCAGGTTAGTGGTCAGAAATAAGCAATTGAGGCTGATAGTAGGTGAGATTCAAACTGAATTTGGTGGTCTCATTATGCTTATTTGAATGAAGGTACTAGGAAAGGGTGCTGCTAGGACTATGGATTGCCAGAAGAACAAACCAGTCTGCCTTGACAAAAGTACAGCCAGATGCTCTTTGGGTTCAAGGATGGCAAGACTTTGTCTCATGTAACTTGGACATGTTATCAAGAGAGAGAGTCCCTGGAAAAGGACAACATGGATGGAAAAGTGTTCAGGATGATGCAGGACTTGGCAGTGTTTCAATCTGTGAGCATAAGGTCAGTGATTCAGACCTGACCGGAGAGCACTGTGTCAGTCTGGGTAGATCAGAGAAACAAATCCACAGAAACTCATATGTATATAAGAGAGAGTTTTCTGTAAGAGTTAAGTGTACATTAAGAAACCATCCCTACCCAGGCCAGTCCAAGACCATCAATCTGACACTAGCCCATATATCCAACACAGATCTACAAAGTCCTCCTCAAACTCACAAAACACATGCAATAATGCCAAATGCAGGAGGAAAGTCAAATCAGTGAGTGTTTAAGCATCTCAGCGCTGGCAGGAGTCTCCACGCTGTTCTCCAGACCCAGGTCTCCATCTTTGCAGGTCCATGTGGCTTCTCCTCAGGGATGTCTCCCAGGAAGTGAGCTTTGCTAGGTGAGGCAAAGAACTAGCTAAGGCAGCTGCACACTGGTCAGACCATCCGAGAACAAGAGACCAGAGAATAAGAAAGGCGAGGCTCACCAAGCCATTTATCTCTGCTCTTTAATTAATCCCATGTATTTATCGGCCAGGTTAGCACAATAAACCTTAACTATCACAGCAACTAACAACAACTTGTGCAAACCTCAGTCTTCCACAAATGTAGGCCTCAGAATTCAATCCCTAAGTTAAACTTAATTTAATAGCAGTTTATTATAAATTAATGCAAGAATACAAAGTACAGGTTTCTTAATTTGCTGTCCGCAGCATGTACTCCTGATGCTGCAACAAATCACAGGACCTCACTTGGGATTCATGTACATTCCTTTTCTCATTTCAAATTTGAAAATTTGTTAGAGTACACGACATGTTGATGCACCAGTGCTACTCCTCCTTTGAAATAAAAACTTAAGCCCGCTTCTATTTGAAGGACAGAAGTTGCTAACTTTTTTAGCTGGGATGTGGATAGACCCTTACAAACAAGGAGAAAAACCTGAAAACAAAAACACCATTTCATGTTGGCTTGCTAGAGCATCATCATCCTTAAGCACTGTCTATAAACACCCAGGCCATGTTGCTCAGGGAGAGAGATTTTGATGAACAATGTCATCCTTAGTTCTATTAAATAAATATTTGTTCTCTGTTTTATTACTGTTTCAGTTGGAGACACGCTGTCCAAATCACCCTGACTGCATAACCTAATTTAAATAGATAAGGCAGATTGTGGAGCACTTTTGTTTGTGTGTTTGTTTCAGACATATTCCCATAGGCTCCCAACCAGTAAATCCTTAAAAGAGCAGGAAGCCTCATCTTTATCCAAAGAAATGACTGGTTGATGTGGACTGTCAACCCTTTAGTTAGAAACATATATGTAAACCACTAAACAAACAGAACACAGGAAATAAACTAGTTTAATTGTTGGCAATGCCTGCTGTATATGTAAATTTAAACATGTCTCATATCCTTTGGCTTGGTTCATTAGGCAACGTGTGGAATTTACAGGGTTACACAGGAGTAACATGTTCGGGGCGTTGAGTGTGGAAATACCCCTCTTAATGATTTTCTCTGTGACTGAACTATTGGCCACTCACATCACACACTGTGAGCCTCGCTCTGCTTTTCCAGTGGCTGCCTCTATGCTGATGGTAATCAAGCCAGGAAACCACCTTCCTGGCTGCGTCCTAGCTTGCCTGCCCTCAGGAAGGCCAGTGAGGCTTGGGGAATAACATCCCAGAGGGACAGGTGTACTCAATGGGATCAGGTTTTTCCTTGGACATATAACCTATTAAAAATACTTTTACCACAGAACTCTGATCACTAGGACTCTGAGAACAGTGCAGTAGTAAGTCTGCACCAGACAGACATAAGTAGAAGAAACAGAGAAAACATAAATAAATGGAGACGTAGAATTATGGACACTCTATGTCTTTAGCTGTGCTGGGGTACAATGAGACACATCCTTGTGTTCAAAACTTCATCATACATTTGGAATACTGGTTATTCACACCATGACAGGGAGGTTTGGGGGAAATAGGGAGCTAAAAATATGAGTACATTAAAGGAGAGTATGTGTATATAATGTGAATTATATGCCAATAAAACAGTTAAAACACAAAGTAAAAGCTCAAGCTATTACCTCTCCTCCATGCATAGATGCATAGTCTTTTGTAGGTGCCATCAGTCAGATTCCAACTCACGGTAGAGCCACGTGGCAGGGCAAAGCTGCCCCACAGGATTTCTCAGGCTATTGTCTCTGCAGAAATGAATGGCCAGGTCTTTCTTCCACAGCACTGCTTTCTGTTAGCTGCTGAGAACTACTTCATGTAGTGCCATCAGGGCGTCCTCCACACATACTCCGGCTTCCCATGACCTATTTCCCACGTTATAACTAGAGCATTCATTTGAAAGAGAAAACCATTTTGTGTCAAAGCCTTCCCTCTCCATCTCAGAATCAAAGCTCCAGTCACAATGATCTCTTAAATTCCCTGAAAATTGCCAGGCTCTCGCCTACTGCATAATCATCCTGAATAGCCTTGGTGGCAGAGTAGCTATGTGTTGTGCTGATAATTACAGATCAGCAGTTCAAAATCATCAGCTGTTCCTCAATAGAAAGACAAGGCTTTCTATTCCATTGAATAGTCACAGTCCCAGAAACCCACAGGGGAAGTTCTAGCCTGTCCTAAGGGTTGCTGTGAGTCAGCCTTGAGTCCATGGCATTGAATTTGTTTGAGTTTTGTTCTTATTTGTCTCCTAACTGGAGTCCTTGGATGGAACAGTCAATGCACGTGACTGATCAAGAGATTGGCAGATTAAATTCACAAGCAACAACACCCTCAAGAAAGTCCTGGCATCATACTTCAAAAATATAATGACCCTTGAAAACCCCAGGAAGGGTATCTTTCCTCTGTCACATGTGGGTCACTGAGATTTGGAATCCACTGGATGGCAACTGATTGTTTGACTTTGGGCTAACTAGCTGCTACTTAAGGAACCTGGATGGTGTAGTGCATTATGTATTGGGCTGATAAACACAAGGTCACCAGTTCAATGCCACCAGCTGCTCTGTGGGAGAACAATGAGACTATCTTTTGACAAAAAGAATTTCATAGGTTCCCAAATTTATTTGGCTAACTAGCCCTTACAGAAAAGTAATAATCACGCAGCACTTCTGTGGCAATTGAAAACTTCTGTAGGGTAGTCCATAACCTGGGATAAAGTATAGGTATCTGCTGTTGAAACCTCCCTGCATCATTCCAGTGATCCCAACCTCACCCTCAGGGGAGCGCTTTTACTCACTTTGGGGAACACTGACTTGCAGGCTCCGGAAATACCAGGGGGCATTTCTAAGTCTGTCTTAGAGGGTCCCAATAGTCAGAATTGACTTGTTGATGGTGGTGTGGTTTTAACTCCCACTCCTGCAGATCTCAGCGGCCATGTTGGTTCATCTGGAGTCACACTGAAGAAATCTCAGCCTTGGTACTTATTGACTGTATAAGTCTGGGAAAGTTCACCTAAGCGTCCTTACTGTTATGATTAAAGGATTCTGTCCCTTTCAAGTTTTTCTAACACATGACCAGTTCCCACATATGCTTCACTCATCTTGTGAAATCCTGTCTTGGGAAAAGCATATAGGTTTAGACTTATTTTATTGATAGTTCGGTTATAAAAAAGAATCCCTTGCTGGTGTGCACAATGTTTTACCTCACATAAAAATTACTTCTGAAAAATTTCTAGTTGGCATGTGAGATAAAGTTTATTGTGCCAACCTGGTTGACACATGTGGGATTAATTGAAGGGTGGAGGGATAAATGGCTCCGTGAGCCTTGCCATTCTAATTCTCGGGTTTCTTGCTTTCTGATGGTTGGACCAGGATGCAGTTACCTTAGCCAGTTCCCTTCTTCAACTGGCAAGGCTCATTCCTGAAAGACATCCCTGAGGAGAAGCCACATGGACCTACCCTGATGCAGCCCTGGTTGCTGGAGAAGCCATGTGGAGACCCCTGCCAGTGCTGAGATGCTTACATGCTCACTGATTCGGGTTTCCTCCTGCAGTCAGCGTTATTGCATGTGTTTTGTGAGATGGAGGAGGACTTTATTGATTGGTGTTGGATGTACGGGCTAATTTTGGACTTGTTGGCTTTGGCAGCACTGGGTTGGGATGTTTTCTTGATGTGCACTTACCCTTTATATAAAACTCTCTTATTCATGTTTCTGTGGATTTGTTTCTCTAATGTACCCAGACTGAAACAATATGATAGTAGTTGTTTATTTTTAATGGAATAATGTACTGTAGTCTGAAATTGCAGTGCTAAGTGTGTCATTGTGTCCTGATACACAGTCTTTAAAACATGGGAACACAGGTACAATGTTTCATTCTTGACTCTGTGAGAGCTATCTCCAGGGATTGTAACAGTGTAATTGTGTTTCCTGGATGTCTAACAAATAAGGTGGTGAATGATCTTGGTCTCTATTCAAATATAGAGAAATGATCCAACAAAAGTAATTTTGGCAAAGAAGGGGCTTATGAAACACTTTTTTTGTGTGTGGGTGGGTCGGGAGGGAGTCTGGAAATGAGACCATTTAGCCACTATAGTGGGCTTTTGAGGGAGGTATAATGCCATCTCCTGTTGGAATATTTGGGTGCATGTGATTTGTTCTCTGCTTTTGGTAAATATTGGGGTTGGGAGAACTGACTCATATTGAAGTGGTTCTCAAGCCTCGTTACACAGCATAATCACTTATAATGAAGGTTTAAAAAAAAACAGTGGATCATACCACAATCCAAATCAATTAAACTACTGAGGTGAGAGCTAGGTGATTCCTGATAGCAGTTCATATGAAGAACTGATTTGTCCACTTGTGGAGAATTAGTCACTGCAACCTCATGAATAGCAACAGAACTCTGTCATATATACTGCCAAAAATAAGACCTCAGTCCAGAACTCAACTCACTGCCAGTGAGTCGATGTCAACTCCTACTGACCTAATAGACAGGATAGAAATGTCCCTCTGTGTTTCCCAGACTGTAACTCTTTAAGGGAGTAGAAAGCCCTGTCTTTCTCCCAAGGAACATTGGTGGTTTTGAAATGCTAATTAGTAGTTCATAGACCAATGCATAACTACTATGCCACCAGGGCTCTTTCTCAAGATAGAAGGCACTCAAAATATGGTCAGGGAAGAACTACCAGCTCAAAGCAGAGTTGATCATAATGATATGAATGGAATAAGTCAGTTGAGACCTTCATTTGCTGATAGAGGATGTCTCAATATGATAGAGGATGTCTCAATGTGAGAAGAAACAGTGACAATTATTTAATCATTGAAACTCAGAATTTTGAACTACTAATATAGAAAAACTAGAAGTCATAAAATATTACATGGAACTCATAAAGATCAATACGCTAGGTGTTAATGAGCTGAAACGGACTGATATCTGCCATTTTGAATCAGACAGTCAAACAGTTTGGTGTGCTGGGAATGACACATGCAAGTGGAATCACATTCATCTTCCTAAAGAACGTTTCAAGATCTACTTGAAGTACGATGCTATTGTGATCAAATACTATATATCTGCAGACAAGAAAATCTAGTCAATACGGTTATTTAAATTGTTGCACCAAGTACTAAAGCTGATGATGAAGAATCTGATGGATTTTACCAACATCTTCAGTGTGAAATTGATCAAACACAATCTGAATGCATGGATAATTATTGGCGATTGGAATTCAAAAGTTGGAAACAAAGAGGAAGGAATAATAATTGGAAAATATGGTCTTGGTGATAGAAATAAATCTGGAGATCACATGATAGAATTTTACAAGGCTAACAACTTGTTCATAGCAAATACTTTGTGGGCACACACAGGAATCAAATTGACTACATTTGTGGGAAGAGAAGATGGAGAAGCTAAATGTCAGCCGCTAAAATCAGTCCAGTAGTCAGCTGTGGAACATGCCATCAATTGCTTGTAGCTAAGTTCAGATTCAAGCTGAAGAAAATTACAACAGGCACACGGGAGCCAAATACAACCTTGAGTCTATCTCACCTGAATATTGAGGTGTCAGGAGCAGATTTGACTCACTAAACACTAAGGATATCACCGAGAACATGAAGAAAGCAAAAGGTCATTGAAGAGACGGGAAAGAAAGGATCAAACTGGATGTCAGAAGAGACTCTGAAACTTGCTTTTAATCATGGAGTAGCTAAGGCACTTCATAAGAAATGATGTCAAAGAGCTGAACAGAAACTTTCAGAAAGCAGCCGGAGAAGTACTATAATGAAATGTGCAAAGACCGAGAGTGAGAAAACTAAAATGGAAGAACATGTTCACTATATCTTAAAATAACTGAAGAAAAACAAATCTGAGCTTTGAGGTGCTCTACTGAAATATTCTATGGGGAAATATTGAACGATCCAGGAAGCATGAAGTGAAGATGGAAAGAATACACATTATTTTACCAAGAAGAACTAGTTGGCATTCCACCATTTCAAGAGGAAGGATATAAACAAGAACCAACAGTACTAATGGAAGATATTCAAGCCACACTGACGAAATTAGCCAAAACCAGTTACCAAGAATTGACTGAATTCAATTTTAAAAGTTTCAACAAATTGATGAAGCACTGGAAGCATTGGTGGAATGATGTTTTGGGGTTCTGGGACCCTGCTGGAATGACCCTCTGAGGGATCCATGACCCTACCAGAATGATGCTATTTGGGGTCCGGATCAAACCAGAATGATGCTCTAGGAGTCTGGGACTTGCCAGAAAAAATTGTTGGCGTATCTGAGACCTCTCCAGAAAGTTGCTCTCCCACCAGAGAGATCCTCTGGGGGACTGGACCCCTCCGGAACCATCATCCACTAAGTGCATGCTTCTATGGGGGTGCCGAAAACCCCCTTCCCTCAAGTATACCTCTTGCAGTATTCCCGCTCCACAACGCTCCATTCACCTACTCTCAGCACAGACTGGTGCCGACAAAAATTAAGAACAATTATTGTTAGTAGGCATTGTGTTTGGTCCTAGAGAATCTTTATAATAAAAGACTTACTTGAAGCATAAACTATCCAGAGCAAGACAAACTATTTAGTAATAAATGTCAAGTTTATAAATAATGTACTATAGTGGAGCAGAGGAGTGAACTTTGCATAAGATGTGAGAAGGCTAAACATTTAAACTGAGACCTGAGCAAAAAATGACCCAGGTACAAATCTGATGTTTTGATGGATTGGTAGACTGATTATTATCCAGAGGCAATATTCTACAACTCATCTACAGATTCAACCTAATTCTTCTCCAGGTTTGTTTTTCCAGAAAATGACAAGCTGATTCTAAAATTTTTATGGACATGTGACAGTTTTAGTATAGCCCAAATAATCTTGAAATACAATAAAATATAGGTGGAAAATGCACATTGCCTGATATGAAAATTTACTAAAAATCTATAGTAATTAAGACTGTGTAGCAGTGACATAAAGGTAGACATATTAATGGAATATAATTGAGAGTCTAAAAATTCAACCTCATACATCCATAGCTAATTGACTCAAAAAGAGTACACAGAGAAGTCACTGTGATTTCAGCAAATGCTGTCAAACCACTAGATACAGGAAAAAAGAATGGGTTTTGACTTCCACCTTGCACCATATGCAAACACTAACTCAAAATAGATCTAAGACCTAAATGTAAGAGCCAAATGTATAAAACCCTTAATAGAAAACATATACATAAATGTTTGTGACCCTGGATTAGGGAATGGTTTCTTAAGATATCTTGCATTTTAAGCAATTATGACATCTTAAACATAAGCAGCCCAATTTCAACATAAGTTGAACTTCATCAAAATTAAAGTCCCTTATAATTGGAAAGACACAATCAAGAAATTTAAAAAGGCAACCTACATCAGTAACTATTCATGAGATACCTAATAATCTTGTATTCAGAATATATAAAGAAATGTTATGTCAAAAACTAAAACTCAACAAATTAAAAATTAGTCAAGAAGGTAGTCACTACTCTAAAGATACAAGTATGTTAAATATAAACTATATAAATCTATTATAGATTTAGTCTAAAATTTCTGTAAATTGTTTGAAACTGAAAAATATTAAAATGAGTCTACAAGAACTAAAATAATATTCCGAGGCTATCCAATCTGAATTTAGGTAACATTTAAAGAAGAGACTTAATGGAATGAACACTAATGGCCTGATGAGCTGGGATGGGGGGGGGGTTGATATTAAGAACATTATATGTGAAGGAAGCAAAAGTTCATTAAAGACAGAAAAGCAAGAAAAAAATCAAAGTGGATATCAGAAGAGACATTGAAATTGCTCATTACTTAGAGTAGCTAAGGCAAATGGAAGAAATGATGGAGTTAAAGAGCTGAACAGATAATCTCAAAGGGCTGCTCAGGAAGACAAAGTATTAAAGAATTAATCAGTTTTTCACCTTATATGCTACCAAGTCCTGCCAGCCACCTCCACCCCCATCTGCCCCAACCCCAAATGGCTCTGATAACGCCCATCAGCCCCCACTACAATCCCTAGGCCACAGCCACATTCTTGAACTATCCAAACAACTTCCCCACAGCTCTCCCTGCATCCACACCTGCACCCCTTCTCCAAGTACCTGCACCAGGCTCCACTCTGAAGCCCCAGTGATATACCTCATGCTGCCATGGCCATGTCACTGCTCTGCTCAACTCCCTCCAAAGGTTCCCTACCCTCATCAGGAAGCTGGATGAGTTCTGGGAGGCTGGTTAGCACCAGGAATGGCTGACCTGTGCTAGCTCCTTCTTCTTGTCCTTTCAAATGTCGGTGTCCCTGAGACATTTGAAAGGGAGGACAGGCCCCAACAATTTTCCTTGACCTTCATCCTCAGGAGTAAGTGTCCCATGGCCTCATTTCCACTCAGTTCAGCATCACTATGATGTGTGTGCATGCCTCTGCAGCACGGATCACATCAGCAGCCAGACTGCCTGCCAGACCTGCACTGAGTTGCTTAACCCACAAAGATCTGGCTCACTTTAGAAACGAACCACTAGGAGCTCAGTGAGGCTCAAGGACTTTCCCAAGGAAATCAGCTAATGAATATAAGCACTAGAATTAGATCTCAATTCTGACTGTAGGGCCTATCAGCCTACACAGATATGTTGAGGGCTTTTGTTGCTACACAGGAGCTGGCATCTAGAAAGTACAGTGTGAACCTTCATGGAATCAACAAGACCAGGTCTATGCACATGAATCACCCTCCACACTCAGGCAGAGACTGGACCAGAACTTCCCCCTAGTGAGATATCAAAGTTTATTGGTGGTTAATAGGGTCAGTATGCAGAAAGTCGGGGGTGGAAGGTAGAGGTGATGGAAAAACTACAAGGATCATGGAATGTTACCTTTCACCAGAGTTTTATAATTGCTGTCAATAAGGCTTAAACCTGTAAATAACTGAACAGGCAAAAGTTGTGAGATAGATACAAGGGGCCTTCAAAAGTTTGTGGGAAACTTCCATTATTTTCAGATTTGTTTGGAGTCATCACTGGGGCTTTTTCTTATTCTGGTTTCTTTGTTGGTCCGCTTTTGCACCTGCATGACCAGGTCCAGCGCCTTCTTGAAAGCTGGAATGACATGGTCCACTGGGGTGAGTGGTGTCCCCAGGTCCCATACTCACTGAAGGCACATCTGTCAACACCTGTAGTTGTTCAGGAGCCAGCAGAACCCCCGCCCACTCCCCAGCCCTGAAACCCCACACCCCCTTGCAACCAGCCCCACCTTGCAAGTAATTGAGAAGCATGTCTACAGTGGGTTCTACTTTGTTGTCAATTTTCTCCAGGTGGTAGTCTGACAGCTTGGCCATCTCGGGAGAGCTTAAGTCAGGTTGGCCCTTGCTGCGACACAGAGGAAAAAGACCCAGACAGTTCATTAACTGCCAGTCAACGTAGCAAGTTATTCCTGGGGTCCTGACTCAGGTAAGGAATGCAAATGCCTGCATAAGATGCCCACATCCTGCTTCCTGATCCTCACCCAGGAGGTCCCCAAGCATTAACTACATCATGAAGCTGAGTGTCAGCTTTATTTCTTGACCCTGTATGCTACCAAATCTTGCCAGCCACCACCCCTCTATCATCTGCCCCAATGCAAAATGGCTCCGGATATTTCCCGTCAGCCCCCACTACAATCCCTATGCCACGGCCACACCTCCTTAAACTATCCCAACAAGCTCCCCACTGCTCTCCCTGTATCCACACCTGCCCCCTTTCTCCAAGTACCTGCACCAGGCTCCACACTGAAGCCCCAGTGATATACCTCATGCTGCCATGGCCATGTCACTGCTCTGCTCAACTCCCTCCAAAGGTTCCCTGCTCTCATCAAGAAGTAGGATGAGTTGTGGGAGGCTAGTTAGCATCAGAACCTGGCTGATCTGTGCCAGCTCCTTCTCCTTGTCCTTTCACATGCCTGTGCCCCTGAGGCATTTGGAAGGGAGGACAGGCCCCAGCAATGTTCCTGGACTTTCATCCTCAGCTGTCAGTGTCCCATGACCTTCATTTCCACTCAGCCGAGCTTCATTAGGATGTGTGTGCATGCCTCTGGGCAGCACAGATCACAGCAGTGGCCACCGAGTGCATGCCACACCCTGCACTGAGTCACTTAACCCTCAAGTGCAAACATCCGGCCCACATTAGAGAGGAACCACTAGAGGCCCAGTGAGGCTCAAAGACTTTCCCAAGGAAATCAGCTATTGAATAGAAGCACTAGAATTTGATCTCAATTCTGACTGTAGGGCCTATCAGCCTACACAGACATGTTGCAGGGCTTTTGTCTCTACACAGGAGCTGGCATCTAGAAAGTACAGTGTGAACCTTCATGGAATCAACAAGAACAGGTCTATGCACATGAATCACATTCCACACTCAGGCAGGGACTGGAGCAGAACTTCCACTGGGCCAGGGGGCTGTAGGAAGTCCCATGTGGCATGGGGATGAGCTTTCCTAGACCCACTAGATTGGGAGGTGGAGAATTAAGACTACAGTAGAGAGCAGGTGTCCTGGTGTCTGGTGGGTTGCATGCTGTGCTTCTAACCACAAAGCCATCAGCTGGAAACCACTGGCTGGAAAAAGATGAGGCTTTCTACTCCTGTGAAGAGTTACAGTCTGGGAAACCCCCACCCTGTCCAAAGGGTCGCTGGGTCAGAATCACTGGCGGTGAGTTTTCAGGGGAGTACTGCCTCTTGTCATGCCAGCACGTTTTCAAGGAATGGCGTGGAACACCAGGCCAGCCCCTCAGTCTCTCGCTGGCAGAGCCACACCCCACCTGGATGATCTCCTTGAGCAACTCTACGGCCTCCTTCAGGTCCCGGATCTGGGCCATGGCTTCCTTAAAGCTGGAACTTTTCCTAAAATTGCTTATTCAAAACCAAAACAAAAAGAACCCCCAAACCAAGCAACATACACAGGGAAATCATTAGAATAAGGATAAAATGACTCCAGGTGGGAATACACAGTTACAATGGAGTCAGCATCTAAATATAGGGCAAGCTACTAGAAACTTCTTCAAATGCAACAGAAAACAGAAATTTCCCTCTGGGCAACAAGCAGGAGCAGCTCCCACACTCCCCCACACTAACAAATTTACAGAAATATGGATCCAGTTCAATTGCCTGGATGTCTTTTACTGGCTACTTTCTCTGCATGAAAAGCAATTCATTATTGATGGCAATTTTCTCCTGTCCTCTTAAAGAAACCTTCTCTCCAGCTGTCTGTCCTCCACTAAGAAGCTTTCCTCCAGCTTCTTTCTACTGTTACATACAAACAAACAGGGTTTTGTAAAAATTAAAGAAGCAACATGCAAAATTTTTGAAGAGTGTATGTGGCATCGGGGGATCTTCCGTACTTGAGGGGTCTTGCCCTTCTTTGGAGACTTATATGCTTTCCCAAAGAAAGACTGGCCCTCTCTTTGCTTGAGTTCCGACTCACTAAACCCCCATCTTTGTACAGCTGGGCCTGTCTCTTTCTCCTTTTTCTTGCCACCTGCCAGACTGTTGACTGATAGCCACCAACCTGGGTCACCTCCCTTGAAGCCCCCAGTCCTGGACTTACCCTAGCAACCTGGGAATGCCAATCATGTCTCAATGCGCGGTGGGTGCACTGGAATATCACTTTAACACCCTAAAGGGTGAGCGCGCTCCCTGCCCTACCGGCTGTCAAGAATGAGCCAGGGAGTTTCCAGACTGGGTTCACCCCTCCCTCTCCCCTTCACTACTCCTGGAGAAGACACCACACAGGGGACAAGACTAGGCAAACCTAAGGAGGTAGCCCTAAAACGTTTTGTGCTCCAGCTACAGCCACTTGCTTCCTGAATAGCATTCAATTCGTGGTGAGAGAAGCAACAGAGCCACGGCTCACCTGTGAGCTGAAGACATTCTAGGAGTCTCAGGGAGGAGGCACTACTGTGTGAAAGGAAACAATGGAGGGGGCGAGACACGCAAAATTCCCGCAATGAATCAGGAACACCGACGCCTAAAGCCCAGTCTGGGATCTTCCTTTCTCCAACAGGAATTCTCCCCAGGAACCCCAACCAATCCCAAAACTGGGGGATGGAACCAGCCCCCGGGACATCCTCCCACATCTCACCATGTGAGGGGCGCTGACGGAGCAGGGGAGGGGGAAGAAGGACGCTTGCACCCCAGCCAGGCTGCTGTTTGCACCAGGGTCACCCCAAACTGGTCACCGCGCGACCCCTCACCTGGCGTATACTTTAACTTCCATGTGGTTCTTATGCATGTCTGAGAGTGAGAAAATAAACCACTACATCACCGGTCTAGTTTTGGACTGTTGTTGATAAGGACACTACCTGCTATGGTAAAGATGAAACAGTATGTTCTATAAAATGGAAGGAAAAAAAACAAAAGCCTAAGGAGCTTTTACTCTGCTCTCTATTGTTCTATGAGTCTAGAATTCATATGACAGGTCTGACTTTATTGTTCTTTTAAATGTATGTTCTTATTCATAAACGTAAAACCTTTGTGTGTTTGTGTATTTGAAAACTGAAGGTAAATACAATAGTAACATCACATTAAAAGTGGTGCTTGGTAAAGTAGAGGGGCAGCAAAAAGAAGAAAACTTTTTAGCGTGACAAAGGCTCAAACAATGGGCTCAAATATATGAACAATTATGATGATGGTATAGGACAGGCAAGTGTTTCTTCCTGTGGTACACAGGGTAACTATAATTTAGAACTCACTTAATGACACCAAACAATTGCAACTTCCATTGTACACTGGCTCTGAGTATAAGAAGTACTAAAATGTTAGAGTATTTTTTTAAATAAGCATTAACGTAATAATCATTCAGAACCGTTGTTGAAAACATATAATCATGGTTTTAAAATATATAAATTCAAGATGAATCAAGAGTTAAGGACAATATTGAACAACTGTAGATGTGCATGAGAACATTATTTTTTTATTTTCATGCATGAGAAACTTTAATACAAAATTGTACAACTGCAGAGAATGTGGGGTAAAAGCATTTAAAAACACGCTCTACAACAGGATATATTATACTGGTGTTTTAGCAACACAGTAACAAATTTGATGATTTCATGACTCTAATTAATTGAGGAGAATGATTACATCATACACCCTAACAGTTTATGTACAGATTTGTGGAAATGGGATGGATTGTGTTAGAGAGCGCCTATCCCTGCCTTTGAGTTCATATTTCACCTTCACTGAGTGGGATTATTACCAGGGATGCAAGGATGTTTCAACATTAGAAAAAATATTAATATAACTGACTACATAAACAGGAGAAAATTATGAACCCTCTGATCATGTTAATAGATGCAGAAAAGATATAATGCAATATCCAACACCCATTCCTGATAAAAACACTCAATAATATGGAAATGGAAGGGAGAGACCTCAACACAACAAATGTATTAAAGGAACCACTGTTGGTGAAGGACAATTAGATGGCTGGAACTTCCTGGAAATAAGACACTTGTGTACACAGCAAGATTGCATCGAAAGAGTAATACAGAACCCACAGATTGGGAGTAATACATCTTTAGCAATGAGGAGATGGAGACAGAGGGGGAGGGGAAGAAGAGGAGCAGAAGACAGCTGTGGCGTTTTCAGGAATCTCTAATTTATATGCTCACCTGAGCATGCACCAGGGAAAAGGAGGCTGGAGTCTGGGTGGTCTAGCATAGGGAGCAGAGCCTGAAATCAGTGAGGAGGAAGTTTTGTGAAGCCTCTTTCCATTGTGGCTCTTGAGTCTACAAGGCTTAGGCCTCTTCTTTGACTTGCATGTGTCTTCCTGTCATGGTTTGTGTGTTGTTGTGTTTCAAATGCAGGCAGGGTCACCCAAAATGAACAGGTTTCAGCAGGGCTTCCAGACTATGCAACTAAGAATGAATCAGTTGCCACTCCAGGTGCTGAAGCTCACCTCTCCCTCTTGGCCCCTCCCTCCCCATCTCTTCCAGGTCACACCCTTTAGGACAGACTCCACCCCACCCCCTACCTAGGTGATGCAATTTCCTGTTGAACCTACTTCCTCTGACTGAGAAGGTTCAGAGTGAGCTTCCCACAAAGGTAGGTGAGTCTCTATGTTTCTATGTGGATTCCATGCATGGAGTCCCCTGCAGGGTGACGTCCCAGCAGTGTCTTGGTTCCTGAGGACGTTACAATTCCCACATCCTGTTGGCCCCAGTTCCAGGACGCCACGATCCCCTGGACGTTTCCATTTAAATCCTTTCAGAGCTGGGTACAGGCCACAGAGCTTTCACGCATGGGAATACTCTGCCTCCTTTATCCTGTCCAGAACCCCTCATGCACCCTCACCCCTCAATCCAGAAAGGCCCGATTGGGGGTAGGTTCTTGTCTAGTGTCCGTTCCCTCCATATCAGGTGTCAGGCATGAGAGCAAGGGACCCGAGTGGCCTTTACCAAAAGGAAAGGCCAGCCTTGCAGTCATTATGCCACCCCATGATGACTGAGGTCTGTATTAGAGCTTAACTTCCCAGTACCTTGCTTTGCAAAAGGGTGCCATAGCAGTCACAGCCCCAAACACGGGCACAGTTTAAGTCCTCGCATAGAGTAAACCTCCACTGAGTGTGTTCTGCCCAGGAACCAAGGCTGTAGGTAATCTGGCCCTGAGGCAGAGGGCTTTGGAGAGTGGATTACTTTTACCTCTCCAGGCAGCCCAAGGAGGGGCAGTCTCTCTTGGAGGTTTGCATGTGTGTCCTTGATGGAGGTCACCAAACAGTATAGGGGGTCTCCGAGTCAGGAACCATGTCCTATCAGCCTTGCCCTGACTGCATTTGTCAGGAGGCCCTGGACCCATCTTGTAAGCCCGCTATCTAAGGATGGAAGTGTCTGTCATTGTGATGTATTCATTGATCACTAATCATGCTTTTGTGGCAATTTCCTTTGCCCTGACCCACTCCCACAACCTCTTTAATTCACATCTAAATTGTGAACCTGGGAAGCCATTTCCACCTCCTGTTGGTGGCTTCCCTCATCCAGATAGATGATTTGTGTCTTTGCTTTGTCTTTGTCTCTTAAGATTTAACAAATATTCTCTTTAAACTGTGTTTAAAATGGGGTCTCCTTTTTACTCTAAAACATCTTGACTGTGTGTGCTTCCTTAATCATTTCTGCCCATCGGAAACTAGCTTGGGCTCTGTTTTAGATTGCAAAAGGGACACCAATCGCAAATAAAATTTAAGGAGAACTTTTATTAATGATTAGAAATAATTTGGTGGAGGATTTAATCTATGGGGATACCCTTCAAATGGACTTTAGGCATGCACTGCCTTCCACAGCCCATTACTAACTGGGGTGCTAAGACTTTTATCTCTAATACAGCTCCTGGGTTTTGTCTCTGCTGATGCTGTACCTTTCCACTTGGAGTGTGAAGAGCACCTCAGCTCAGAGATTGGTTGTGTTAATGGCTCATCCCTCTTTATCACGGCACTCTTCTACCCGTGCCACCACCCCCTTATCTTCCCTCGTGACTCGTAAAGCATTGCTGGCCCAGATTTAACGTCCACTCATTTTATTAATAGGGAACTTTGCTTTCCTTTATCATCCTTTTGATTTAGAGAATCCAGCAAATATTTTATTTGTTTTCAGGTCCTTTTGTGTATCAATCTGGAGAAAGAATAGTTTTTCTTCAACTGTAAAGGGTTTCAGTTTTGAAAATCCAGAGGGCAGTTCTACACTGCCCTATAAGGTCACTATGAGTCACAATTGACTCGATGGCAGTGAGTTTTGGTTTTGTGCATTAATATTATCTTTTAGTGACACACGCCTTCAAGGTAAGCACTTTTTTGGCTGTTTTGAGTTATTTTCACAGTGACATGGTATTTAAAGCATTCACTTATCAGTTATCCTATTGGGTACAGACAATGTTTCATTGAACCCAATTCTAATTATGTAAACTCATTGAATCCTTTTGATGTATTGATTTCATCTGTTAACGGTTCCTTCTTCAATTTGTTTGATTTGACTGTGTAAGAACTGTGTCCTACTAAGGTTAGCTCCTCATTGTAAAAAATTGGGTCACAATTATTCCTAATACAAGGTAACTTTCAGATATATAATTCTTATATATAGTAAGATATCGTCTTATTTAAAATAAAGTTACATTTTCTCTCTCCCACTGCATGGGAATACTTAATTGTTCTAACCTTTTATCCAAGTATTCTTGATAAAAGGCTTGTTTTCTTCACTGCTTTATTGTTCGCAGGTGCACTCTGGTGCACTCTGTTTGTGATGCCATAGGACCTTAAACTCTTCCTTGTGGTTTCTAGGCTATAATTAATGTGACCAGATTGCCACATCGTGGGACACAACTGTTTACATTTCATGGCGCTGCCATACATTTACTGTAGCAGTAGGACTTCTTCACTAAGTTATTTAGATATGCAAATTCTCAGTAGGCTTACATGTTTTTCACTATGGGCACAGTGATTCTTAATGAAAATTATTTTTGCGTTTCTGATTTAGTCATTTTTCAACATAAAATCAATGTGTGTCCATAGACATGGATATGCTTTCATCATGTTTAGTTTTCCCTTTGGTTAGGTGCCATGTCATGTTAATTCCATCTCATGGCAACTTCATGTGTTATAGAGCAGAACAATTCCATAGCGTTTCTGGAGTATCATTTGTGGAAACAGATCTCCAGTCCTGTTGTCCACATAATGCAGGCTGAATTTAACCTATCAACCCTCAGTGGAACAGTCTAGCTCAAGCTGTTTGTGCCACCTGCAAACCTTCATTTTCCTTAACCCCAAAAAGCAAACTCACTGCCACAATGTCAATTCTCACTCATCGTGTTCCTATGTAGATGTCTGAGATTCAAACTCTACACAGGAACCACCAACCTCATTTTCTTTTACAGATCTGCTGGTGGAGTTGAACTGCCAGCCTTGAGGGTAGCAAATGAAGCCAGGATTCTCCCCCACCCCTAGAAATTAACCCGGCCAAACAGATGCCATCAAACCCACACCAACTCCTGCAGACTCCATGTGTGTCAGAGCACAGGGATGTTGCAGAGGGATTTCAGTGACTGGTTTCTCAAGTGCATCACCCAGGCTTTCTTCCCTGGAGACTCTGAGTAGACACACACTTTGAATCTCTCCATGAACACCTATCCATGGTAACCATTATCATGCTCAGGGACATCAAAAACTAAGCCAGGCACACATGCGTGGATATGCACACATGCCAGAACCTATGTAACCTGGCATTCTATCCAAGAAGGAAAACTCAAAACTATACAATGAAGTAGAATTTTTAACTATAACATGAGAAACCACCCTTTTGAATATGCAAAATTTGCAGGACTAAGAAAAATTAAGCTATTCTGTTAATTTTCAGCTCTCACAATTCTCTGTGTGAATTGTACAGATATACTGTAACCTAACTGGTCTCTTTACCATAGCTAGAGAATAAAATTAATATAAATTTTTATAGGTCTTCAAGAGAGACACTCTATGTAAATTTCTTAATATTCTTTCTGAGTTTTCATGGAAGATGAACAGGTTTATTAAAGACTTTTAAGATGTATAATTGAGGAATTATAAAATATTTATTACATTATTCTGTTTAACATGATAATACTACAGTCTTTCACATTTTCTATTAGGAACAGATATGCAGAGGCTTTAAAAGGATCATGTATAAATTCCATTATCTTTATTCCATTTTTCCATGATCTTTTTGAAACCCACTTGTGCATTCATGGCATGAAAGACTGACTACCAATGAGCTCCTTATATTTAAATTAGATAATAATTTGATAAATAGCCATCATTTGGCCCACCATTTGATTCTGTATGGTGACCATATGTGGTTTCAGAGTAAATCTATACTCAGTAAGATTTTTAATGGATAACTTCTGAAGGTATTTTCTCCTGGAACAAATTCTTTTGTTCTGTCTCTTAGTTAATTCCATCACATCCTTCAAATCACAGTTTTCAATGAATTCAATTAATTAGACTATTAAGGGCATAGGGTGAAAACCACCACTAAACAGAATGACCCCATAGGCAGGAACATAGAATGGTTTCACAGTAGAAATCAACTGAGAGCATACTTACCTATGTGTACCTACCCCCTGTTTTGAGGACAGATGTTTGCTCTGGTCCTAACTAAATTAATTAGAGACATTGAAAACAATACCTTTCATATTGTTAGCTGCCATCTAGTTTTCTCCAGTTTATAAGAACACGATGCACCCATGGGGATGTAGTGGGTTATGTGTTGGATTGCTAACCACACGATCAGCAATTCAAGACCATTAACTGGTTGCAGTTTCAGAAACACACAGGGCGTTTTGTACTCTGCCCTGTAGAGACTTTATATGTCAGAATTGACTCAATGACAGCTCATTGTTTTTTAATGGGCAACAGAACAAAACCATGCCGTGACCTCAGTATTCTGAGCTCAATCTGGTTACTTTTTTTCTTGAGGATTGGAATGGTGACTTTGGGCTCTTCACATATTGGTCATAAACCTGAGAGTCCTCTTTTGCATTTCTTCTAACTATTGCCTCTTTTGTTTTACTTTTTTGCTAGTGTTTCTTCATGATCCATTTATTTTTCCAGTGTGGGAATTTCCATGTATACTTATTGTTAATGAGCTTTTCATTTCATATATAAAATATTCATATATAATCATGTATAAACCACTTTATTTTGCCACCTTCCATGAATCAGATGCAAATGCCTTAAAAGTTTATTGAAAATGTGCTTGTGATTCCTGGTTTTGCCTGGCTACCTACCTTAGTTCCGTACATTTAGGTAAAGTCTGAAAGAGCAGACAGTTCCACATACATAATTAGCCATGTGAATTCCTTGATGGCTTAGATTTGGGTTCAATTTAGGGTTATAGAGTGCTAGTGTCAGAGGCTGTGTGAGATTGGAATCTAGGTCCTGGGATTAATGTTCCTGGTTCAAGAACATGAGTCAATGGATAGCAACAGAACAAAAGTGTCATGAGTTAAGAGTCAGATGTTAGTGAACAGATTAAAGGGCTTTGTGTTTAGAATGTGTCATGCCTACCAGCTTATGTTTGGCGTTGCTTAGGGACTTATGTGTTATGGTATAAAGATATCGAGTTAGGGTTTCAACAGTATAGTTTTGGAAGGTGGTTTCTGATATTGAGACATTGTGTCATAAAGTTAGGATTAAGGTTGTAGAATACATTCAAAGTTGTTTTCCTGATTCAAACAATTGGGATAATTGAATTAGGTTAGTTTGAGAGTGTATGGCAGGGGTCTTCAAACTTTTTATGCAAGGAGCCAATTCACTGTCCCTCAGGCTGTTGGAGGGCCAAACAATAGTTTTTTTTAGAAAAACTGAACAAATTCATATGCACACTGGACAGGTCTGCTGCTAAGCAGGACAGGCAGAGGCAGCAAAAACAACTGGTGAACCTGATAAATACCCTCAGCAGGCCGAATGTGGTCTGAGGGCTGCGGTCTGAGGACCACTGGTGTATGGTGTTGGGATTTCTTAAGGAAATCCTAGTTTTTTTCCCAATTGGCTGTGGGTAGCAGGGAATCCTCAGGGTGTTAATAGACATTGTGGGTGTAAAGAGCTTTTCAGGTGGTTAGGGGTCCAGTGTTTTAGGATATTATCAGTGTGCTGTAAGGATGCTTACTGTGTGAAGGTGTAAGGGTTAATGGTTTGGGAGTTGTTGATTAGCAATTAATAGTGAGTTAAGTTTCAAGTTATTTTTGCGTGTTGAAATGTAGCCTACGTTTTTATATTTATTACCTATTTATGGCATATTTTGAATATTTTATGGATATGAATATTAATTTTTGATTAGAGGAAAATTTATTTCCTTTTGGAAGCCTTTTTTCCTCCTTAAAAATCTTATTTTGATTGCTCTAGTTAGAACATACAATTTTTAATATCAGTAGTGAAAGTGAACATTGATGTTTGTCCTTTTTCTGAGGTGGGGTGATGTTTTTCTCTTTCCTCCAAGTCTGACATTTTGACTTTTTAAAAATAGGAATGTATATTAGCATATTCACATATTGAACTATATTGTTTCATGTTACATTTGTAGAAGTGGTTTTTTTAATGAAAATCCTTTGACTTTGTTTAGTATGTTTCATGTGTCTATTTAGTTAATCCTTTTTTGCATTAATTACTATATTACAGAGCTTATTTTCTTATGTTAAATCAACTCTGTGGAAGATTCCAATTAATCATAGTATATAATTATTTCAGTGTGTTGTCTGACTCAGTTCCCAATATTTTCGAGCACTTTTTCATGTAGATCCATTATAAATATTGGTCTACAGTTTTATTGAAGTATCATTATCTGACCTTGTTAACAGTTTATTACTGGTCTCATAGAAAATGTTAGTAAGTGTACTCTCACAACTATTGTTATGTTTTCACCCAATAACTTTTGAACTTAAGGAAAAAAAGTGTTTATGCATACTGTGTGAATCCTCTGGTCTTTAAAATATTTCAGAGTTTGCCTTGAGGTTCTCATGGAATTTAATTGTGATTCAGTTAATTCTGGACCCTCTGAGCATCTTGAAACCCACTCACCTCATAGATCACTTGTTCTGGATGGATCCTCTGGTCTGGCAGCTGACCCCTCAGTGTAGAGCAGTGTTTCTCAAAATTCCTAATGCTGTGACCTTTTAATACAGTTCCTCATGTTGTGATGACCCCCCCAACCATAAATTTTTGTTGCTACTTCATAACAGTAGTTTTGCTACTGTTATGAATCCTAGTGTATATATCTCATATGCAGAATGTATTTCTATTGTTACAAATTGAACATAATTAAAGCATAGTGATCAATCACAAAAACAATTAGAAATATTTCTTTCTAATTATACATAAACGAAAATTGGTATAGCCTGGTATAGCCTGGGTAACAGTCTGGTGTAGCATGGTGTAACATGCTTGAAGCCTGTTGTAGCATTGGTAACAGTCTTGAAGACTGATGTAGCATGGTGTAACATGGTGAAGCATGGGTAACAGTCTTCACGTTGAAACCTGGTGTAGCATGCGTAACAGTCTTCAAGTCAGGGACTGATATGTGGGTGTATCTGTGTTTTCTGATGGTCTTAGGCATCCCTTGTGAAAGGGTCATTCGACCCCCAAAGGGGATGTGACCAACAGGTTGAGAGCCACTTGCGTAGAGGGATAAATTATTTACAGTAATCTTGATGGAAAAATAGTCACTCACATCTGAGTGACTGTGTGCTTCCCTCACACTTGGGCCCACGATGGGAAATACTCTGCCATAAGACATGCTGGGTGGATCATAGAGAATTTCCTTCAGTCTCCCTCCAGGAGAATGGTGTAAATCATTGAAGGCAGGAACGAATTCCTCAGTGATTTTATCATCACTTTGTTCTTTCTTTCTTTCTTTCTTTTTCTTTTTTTTTTAAGCAAAGGAAACCCACTCCTTCTTTTTAATAAGAGAATTTATGTTCCGGCAAAGTTCACATGAAAGGTTTGATATCTGTTACCATGGAAATAACTTTTGTAAATATAACTATCACATTATTATTTTGTGGCTGTCTTGTGTATTGATTAGTGGTTTATGAGGTTGTCAATTTTAGGTGTCATTGAGTTGATTCCTGTGGTGGACAGGGTTCTCTAGAGAGACAAGACCAGATTGCTAGTAATTATATATACATATATTTATAAAGCTAGATATATAATACAATAAATGAACCATTAAATTATATACAGATAGATAATACAAGAAATTAACAGTTAAATTATAAAGCAGTGAGACACTAGCAGTCCTTTAAGGCTTGAGAGCTGCCAGTTGCCAGTCCCTTTCTGTAGAGAGAGCTGGGCTATATATACCCAGGCAGCAAACAGCAAGGCAGGTCACCAACTGTCATCAACTGTTGGTCCCCAGTTCCAGAGACCAACATTCCAATTGTGTGGGCTTAACGCGACCTCAACTTACAGCGACACAGTCCACAGGCTAGGCATCCCCTTTTAAATTTAGGCACAGGACAAGCAAGGCGAGGCTCACCAAGCCATTTATTCCTCTGCCCTTCAGTTAATCCTACTTGTGTTTATTGGCCAGGCTGGCACAATAAACTATCGCAATTCCACATTCTAGGGACCCAGTACACAACAGAAGGAAACACTGCATTCTCCTTTAACAGACTCGCAATTTAGGCTGAACCCCTTGGTGCCATCACTGTGTCAATCCATTTAGTTGAGGGATTCCTATTTTTCACTGCCCCTCTACTTTACCGGACATACTGTCCTTCTCCAGGGACTGCTCCCTTCTGACAACATTGTCCAAAGTATGTAATATGGGCTCTCACTCTCTTTACCTCTAACTAGCATTCTGAGCCCACTTCTTCAAAGACAGACTTGTTTGTGCTTTTGGAGACCAATGTTATTTCAGTATTCTTGGCCATCGCTACAATTCAGTCAAACCCATTCTTCTTCAGTCTTCCTTATTCAGTGATCAGCTTCCACATATGAGGCCATTGACAATACGGGGTTTGGGTGAGTTGAACCTACTCCTCAAAGTAAGATCCCTGCTCTCCAACACTCACAACAAGCCTAATAAGATTTATTTATCTAATACAACGTATCTATTGATCTTTTGACTGGTGATAGAATTACTCTCACCATTCTGTTGTTTTGTATTTTTTTGCATGAACTAACAGTTTTCTGGAAGGAGTTGGAATTTATTCAAGCTTAGATTAAGAATATTGCTCATGGAGGGGCCTGGAAGGCAACCTTTCTCTGCAACCGACCAAAATAAGACCCCTGAGTTGAAGCCTGTTCTTTAGACTTGGTGGTATGGTGAGCCTTATATTTAAGGTATGCTTGATGACTGGGCAGTACACAAATTGTGATGTTCTCTAGTTGTCTGACTTGCTGATTAGTTTTAGAGGAGCACTAGTCTACACACCTTATCCTATAACTGCAACCTCACACATCCCTGCCTTCAGAGACACCCTGGGGGTTGCAGAAGGGAAGTGACAATGCTATCCACGTAGCCACTCAGGCTAATGCCACCCTACTTTATCACAGCATTGCCTCTTCCCACCACATTCATATTGTTTTCCTGCCAAAATAGGTTCCTGGTGGAGCGTGTTTCACAAGCTCAAGCCTAGGCACTAGCTTTCCCCCTTCTCGCTAGCAGACCAAGACTATGGTACGCTGAAGCCTTTCACAAAGGCTTTAAAATTGGACAACCATAAACTCAAGAGCTTAAGAGAGTAGCAAATAAGGATTCCCCTGGCTTGTTTTCTTGTTTAGGAGATCTCTGTCTTGGCCAAGGTACATCTTGGATGTCCTATTGGTGTCCCTCTGTCTCACTGTCCACCTCTACAGCAAGTTTCTCTAGTTACCACATTCTACCCAACCATAGGCATTTCTTTACATACATTAGATATTCTAAAGAGTACCCATGAGGCAAGGGGTTTGAAGCAGGTTAAACTTGATGAAAAGCTCAGTATTGTTGGAATGGCATTTATGAGCATTATTCAACTTGATCACATTAGCCAAATAAGTCAAGGGCTATGTTCTTAGGTGCAGTGCAGGCTGATAAAGAACATTCTTCATAAAATAAAACTTTCTGTTCCAGTTAGATTTCTGGTGAAAAGATGTTTACCTTCCATAGAGTTTGAGGGTTTTGAGGCCTATAAAACTTCCACTTTATACTGACAATAAATATTGAATATATAGATGTGGATCTAAAGTTAATGATATTTGATAAATTGGTAAAATTGCTCTGTAAATGTAGAGTGGGCTCTGTTTTTAATCCAGACTCCCTCAATTTAGAACATAATTTTGATCCTAGGAGTTGGGTGTGGTCACTATTTAGCACAAGAAGTACAGGCCAAAAACCTGCCATTTCTTTCTCAACATTGTCTGCTTGTCAACAAAGATTTGCCACAGAGAAATACAGTCCAGTCTAGAGAACTAGAAATCTGTTACTATTGTCTTGACATTGAAGCATCACAAGAAAGGATTTCAACTTCCAACTGGGTTGTGAACCAAATCCATTCACCTGGCTCCCAACAGGGTTAGCATCCCTGGGGCTATGTGGGGTGGGGTAGAGGTGGACTAGAGGAGCTAGAGGGGAAGCAGGAGGGATCCATGACCCCAGGAGAGCGCCAGTGTACAGGGGCCCAGGCTGTCCTGCCCATCAGGGAACATTGCAAGCCCTCTAATTACAAGTGAGGACCCACATCACAGGAAGGGGCTGTGCTATTGGGAATATAGTAATGGGAGGGGGTGCTCTAGGGGTATCCACGCAATGCAAGAGGAGGGACTGGGGGTACACATGTGACAAGATGGGCGGACCCTAGATTTAGGTTGGCAACTTAATTTTGGATGTCACAGAGCTGGTTTGACTTGTTCCCTGGCTCAACTAATAGAGACCATTATTGGTAGGGTGTGAACACTTGGTCACAAGCCTCAGGTTCATTGTTCCCAGGAGCAGGGAAGGGGTGGGGGGTGCTACCCTGTAGTCTGGTGACTATCTGCCCTCAGGGAGGATGTCTGTAAGCATCTGACCTCCCCACACAGCCTGGAGAAAGGCTGATACAGGTCACGGCAGTGCTAATAAAACTGAATCCAGAGATGGCACAAAAGAATCTCAAAGACATCTTATGGTCCCTCAACTATCCTTCAGACCCGACCAGTTGCACATTAGTGTTTACACTTGCAAACACAGTATAGGCTTGTCATGAAAACCATCACCCATTTCAAGTCTCCTACTCATACCCACTCAGACACACTAGCCCTCGATAAAGTGACTTGTTAAATAAAGTACCTGGGTGAGATGACACGGTGTTCATACAAACTACTGAATGGGGTTACCTGGGGTTTATGGTACTGAGGATCTTCTCCCAGAACTGAGTGTTTTGGATATTAGAAATGGGGGAGGGGGCTTTATTTGCGTATCTTCCTATTTTTTTTTTTTTTTTAGGGCAGCAAGGCTACCCTAGGAGATTTTTATTGGGAAGTCTTACACCATGAACCATATCGTCCTGACCTTGTTCCTCCTTGTTCTTTTTGTTTCCACACATCAAAAGTATATGATTTTAGTTCTTTTTTTTTTTTCTTCTTTTACATTTTATTAGGGACTCCAACAACTCTTACCACAATCCATACATATACATACATCAATTGTATAAAGCACACCCATACATTCCCTGTCCCAATCATTCTCAAGGCATTTGCTCTTCACTTAAGCCCCTTGCATCAGGTCCTCTTTTTTCCCCCCCTCCCTCCCTTTTCCCCCCTCCCTCATATGCCCTTGGTAATTTATACCTCGTTATTTTGTCATATCTTGCCCTATTCGGGGTCTCCCTTCCCCCCTTCTCTGCTGTCCCTCTCCCAGGGAAGAGGTCACATGTGGCTCCTTGTAATCAGTTCCCCCTTTCCAACCCACTCACCCTCCACTCTCCTAGCATCGTCCCTCACGCCCTTGGTCCTGGAGGTATCATCCACCCTGGATTCCCTGTATCTCCAACCCTCATATGTACCAGTGTACAGCCTCTGTCCTATCCAGCCCTGCAAGGTAGAATTCGGATCATGGTAGTTGGGGGGAGGAAGCATCCAGGATCTGGGGGAAAGCTGTGTTCTTCATCGATACTACCTCACACCCTAATTAACCCATCTCCTCTCCTAAGCCCCTCTATGAGGGGATCTCCATTGGCTGACACTTGGGCCTTGGGTCTCCACTCTGCACTTCCCCCTTCATTTAATATAATATATATATACACATACATATATACATATACACATAAATACACATACATACACACACTTATATCTTTTTTTTTTTTTGCATGATGCCTTATATCTGGTCCCTTGGGCACCTCGTGATCGCACTGGCCGGTGTGCTTCTTCCATGTGGGCTTATTTGGGATCTTCCTATTTTACGGTGGCAATTACACCTGGATACTTTCAGAATACTCAATGTCCTACCATACACATAAATGAATAACCCAAAAGGATTTGATGTATACCACAATTTATTTCTTTTTAGACATTTAGGTTGTTTCTTGTTTTATAATGAAAGTTACTATTTGGGTTAAAATTAAAAAGAGAACATTCACATTCTTATTACCAGAAAAAAAAGCATTCACATTCTTATTATCAGAAATCACAGCAACAAACATGGCCATACTGTAAAATTTTCTTCATCACAATTATAATGTTAAAAACAACAATAAAACATATTGTATTTTTAGTGAGAGTGTTCCCATTAGGACAGAAAAACACCAAAGTCTTAACTTTGCTAGAGTAGATGTCTTGGATGGCATTTAAAATGCATAAAGGTTTTTCTAAAATATTTAATAAAGCTTCTTGTGTTAAAGTGAATAGGATGTCCCAGAAGCACAGACTTATGACAACACTTGTTTTATTGCAGAGCATTCCATAAGATGTAGATAATAAAAATCTATTTCCTTCTAATCCTTTGATGGTGGCTAGGGTAGCAACCAAACTTACCTCTCCTGACCCTCAGCAGAATAAAATCACTGAAAGGCTAGGTATACATTCATAAAAATCTCTATCTAACTGGCACAACCAGAACAAATCTGAAATTATGTCCAGAAGCAACACTCCTTAGTTTGTTTATGTATGAAGTCTTCAATCTGAAGAGGAAAAACATAAAAAATTGTAGCTGAAAATCTTTTTCAGCAAGGGAAAAAGGAAAGGGCAGGTATAGCTTGTCGACCAGTAGAACCTTTGCAGGAGGAAAGAAACAAATGAGAAAGCCGTATCTCAGATTTAGGTTCTAAAAGGAAAGAAACGGGCTCTCTTGAGACAATGATAGTCACCTGGGCTCGAGATGTATGATCTTCAATGGGGCCTCACACCTTGAGTGCCATTAATCCTCCAAGGCCAAGCCCAGTAGTTCTAACATTGAGGCAACTTGAGCAGGTTGCTCCGGAGGTCTAGTGGGATAAACTATCCCACCTACTTTCTGTCGAGTTGGGCAGTCATTTCCCCAGTGACCTGTTTGTAGTATGGACATGGCCTTCTTGGAGGTCACAGATTAGGGCATACATTTGCTCAATGCCCTAATTGGGAGCATCTGAAGCAGGGTCCTCGTGGCACAGTCATGTGCTGCCCAATAACTAGTTTAGACACACCCACTCTCCCCTGGAGGACACTTGCTAACATTTGACATTTAACCTTATCTCTTTGTAGCTTATATAACGTTTCCTGATCCTCTCTACTGTTGAAAACTTTGAATGCTGCACAGAGAAGATCTTGCTGTGAAGTCTGAGGTCCACATTGTAACCTTTAATGTTTCTTTTAGTGCCTGGAGCTGATGGTGAGATGAAATTTGAGTGAAGTACAATGACCCCTTCTGGTGTAGTAGGGTCTACACTTTGGTATACTTAAACCTTCTGAACATTGTGACAGACATTTGACAGAATTTTCATTTGATTCCTGAATGATTTCCCTAATTTTTTCATAACTGACTGCCTTGGTTGAGACTTTTGGTAAGCCCTCAAGGAGATACAAATCATATCATTTTGAAGAATTGGGTGCTCAGGACCATCTTGTAATTCCAATTAGGGTTGTGCTGGGGAAATACCTTGAAGTCCATGGACTTATCCCAGTTCTGGGCATGCACTTTATCACCTCTCTTGGTCAGCTATGCACTCTCCCTATCTTCAGGGGTCAAGGTCATTGTTAAAATCATATGGACGTCATGCCAGGTAAGATCATATGACTGAGATATTTAAAGTATTTTTATTGTTTACCTTTTATTTCATAATCATAAACTTAACTCTGCTTTCCAGCTGGACTCAGGGGGAATAAGGAAAGTAGGAAACCTGAAAAACTGGAGTGAGAGCACGAGATTAAATGATACTGCAAGCACATTTGGAACAGAAGGGTGGTTTCTCAAGCTACACAGGAATGGTCTGGTGCTTAAGAGAAAACATGAAAATCCAGATCAAATTTAATTATAGAGTTGTCCACAGTCAGCAATGGCGATCTTCTTGCTGCTCTTGCCATTCCTGGAACCAAAACACTCATGGCTTCCAAAATGTTCATGTCTTCTTTCACAGACCGAAGACCACGTGCTTGCCATCCAACCATTCAGTCCTAGTGGTGCTGATCAAAAACTAGGAACCGTTCGTTTTGGGCCCAGCATTTGCATAGACAGGATGCCAGGACCTGTGTGCTTCAGGATGAAGTTCTCATCTTCAAATTTCTCTCCATAGATGGACTTGCCACCAGTGCCATTATGGCATGTGAAGTCACCACCCTGGCACATAAACCCTGGAATGATTCTGTGAAAGCTGGAACCATTATAACCAAAACCTTTCTCCCCAGTGCTCAGAGTGCGGATGCTTTCTGGTGTCTTTGCAACTTTGTCTACAAACAGATAGAAAGTGACGAAGCCATTGATGGCTATGTCGAAAAACACAGTAGGCTGATCATGGCTGGACACAACAGGACCAGACAAGACTACAAACTCAGGCAGCAGCATTTGCAAAGCCGATATATAAATTCTTTAATGCAAGTGTCTGAGTCCAATGTATAACATCCAAGATGTTTTCCTAGAACTGATAATTTAACAAGAAAGGGATATGAACTTTTACTGCTCCTGGGACATCACAGAGGGCAATGAAGGGGGCAGGATTTAAAGATGGATCCTTTGGGTCTGAACAAGCTGTCTTTGTACTGGAGAGAGCTGAACATCAAAGAGTGAGAGGCAGAGATGGTGCTGGCAGTAGGGGACAGGTGTCAGATGTCTTAAAACATGGTAAGGGTGGGAGGGGAACTGGTCACAAAGGAGAGGTGGGAAGAATGGACGATTACGGTATGGACAAGGGAGGGATTTGGTAGAAATTGTATGAGGTAACAAGGTCGGGGATATTGGATTATAGCTTGTGAGCTCAGAGGTGGTGGGAGGAGGAAGGCTGAAGAATGAGACCAGATAGCACGAGATATAGGGTTACAGTCTGGCAACTGGGAGAATGCAGCAGTATCCAAGGAGGTTGGAGAGACCTGAAGGGAGTTGTAAGGGGGAAGGGAGAAAGAAGGCTCAGTAGCAGTTTGGTCAGAGGTAATAGGCACTGAAATTGGCGGCACAGTGTGATCAGAAGGATCAAAGTCTGATTCTTAGTCTGAGAGAGGAACATTTTCCTGTACCAATAGGACTTGCATAGTGGAACCATTCAGACATAAATGAGGTTGAACATGAAGGACAGAGAAAACTTGGAATATAGGGAATATCAGAATATATTTTGTAGATTAAAAAGAAATTATTGAGATCTTGAATAATTTTTAAATCAAGTATAGCAGCTGGTGACCATCTTGAATTGTAATCCAATTTGTTCTGCAGTCACGCATTACATAAGAAAATCAGTTTTCCCCTTTGAATAAATGATTTAAGTCCCAGCGAATTGAAGTTTGCCAGTAAACAAACAAGAGGTATTTAATGCCATTGTTTAGTGTGGTAGTTATATAATTATTTGTCAATTTGATGATTAAGACTGAAGGGGTGGAGTCTAGCCTGTCAATCAAAATATAAGCAATGACCCCTATGTGGGTGTGGCCTACTGACAATTCTGGGAATTCCAGAATGTCCTCCTTGGAGACAGGAGGCAGATTCTTTCCCTCTCTCTGTCTCCCTTTCAGCTCACTCCCTTAGAGACCCTCTACTGACCAGACCCATGGCACTACGCTGATAGACCCCATGCCCTGAAACTAGAGAAGCCACATGGAGACCCCTGCCAATGCTGAGATGCTTACACCACCACTGGATCCAAAGACTTTCTACCCACTGGCCTGGGATCATCCTGCATTAAGCGTCATTGCACGTGTTTCTTTAGTCTAAGGGGAACTTTAAAGAGTGGTATCAGACATATGGCCTAATATTGGACTTGGGGCTTGAACTGGACGGTGTTGGGGTGCTTCCTTAATGTACAATTACTCTTTACATAAAATGCTTATAACATGACTTTCTATGGATTAGTTTCTCTAGCCTACATCAACACCCACAAGGCTGAATGTGCTCTCTGCGACCACACACCAGTTGATGCGAAGAGCCAGGGAGGTTCTAGACCTGGACCTTGGGTTCTCCCCTGCCCCGCTCCCGGGAAAAGGTACCGCACAGGTGACCATACTTAGCAAACCCACGCCCAAAGCACTAACGTTTTGTGCACCAGCTGCAGCCACTCTCTTCCTGAGACGCATTTTCTTCGTAGTGAGAGAAACAACAGGCCCGGGGCTCACCTTTGAGCTGAAGAGGTACAAGGAGTCTTAGAGAAGGCACCACTGTGCAGAAAGGAAACAATGGGGGGGGGGGGGTTAGCAGAAACCCACAAGGCAAGGAATCTGGGAACCCGAGGACAAGACCCCCAGCCTGGGATTACCCCTTTCCCAGCGGGGATTCCCACCATGAGCCCCAACCAATTCAAAAGCTGGGGGATGGGATCGGCCTCCCAGGACACGTGCTCACCTCTCACCACGAGGGGCGCCGCCTGGAGAAGGCGAAAAGGAGAGAAAGGGCATTTGCACCCCAGCAGGGCTGATGGGTGCACCAGGATACCCCAAAGTGGGCACCGCCCACACGCGTGACCCTAGAGAAGAGCGCCCCTCACCTGGGAGCGCTGGCTACATGGTGCTCAGGTTGCCGGCGCTCCTCTAGCACCAAGGGCAGCACACCGTAAGTAGGAGCCGCCAGAAAAGCAACACTTCCGGCTAGGACATCGCCACTTCCGCCCCGTCTCTGAGCGACCCGGAGTGGGAGGAGCCGGCGGGGCCGGGGCTCCGCCTTCACTTCACCTTTGAGGCGGCTCTGGATCCGCTCATTGCAGCGGCTGCACAAACCCAGGTGCCTGCCGAAGCGGGGAGGGGCGGTGCTGTTGGGGGCGGGGCTGGGGCGGCGTGGGGAGGAGCCAGGGAGAGGCGGTGAGGCAACCAAGGGCCCTCAGCTCTGTCTGTGGCTGCCTCTGCAAAGGCTCAGGTAATGATTGCACCTGGGGGCAGAAATGGTACTTTCCCCAGCGCCGAGAGCGTGCATGGGGGACATAAAACAATGTACAATGTACGTGTGTGAGCCTGTGATCAGATTCCCCAAATGGGGCATCCTCCTAAGTAACGCGAACCACCCAGCCATCCAAACCTGCCACGGTGTTAATGGGCTGAAGAAAGAATTGTAACTAATGACCTTTGAGGTAAAGGACCATAGTGCGCCACAAAGCATTGTCGTGTATGATTGCCTTTAGGAAAAGAGAAGTTCCTGGCATCATGTGGTCTAGGTAAATTATGTCAGTGTAACAAAATGTAAAAATAAAACTTAAGCAGGAGCATTAAAAAGTGATGGGAGAAAGGGGATGGAGTTAGAGTTTACTTTTATCTTGTTTTATTTTGCTTGAATGCTATTGGGGCAGTTAAACTTGACAGTTAAGTTCAATGATGCTTATGATTTACGTACTCTGCTAATTTAATATCACTTACCAGAGGTTCTATCAGTCCAGTGGTTTCAAGTGCATGAGCAAAATGTTTGTAGAGACTCTTCCAAGTTGAGAGGTCTGGAATTTAAATTTACTTCCTCTAAGTAACTCTTGTCTGCTGGGTCTCTCAGAAGTGCTTATGGGACAGATCAAAGTGAAGCATTTCCCTATTAATTTGCATCCATAAGGATTATGCTTCTCTCATGCCTGATACAGTAGAGAATTTCCTTATGAAGTTGTAGTCAGATTCCAAAGTTGCTGGTTGAAAATGGAGATATGAGGATTGCAATACTTTGTTACATTTCCCAATATGGTCAGATAGTTCCACAGATGATACAGAAAACTCTGTGTCACTTATCAACAAATATTTACTGAATTGAACTGATTTATGTTCCTAGGTCTGATGGAGCCACCTTATACTTAGATGTTGGGAAACAGAGAGTAGATTTTGCAACTAAAAGGGGACTTCTCTTAAAATACCTGCCCTGTTTGACTGGGTAGGCTAGAGAAACAAATCCAGGGTCACTCATAATGTGTAAGAAGGAGCTTTATACCGAAGAGTAATTGGATATCAAGAAAAGACCCCAATCCAGATCAAGTCCATAAGACTGATATGAGCCCATAAGTCAAATACTAGTCCATAGATTCCTCTTCAGACTCACACAGCACATGCAATGATGCTGATTGCAGAAAGATCACAGGTCGGTGACTGAAAATTCTTGTGTATCCATCCAATGGCGGCAGAATTTCTTAGGGCTGGCGCAAGTCTCTCGTGGTTCTTCTACCTCTCTGAATAGTGGGAAGGTGAAGCAGAGAGAGAGGGTAGCCTACCTCCAGTGAGAAAGATGAGAAGTTCCCAGAATTCTCATGAGACGGTCAAGCCCACCAGGAAACATCATGGAACTGTGATCTGATTGACAGGCTAAACTCCAATCCTAGTCTTATTTATCAAATGAATATGAAATTATGTAACTACTACACCTGCTTTCATGTGAGATTTTCTGTCCCCATGGATAAATCATGAATTGTCAAAACAAACAAACAAACAAACAAAAAAACAACGCAGTGCCATGGAGTCAATGTGAACTCAGAGTGGCGCTATAGGACAGGGTAGAAGTGCCCCTATGAGTTTCCAACACTAAATCTTTGCTGAAGTAAAAAGCTCCATCTTTCGCTGTGGCGTGAATGGTGGATTCAAAGTGCTAGTCTTACAGTTAGCAGTCCAACTCGTAACCACTACACAAGCAGGGCTCCTTATCTATCATTGTAGCTCTACCCACAGTAGCATACAAGTGTGGTCCAAAAGGATCCCTCAGTTATGCAAGCTACTTTCCATTGAATTGCTAACCTAATGCTAGTGATTGATCAGACCCAGATGTGCCCAGCTACCACTACCAAGGGCTCGAAAAGGAATCCCATTAGAAGATCATAGATAGTGCAGGAGGAAAATGTGGACCAAACTTCAAATCACCAAAGAGACCCTGAACACAGTGGTCTGTAGTCACCTTTCAAGTCCAGTCTTTGTGTCAACAAGCCTGTGACAATCCCAGGGTTTGTAGTTGAAATTGTATGGCTAGAATATAGCAAGAGCTTAGTAAAGTCCTAGAAGATAGGAGAGAGAAAATAAAATAAAAGACTCAGACACATTTTATGGTAGCATGCTTACTGTAAGGGCGAAACTAAGGAATAGGAAGGAAGACAGTTAGGACAAGGGAGAGCAGAAACAGAAATAGCTTTATTAGGTGGGGGGGGGGGAGGAGCTCCCGGACAAGGTTCTAGGACCTAGGCCAACAGGTCAGGGAAGTTGTGCTCAGCAGCTGAGGTTGAGGGATATTAAAGGGGTGGTAAGAAATGTAGGGCCATTAGCCTATGGGGTCTGGAAACCAGGAGGGAGAATTGCTTGTGGACTCCTTGCTGCTTTCTTTGAACCAGTAACATCTGGTTTCACTGGTTATCTTATCTGGAGCCCAGCTGCTGCTGACCTTTGGGATGTGCAGGGAAGGGCGTGCAGGGTCCGGACCTGCTTCAGCTTAGTCCAAATGGGGGCTGCCTAGTTCACACCCGACCCAAACACTTACCTCTGGGATGGCCATGATCTCAGCAGCCAGATTTATGCAAAAAGAGGGAGGAGAAGAGAGTCAATCTTTACTGTCGGGATATTTGTAGGTAGCTATAAGCTATGCACATTCAGTAGTTACATACATCACAAGGTGGGTGGTAACCACAGTAAAATCTCTGAGCTCACTGGTGAGGAAACCTAATACCTGCATTGGGGGAAAGCATGAGGGGGATGGGTGCTGTGGCAGGAGGGGAAAACAAGAATGTTTGCTTTTATAGAGAGATAGAATCAACCATGTGCTCACTTTAAGGCAGCATAGGTGTTAGGGGAGAATCTGTGAGAATGATGTTTAAAGCAGAATAATGTACTTGTACTTTACTCTAACATACCAAAGTGGTGGCTTTCCTACCATGGAATACTAGCTTTCCAGATTCCCTCTGTTATAAGTTAGGGAATATAGCCCTAGTCATATTTCCCTCGGTCTTATTTACCCACAGTCCGGAACTGAACTCACCCTGTTGATAGACTAACCAACCATGTAAGTCAGATCAAAAGGACAGTACAGACCCAAGGACAGAATTTAGGAAATGAGGAGGAATAGAAACAAGAATGCCTTGAAGAAAGTGAGATGAGTGATAGTGGGTTGCTGTTGTTGTGGTTGATAGTTGTCCTCAATTAAGTTCCAGCTCCCAGAGAACCCATGTACAACAGAATGAAACACTGCCAAGTCCTGCTCCATCTCACAGTTGTTGTTCTGTTTGTGCTCTATTTCACTGCCCTTCTACTTTCCCAAGCATGATATCCTTTTCCAGGCACTGGTTTCTCCTGATAACATATCCAAAGCACATAAGACAACATCTCCCAAGGCACACTTCTCAGGAGCATTCTCGATGTACTTCTTCTGAGACAGATTGGTTAGTTCTTCTTGAAGTCCATGGTTCTTTCAATATACTTCGCCAAATGATAATTCACATGATGCAGAAAGTATCAAAAGAGGATGGAAGGAATGCACAAAGCAAAAGGTAGTGTATGATCAAGGACCTATGTTACTGACGGAAGAAGTCCAAATAGTACTGAAGATATTAGAAAAAAAATGAGGCTCCAGCAGTTGACAGAATACCAGCTGAAATGTTTCAATCAGCTGATGAAGCACAGGAATCACTCATTTCTTTATGAAAGAAATTTAAAACTCAGCTACCTGACCCCTCAAAAATAAACAACTGTAGCAATTATCAGCCAATAGAATTAGTACTACATGCACATAACATTTTGCAGAAGATAATTCAATAATGATTGCTGCTGTACTTCAGCAGGGAGACTCCAGAAATGCAATCTGGATTCAGAAGAGAATGTGAAATAAGCCGTCATTGCTGACATCAGATGGGTCTTGCCTGAAAGCTAACAGAAAGATGGTTACTTGTGTTTCATTGACTATGCAAAAGCATTTAACTGTGTGGATCTGTGGCAGATAGATTTATGTCAACTTGAAGATGTATGAATGTGTAGTGGTGGAATCCAACCTGCCAGTCAGGTGACAGCCTCACAGTGCCTCCTTGGGGGTGTGGACGTCTAATAATTTGGAGAATATTGAAATTTCCATCTCTCTGCCATTCCATCTTCCTGCTTGATATAACTCTCTTTCTTTAGGGGTAGCCCCATGTAGGCTGCTTGAGCCTGAGAGTTTTTGGTGCCCTTCCACACTACGACTGACCTTGGATCCATCTGATCCCGCATCCACTGGCCTGTTATCTTCCACATCCAGCTTCACCTTTGTACATCATCAGCCTGCAGCTCTGTGGGTGTGCAGAGGACCCTGCCCTGCATCAGACTTGTCACCTTGAGTTAGACTCGGGTTGGGTGCCTTCTTGGTATAATATTACTTCTTGATAGAAAACTCTTTCTTATACATATATGAGTTTCAACTGGATTTGTTTCTCTAGACAACCTGGTCTACCACAGGATCATAGCATTGAGAAGAATTCAACTTTGAGAACATGGAGTTGTGCTCATGTAGAACTTGTACATGGACCTAGAGGCTCTTATCTATAAAGAAGAGACTATCTTGTGCTTTAGAATCAGGAAAGTTGTATGTCAGAATTGTATCCTTTCATCATGCTTATTCAATCTATATGCTAAGCAAATCATCTAAGAAGCTGGAGTTTCTGAAGATGAACTTCGGCATTATACTTCTCATTTTCTAGGAGGAAGGCTTTTTAACATTTGTCAATCTACACATGACACACCTTGCATGCTTAAAAGGATGGAAACCTGTACGGATTCCAACGCAGTGTAAAGAAAACAAAACTCTCATTACGGGACCAATAGATAATATGATAAATAGGGGAAATATTGAAGTTGTCAGGATTTCATCTCGTTTGGACACATGTTTGCATTGGGCAAATCTGCTGTACAAGATCTCTTTAAAGTACTGCAGGGGAAAGAAGTCACTTTGACGCCAGAGGTGCACCTTTTTTCATTCCCATCATGTGCATGTGCAAGTTGGATATTGAGGAAGGAAGACCAAAGAAGAATCAATTCATTTGAATTATAGTATTGGCAAAGAATGCTGAAAGTACCATGGACTTCCAGAAGATAGTACCTTAAGGGGATTGAAATTTTTAAGTCAAAACTGATGAGGTTGTGGGGAGAGTGAAAGGATTAGCCTGCTGTTAGTTAAAATACAAGAATTATAACCATATCAGATTTAGTTGTCGGAATTTTAAAATGCAGCAGTCCCCCACTTGCAGTACAAATTGATTCTAAGCTTAATTAGTGGAGCAGATCTTCTAATTCAGGAAGATGGTAAACCAGGCCAGTAAGGTAGGCAGAAAAACAGTAGCATCCCCTTTAGATAAGCAATGGAGTCTAATGCATCAGGGGCCCATGGCCTGGTAACCCCTTGAGAAATATATGCATAGATACTTGTTGTCTGTGGATGTTACACAAACCTGCTTTTTGCCACATAATTTGGGGTACAAGCATGCACACACACTCCAGCAGGCACACACACCTGCACATGCCAGATGAACCTCAAATGCCAGTGTCTTAAAGTAAACTTGACCTGCAGGCAACGATGCAAATGCACACATCTGAGCATTTCCAACCAGTTGATCCAAAGGGACTCCTAATTTACCTCGCAAATGGCACATTCTGTTCCAGGGCTCTGGCTACATCAGTGTAGCTGCATGTGGCTTGTCATTTGGAGTGTCTCAAGGAGAGTGAACTATAGTCCCTTTGAACCTCCAAAAGAGGTCATGAAGCTGCGATCTGATTGAATGGTGAAAGTCCACCCCTTTGGAAGTTGACAGGAGATTACGTAGCTGCACATCACCAAACACCTAATTTTTAATTGTGTGCTCCTTTTCCTTTATTTACTAATTTTCATTAGTTCAATGATGGGTTCACTGGCCACTGTTCTCAATCCATTTTCTGTCCCTGCTACATTACCAGTTGTGATCTACAAAGTGATGGTACACAATTCTAGGCTGATACCATGAAGCAACATCCTAGACTGCCTGCCTTCAAAAGGCTGGTTAAGTACACGTTGAATGTGTCCTACAAGCACAGTTGTACTCAGAGAGATTCGTGAAGGGAATTTTGTTGGTCACTTAGTTCATTAAATATACTTTCATCTCATGTCTGACAATTGGGACCATGAGAACAACGTATTAATAGGCTGATCCAGACAGACAGAAATAAAGAAGCAGAACCAGAGTTACGAGATGATAAGACTACAATAAGCATTCTGGAGACTACATTGCTCACCTGTGGTGTTTCCAAGTGTCACATAGCCTTGGCTTCAAGACCTCATGGGATATTTGTGAAACTGGGTATCCACAACCTGAAAAGTAGACTCTTCCATCACTTTGGACTTCACATGGCTTCCTTGAAACCAGAAATTCACAGTTCTTTTAAAGCCAAGAAAGTTATGGAGAATATTTTGATTAAAAAAAATGAAAAACAAAACATGGGCATACATTTGCAAAATTTTACTTATTTTGGCTATTTTTATAATAGAAAAACAATGGGGACAATCAAAAATGGACTCTAGACAGATAGATAAACATCTGTATTTATATAATGGAATGTTATGGAATATCGCTTAAAAACATGATGAGTCTGTTAGTCATTTTAAGACATGGACTTAGCAAGAGAACATTCAGATTAGGAATGTTAATCAATCTCACAAGGATAACTATTTTATGAAATAATTATTATAAGAAATTAAGAAAATGTTTTCATAGGAAAAGATAAGGTTTCAATGACTGCAAGGGTGCTGGAATGTGGTGGGGGCAGTAAGCAGAAAGGGTCATAAAATTTTGAAGGAAGAGACAGACAAAAAGAGAACTGCATAAAGTGGGAGAGGGGGTAGAACTGGGTCACTTTTACTGATTTGACTTGATGAGATGGGCAGTGCAGCTATACAGAATATGTTTTATTTCAACTATTGTGTTCTACACACAAAAATCATAAAGAAGTATTTAAAATATATAAAAATGAATAAATACCAAGATAAATAAATGAAAGAGTTAAAGTGTATTGTGCCAACCTGGCTGATAAACACATGAGGTTAATTGAAGGGTGGAGAGATAAATGTCTCAATCAGTGAGCCTTACCTTTCAAGTTCTCGGGCCTCTACCTTTCTGATGATAAGATCAGGTTGCACCTGCCTTAGCCAGTTCCCTGTTACCACTGGCAAGGCTCACTTCTTGCAACACATCCTGAGGAGAAGCTACATGGACCTACCCCGATGCAACCCTGGGTGCTGGTTACACGTTCACTGATTCGGCTTTCCTTCTGCACTTGGCATCATTGTGTGTATTTTATGAAATGAAGGAGGACTTTATGGATTGGTGTTGGACACATGGGCTAATGTTGGACTTGTGGGCTTGGGCAGCACTGGGTTGGAATGTTTTCTTGATGTGCACTAACCCTTTATATAAAACTGGCTTATATATACAAGTAAGTTTCTGTGTATTTGTTTCTCTAATATACCCAGACTGACACAATAAATAAAGTGAAATTTTCTTATAAAAAATATAGGTTGAGAAATGTGGCCGGGTTAAAAACCATTCTGATTCTTTACACATTAGATATCAACATTTCTCTGAGTCTCAATTTAAAAAAGGGAAAAGAAAAACTGAAGATGACATAGATTCTTATTAATATAAAATTCATTTTAACATAGGAACAAACAGACTGTTTAAGGCACAGGTATATATTGTTTAGACATTGCAATGTGGAACTGTAGAAACATAGAAGAAATTCATATGCATTGAAAATGACATGGTGTATGGATCTTAAATACCAGAACAACAACAATTAAAAATGTAAGACCAATAACTACCAAACAAAAACCCAGCCTGATCCTGTATAAGAATTATTTACATAGGATTGTGTTTAGAAGAAAGACGTTTCCTTTTCAAAATCCAGTTTCTCTATTTCTAAAGTGATAATTCTTTATTCCTGAGATCCTAGTTAACATAGTTCTCAGACATAGATGCCCTTCAATCTCAGAGTTCTACTGGGGTTGTCGCTTGGAATTATGCTGTGGTAGTTACAAAATCTCTTGTCAATTTATACATGGGGACAAACTGACCTTAAATATAGAACTTGCTTTGTTAGACTTAAAAACTGTTTTGTTTCACTTTCCTGAGAATGCTTTACCAGTTTCACACAAGAACTTGCCTTCCCCCTCCCCTTGTTTGGCAAGACGCCCCACAAGGATGTATAAAACCTGCTTTAATGCTGTTCAGGGACCTCGCCTTACAGACTGAGCCTGTCTCAGTTGCGGGTGTGGGCCTAGATTAGAATCTGTCTGAATAAAGCTTTACTGTTTCCATCTCTGTTTCAGTGAGTGGTCTGGGTGAGGGTCTCGCTCGCTAACAAAAAGTTGTGTGATTCATTGGTGCTATAGGGCATCCTGACTGGCTCATATCTTCCCTGTGGCCCCTCTGTAAAGGGATGTTCAATCTCTACAGATGGGCATTGGGTCTCCACTCCATGTGCCTCCTCATTTACATTGGGGATGGTTTTATTCTGGGTCTTAGATGCCTGATACCTGATCCCATTGACACTTCATGATCATACAGGCTGGTGTGCTTCTTCCATGTGGACTTTTTTGCTTCTGAGATAGAGGGCCACTTGTTTGTCTCCAAGCCTTTAAGATGCTAGATGCTATATCTTTGATAACAGTACACCATCAGCTTTCTTCACCACATTTGCTTATGTACACATTTTATCTTCAGCAATGTTGTTGGGAAGGTGAGCATCACAGAATGTCAGATTGTTAGAACTAAGTGTTCTTGTGTTAAGGGAGTACTTGATTTGATGCCCAATATCCTTCTGCAACCTTAATTCTCATCATATAGATATGAGTATATAGATCTATTCCCCTCTCATTATGTATATATTTACATATGTACATTTTATTTATACCCTAAAGAAATAAAGAATACAACACAAACAGACATATACACACCTATGTTTATTGCTGCATTTTCCAAAATAACAAAAACAAGGAAACAACCAAGGACACCTATTATAAAGGAATAGACAAACCCTGGCAATAGAATATCATGCATCAATTAAAACAAAATGACTGTCGGGTTAGAAACAAGTGGAGTGAGGCGAGGATTGCAGACTCTCAGTTCCCGTTACACTGCATAGACCATATCTCTGCAAAGATGGTCAATGTATCCCAAGCCCAAGGAACTTTCTGTAAGAAGTGCGGCAAACATCGACCTCACAAAGTGACCCAGTATAAGAAGGTCAAGGATTCCCTGTACGCACAATGAAAGAGGCCCTATAATGGGAAGCAGAGTGGCTGTGGTGGACAGACAAGGCCAATTTTCTGGAAGAAGGCAAAAACCACAAAGAAGATCATGCTGAGATTAATGTGTTGAGCTTAACTGTAGATCCAAGAAGATGCTGGCCATTTAAAATGCAAGCATTCTGAACTGGGAGGTGATAAGAGAAAAAGGGCCAAGTGATCCCGGTCTAAGCCTTGTTTTATCTTGTAAATTTGAAAAAAGTGTTGAATCAATAGTCACATTATCTGTAAGCATATAGAGCTATATACTTACTTGGAGAAAAAAATGACTGAAACACCATGAGGCATGAAACAAAGTATGCTTTGCAAACTCAGTCAATCCTCCAAACATAAATATTTAATAACACTAGCATTATAATGAAAACCAAACATAAAGAAACTTGGATTATACTTGAAAAGATAAGCCTTTGATGACTGTGAGGAGGCAAAGGGCAGGGAGGAAACAGGGATAGGAGAGGGATAGGTTATTGAGGAAGATGGGGCAGAGAAAAGAGACTTATATGGACTGTTTAAAATATTACTTTTGATTTCCATTTCTTGAGAGATGGACTGTGTAAATATATACAGCGTACATATTTCTTAAAAAATCCTTCAAGATTTCTTATTCCTCCAATCTAAATATAGGTCTGAGTGACTAACAAAAAATAAAAAAACCAAAAAGCAGGAAGAGTAAAACTGAATGGATTAGGGTCTTTAGCTATAGAAAAAAAGTTCAAACAAAACGACAAAAGAAATCAGTAAAGGCTTTTTTTAATGGGTACCCAACTTACTAAGAACCATTGACTTAATTTATCTGTTATGCTGGAAACTGAGAGCAGCATAGTAAAATGCTTAGTCTAACAGACATAAGCAAAGATGTAAATGAAGACTGGGGACAAGAGAAAAGAAAATGTTGGTGGTGGGTTTTAAATTGCAATATGCTTTTTTTCCCCAGAGTTGTTAATGAACACATTTCCCTGGCAGAGAAATTCATTCTATCTCAGTGTCCAATAGAAATTGTCCTCTGTCAAAAGTCTTTTAAGTCATTTTTCCATGATGGCCTGATGAAGCCCTGAGCACTTCTCATTGTAAGCCCAACTTCTGCATTTTCACTGGCCATTTCAATAGCAATGATCAACAAGCCTGGCCACAACCTTCGAAGGGGAGCACCTGATCTGAGTAGTTTGGGAAGGTAAAAATCTTGTAGCCCATTGACCATGGAGGACAGACCAATGTACATAAGGCATTGAATGGGATATTACATGATTCAGAAAAGAAAAAAAACAACAAAACGACACCCATGTGATTTTAGGTGAAACAATGAAATAATCAGAAACCTCGGGAATTTAATGTGTTCTTTCTCTCTGAATTGCTAATTTTCAATCATTCAATGATGTGTTCAATTGTCACTAAGACAAGGCCCATTTTTTTTTAACAATTTATTGGGGCTGATACAATTCTTTTCACAGTTCATACATATACATACATCAATTGTATAAAGCACATCTGTACAGTCTTTGCCCTAATCATTTTTTTCTCTTTTCTTCTTTTACATTTTATTAGGGACTCAAACAACTCTTACCACAATCCATACATATACATACATCAATTGTATAAAGCACATCCATACATTCCCTGCCCCAATCATTCTCAAGGCATTTGCTCTCCACTTAAGCCCCTTGCATCAGGTCCTCTTTTTTCCACCCCCCTCCCTCCCCATTCCCCCCTCCCTCATATGCCCTTGGTCATTTATACCTCGTTATTTTGTCATATCTTGCCCTATCCGGAGTCTCCCTTCCCCCCTTCTCTGCTGTCCCTCTCCCAGGGAAGAGGTCACATGTGGATCCTTGTAATCAGTTCCCCCTTTCCAACCCACTCACCCTCCACTCTCCCAGTCTGGGGTCTTAAAGGCTTGAAGGTGAACAAGCGGCCATCTAGCTCAGAAGCAAATAAGCCCACATGGAAGAAGCACACCGGGCAGTGCGATCACGAGGTGCCCAAGGGACCAGGTATAAGGCATCATGCAAAAAAAAAAAAAAAAAGATATAAGTGTGTGTATGTATGTGTATATATGTGTATATGTATATATGTATGTGTATATATGTATATATATATCATATTAAATGAAGGGGGAAGTGCAGAGTGGAGACCCAAGGCCCAAGTGTCGGCCAATGGAGATCCCCTCATAGAGGGGTTTAGGAGAGGAGATGGGTTAATTAGGGTGTGAGGTAGTATCGATGAAGAACACAGCTTTCCCCCAGATCCTGGATGCTTCCTCCCCCCAACTACCATGATCCGAATTCTACCTTGCAGGGCTGGATAGGACAGAGGCTGTACACTGGTACATATGAGGGTTGGAGGTACAGGGAATCCAGGGTGGATGATACCTTCAGGACCAAGGGTGTGAGGGACAAGGCCCATTTTTATCAGGTTTATGCTCACTTTATTCTGTCTGTCTACTTAGAACTGTTCTTAAAGGAAAGACTTAGCCCATTCAAGTTTCTTGTTTCTTTTTAATATGATGTACTTTCTTCCTGAATTGCTAATTAACAAGTCTAAGAAGTTGGGAAGCATGCCCTCCACCCACCACTTTTCCTTAGTTTGTCTTTCTGTCATGGCTTCTGTGTTGTGATTCAAATGCAAAAAGTGTTTCAAATGCAAGCAGGGTCACCCAGAGCTCTTAGCAGAACTTCCAGACTAAGAAGAAACTACTAACAATGGATCAGTTGCCACTCCAGGCCCTGAGCTTCACATCCAGGCCACTCCCTCCAGGAGTCCCTCATTATCTCCAGGCCCCGCCCCTTGGCAAAGACCCCACCCCTACCCAGGTGATGCAACTTTCTGCCGAAACCACATCCTCTGACTGAGAAGGTGCAGCCTGAGTATCCTAAGGGGGTAAGTGAGTCTCTATGTTTCTTTGCTGACCCTAGGCTCGGAGTCCCCTCCAGGCCTGGCATCCCCAGCTGTGCCCCGATCCCCACGGATATTACTTTTCCTGTACCCTGTCTGCCCGCGATCCAGGTCACCGTGACCCCCTAGGATATTTCCAGTTAAATCCTTTCTGAGCTGGTTACAAGCTTCTCTGCCTTCTGCCCTGGGAATACTACGGCCCCCTTTCCTGCTTAGGCCCCCTTTCCTCATTCGCCCTCACCCCTCGCGCCAGAAATGCCCAATTGAGGGGGGGTTCTTGCCTACGGCCCGTTCCCTCCTTGTCAGTTATCGGGCATGAGAGCAGGGGACCCCAGAGTGGCCTTTACTGAAAGGAGAGGCCAGCCTTGCAGTTATCAGGCCACTCCAGTGATGACCGAGGATTGTATTAGAGCTTAACTTCTCAGCACCTTCCTTTGAAACAGGGTACCAGAGCAGTGACAGCCCCCGCATAGATTAGTCCTCACTTGGATTGCAGAGTCCCACATAGAGTAAGCCTCCATTGAACGCCTTCTGACCAGGAAGCAAGGTTGTAGGTACTCTGGCCCTCAGGCAGAGGGCTTTGGAGTGAGGATTACCTTCACTTCTCTCTAGGCAGCCGGGGGAGGGGTGGTCTTTCTTAGAAGCTTGCAAGCCTGTGTGTCCTTGATGGGGGTCAGCAAACTGAAGACAGTACAGGGGTCTCCTAGCTATCCCTTATCAGTCGTGCCCTGACTGCTTGGGTCAGAAGGCCCTGGACCACTCGGAAGTGTCTGTCATTGCCCACCAATCATGCTTTTGTGGCAATTTCTTTTGTCCTTCCCCACAACCTCTTTATCTCACATCTTAATTGTGAACTTGGGAAGCCATTTCAACCTATTGATGCCTTCGCTCACCCAGATGATGTATTTGTCTTCGTGCTGTGTTTGTCACTTAAGATTTAACAAATGTTCCCTTTAAGCTATATTTAAAATGGAGTCTCCTTTTTACTCTAAAACATCTTTCCTGCGTGTCCTGTCCATTAATTCTGCCCATCAGAAATCAGCTTGTGCTCTGTTTTAGACTGCAAAAGGGACTCCAAGCTCAAATATAATTTAAGGAGAACATGTTTTAAGTCTTAATAGTGACAAAGAGAATACAAAGACGCAAACAGACGTCACCCAGATGAAGGAGATCATTAGTGCAGTTCAAGGAAACATTCAAGTCGGGAATCTAATTACGGTAAATAATATTAGAACAAAGGAAACTGTCACAAGTTCATGATTGACTGACAATCATTGTTAAAAGTGGGACTACAGAAGGAGGGACAGGACCATAATTGGGACATCTATATTGTCAGAACATTTTACAAGACTGGTCCAGGGCCATCTGATGTAGGCAGTCTGGGCTAAACATAAGGAATATAGGACACCCTAGATTGGCTGGAGAATGGTGCAGGTCGTCCACTTTCCCACTTCCTCTACCTCTAGGCAAATTTAACCTATGTCCTTGCTTAATAAGAAATAATTCAATGGAGGCTTGATCTATGGGGAGACCCTCCAATTTGATGTTAGGCAATCACTGTTATCCATACACCTTTACTAACTGGGGTGCTAAGACTTTAATCTCTAAGACAGCCCCCCACCGCCCCGGACGTGTCCCCTAATTTCTGCTGATGCAGTAACTTTCCACTGGGAGTGTGAAGAGTCCCACTTGGGGATGTCTCCCCAAATAAACCTCGCCTCAGAGATTGATCCTATTTGGCTCAATTCTCTTTATTACTCCACTCTTCAATCCACTGCTACCACCCCCATACCATCCCTCTTGGCTCTTAGCACATTACTAGCCCAGATGTAAAGTCCACTCAATTTTTATATTCTCTTGATTTTCAGAATCCAGCAATTATTTATTGATGTTTCAGGTTCTTTTATATTTAAATCTGGAAAAAGAATAGGTTTTCTTCACCTGTAAAGAGTTTCAGTTTTGAAAATCCACAGGGTAGTTTTCCTCTCTCCAATAACATCACTATGAGTCAGAACTGTCTTGATGGCAGTGATTTTGGGTTTGTGCAGTGGGAGAGGAGGTTGTGAGCCCCCTCCCCCCAAAAAAAGTAAGAAAATGTTAGTAATGTACTCTCACAACCATGGTTATGTTTGTACCCAATAACTTGAACTTAAATAACACAACATAAAGTGTTTATTCATACTATGTGAATACTCTGGTCTCTAGGTAACAGAATCTTCAACTTTATCTTACAGTAAACCTTGAGGTTTCTCAGGGAATTTAATTTTGATTTAGTAATGATAGACCTTTTGAGTATCCTGAATCCTACTCATCTCTCATAGATCACTTGCTCTAGCTGGGTCTGCTGGACGTGTAGCTGAGACTCCTCAGTGTAGAGGGAAAATGATTTACACAACTCTTGACAGACAAATTGGCACTCACACCTGAGTGACTGTGTGCTGCCATCACACTTGAGCCCACGTTTGGGAAATACTCTCTCATAAGACGTGCTGGGTGAATCTTAGAGAATTTCCTTCAGCTCACTTCGAGGAGAATGGTGTAAATCAATAAGGAGCAGGAATTCCTCAGTGATTTTGTCATTGCTTTGTTATACACACACACACACACACACACACACGAAACCCATCCTTCTTTTTAGTAAGAGAGCTTATGTTCCAGAAAATGTCGCATGAAAGGTTTGGCATCGGTTACCATGGAAATAACTTTTGTAAACATAACTAACACACTGGTATTTTGTGCATGTCTTGGGTACTGATTAGTGGATTCTGAAGTTGTTGTTGTTGGTGTTAGATGTCATTGAGTTAATTCCACATCATAGGGACCCAGTAGACAACAGAAGGAAACACTAACCTCTCCGCTGCCATACTTACAATTTAGAATGAACCCATTGTTGCCATCATGGTGTCGATCCATTTAGTTGGGGGTTCCTATTTGTCCCTGCCCTTCTACTTTACCACATACACTATCCTTCTCGAGGGACTGCTCCCTTCTGACAACATTGTCCAAAGTATGTAATATGAACTCTCGCTATCTTTACCTAAGTAGCACTCTGAGCATACTTCTAAGACAGATTGGTTTGTGCTTTTGGACACCAATGTTACTTCAGTATTCTTAGACAGCATTATAATTCAAATAAATGAATTATTCAGTTTTCCTTATGCAGTGTTCAACTTCCAATACATAGGAGGCAATTGACAATACCATGATTTGGGTGAGGCGCACCTTGTCCTCAAAGTAAGATCCCTGCTCTTAAATACTATAAATAAGCCTAATTAGGCATATATACAATGTAGCTATTGATCTCTTGATGGTTAGTATCACCATTCTGGTTTTTTGTATTTTTTTCATAAGTTATCAGTATTTCTGGAAGGCATTATAACTTACTCAAGCTTAAATTAAGAATGTTGCTCAGGAGGGGCCTGGAAGCCAACTTTACTCTGCAACATACCAATGTAAGAGCCCTGAGTTGAAATCTATCCTTAAGACCCGGTGGAATGGTGAGCCTTATATTCAAGGTATGCTTGATGACTGGTATACATGAGAGAGTCTATAACAAATTGTGCTTTTCTCTAGTAGCCTGACTTGCTGATTAGTTTTAGAGGAGCACTAGTCTGCACCCTTTATCCTATAACTGCAACCTCACACAGCCCTGCCTTCAGAGACACCCTGGGGGCTGCAAAAGGGCAGTGCCAATGATATCCAAGGAGCCACTCAGGCTAATGCCTCCCTACGTTATCCCAGCATAGCCTCTTCCCAGCACATTCATTTTGTTTTCCTGCCAAACTAGGTTACTGGGTGGAGCATGTTTCAGAAGTTCAAACCTAGGCACTAGCTTTTTGCCTTCTCCCTAGAAGAGCAAGACTGGATGGGACACTAGAACCCAAGTCAGTAAGCCCTATCCTACAGTTTGTGTTGCTTGCCATCTGTCAGCATTACCTAGAGCTTGGAATCCAGAATCTAGGCCAAGGTGACACAATGGTTGATCAGTCATCTCTTTCCTGGATCCATCTAAGTTTCTGCCCTCACCTTGGTTCTTGGCATCACCCATTTACCTAACTCTTGCCATTCCTTGATTGTAGGCTACAGTCTTTCCCAAAGGCTTGAAAATTAGACATCTGTAAACACAAGAGCTTTAAAGAGCAGCAAATAAGGATTCTCCTGGCTTGTTTTCTTGTTTAGGATATCTCTGTCTTGGACAAGGTACATCTCCGATGTCCTATTGGTGTCCCTTTGTCTCTATTGTCCACCTCTACAGCAAGTTTCTCCAGTTACCACACTATTGTGCTTAAATTGACTACCCAACCATAGGCATTTCCTCACACACAATACATATTGTAAAGAATTCGCAGGATGCAAGGAGATAGGGGCAGGTTAACTTAATGAACAGCTCAGAATGGGTTGGAGTGGCATGTATGAGCATGATTCAGCTTGATCACTTTCAGCAGATATGTCAAGGGTTATGGTCTGAGGTGCAGTATGAGCTGATAAAGCACGTTCTTCATAAAATACTCCTTTCTTCAGTTAGATTGCTGGTGAAAAGAAGATATTTACCTTCAATGGGGCTTGAGAATTTTGAGGCCTTAAATACTTCCATTTTATTCTGAAAATAAGTATTGTATATGTAGAATGTGAATCCGAAGTTGAAAATGATATTTGAGAAATTAGTTAAACTGCTCTGTAAAGATAGAGTAGACCCTGTGTTTAATGCAAATACCCTCAGATTGGAGCATGATTTGATCCCAGGGTGTGGGGGTAATCACTATTTAGTGCACGAAGTACAGGCTAAGAACCTGCCATGTCTTTCTCAACACTAACTCCTCTTCTGTTTCAGATCAGAGATTTGCCACAGAGAAATATGAGCCAATCTAGGGAGCTAGAAACCTGTAACCACTGTCTTGCACATTGAAGTATCACAAGGAAGGATTTAAACTTCTGACTGATTGTGAACCAAATCCATTCACCCTGGGGTTGCTGAGGGCATTGCTGGGCGTAGGAGCTTGAGGGGAAGCAGGAGGGATCCGTATTTCCTGGGGTCTGACCCCAGGAGAGCGCCAGTGTACAAGGGCCCAGGCTGTCCTGATAGTCAGTGTCCAAGGTCTTTGCTCATCTCCCTGAATGATGGAATTCACTGGGAAAGTAACTGTTCATAATTATATTAGAACTTAAATTCTGAGTACTCCAACTTAACAAAAGGCTCGTGTCATGGTGGTTACAGATTGGGCTGCTAACTGCAAGGTCCGTGGTTCAAAATTCCAAGTCACACTTGGGATGAAAGATCGGGTATCTACACTTGTAAAGATTTACAGTCTTGGAAACCCACAAAATCAGTTTCATCTTCTCCTAAAGGGCTGCTATCATTGGAAAACACTCGATGGCAGTGAGTTGGGTTTTAGGTTTGGGTTGCTGATGACAGTGACAACTCAGTGTCTATTAGTTATGTCCCCACTTTGATTTAGCCACCATTAAATTCTCTGTGATCATTAACCAAGCAGGTAGGTCATTTTCCCCTGGGGGAGAATGCCTTAGAAGTAGATTGCCTGCACTCATTTCCAGCCAGCCCCTCTCCACTTACCTGCCTAGATGTATCCTTGACGGAGGTCAACGTCCTGAGGACAGAACAGGGGCCATTGTCACGAGTCTTGCCTTCATGGGGTTTTTATAAAGGCCCTGGGCCTATCTTGTAAGTCCCTCTATCTAATAATGTGCATGCCTAATCATTCCTGCTGCTGCAGTCCCATCCGTACCTGTGATGTATTAATCTGGCACCAATTGTGATCTGTGGCGTGCCTTATGTTCTATGCCCTGTTTATTCAGGGTCCTCACTGAATCCTCAGTTGTTATTTTGACTTCGTGCTAATGGTGTGTGTGGGTGCATGTGCACACGCTTCTTTTATTATATCTTAAGTTTAATAAATGTTCTCCTTAAATTATATTTGACATAGGGTTCACTTTTCTACTCTAACACACAATTTAGGATCACAAATAACTCAAGGTACAGTTCTCCTTTCGGACAGCATCTTGGCAGACATCCCTGCACGTAAGGGCAGGCCCTGCAGCCTTTTGGCTTCTGTCCTGAATGGGGAAAAGTTACAAAGGTCTTTTAGCTCTGCGGATAGATGCTCACTCTGCCCCTTAGCCTCAGACCAAACACACTCAGCTCTGTATAGGTTGGCAAATCTAGTTCCCCCAATAAATACCCAGATGTACACCACTTCACCTACTAACCTCCTGCCCAAATGCACTCAGCTCTCTTGTTCGGTGGTCTGGGAATCCAACTGTTCTGTCTCAGTCTCTTGGTTCTGCTGCCACCGTGTCTCTGTTGCTGCTTCTCCCCATAATTTTCTCTCTTGTGTCACAGCTCTCTGTCTTCTGGATTGAAGAGTTTCAATGCAAGAATCTAGGATATGCCCTTCCCCCCCCCCCCCCCCCCGCAAGCTGCCATGTTTTCAGGCCGGGTCTCGCTTAGTCTTCCCCCATAAGGAAATGGCTGGGGAGCTCCAGGAAACGCAAATGAACCCGGGCTGATGAGTCAAGGCAACAGGGTAAACCAGAGCAGCTCTGCGTAGGGTGGGAAGGCCATGGTGTCCACTAGTGACTGGTTGTTGGGGTGAATGTAATGCTGGTGATGGCCTACGGGAGCCTGGTATTTGTACTACTATTTATTTTTGTGAAGAGGCAAATCATGTTCTTTGCAATGAGATCTCGGAGGAGCCCTCATGTCCCTGTGGGGAGCCCTCATGCCCCCAAGGATCTGAAAGAAGAGATTGATATTCAACTATCCAGAGTTCAGGATCGCAAGTAGGAACCCCAGCTCCTTGCAGATGATGATGCCAGACTGCCACAGCTGGAAATCCAGGGAAATCAAAACTGCTACAATTGTCTCTACAAGATGAAAGCTCTGGATGCCATTCATGTCTCCTGGATCCCATTTCACACTGAAGGCTGGCATCCTCATCCCCTAATAGGCAGAAATTTCCATTCCTACCTGCTCCATCTTCGGAACGCTACTACTCCTTTCAAGGGTGTGTGCAAGGCCCTCATTGATCCCCTGCTGCATGGCTATGAGGCAGCCTGCTATGGGCTAAAGGTCTTTGGCCAGAGTGAGTATACCTACGCTCTCAGGAGGCCCTGACTGAAATGGCCACTGCGGTCAAAACACAAAGTGGGAGCTCTCAGCGACACCACCAGTCAGCAGCCAAGGACCTTACCCAATCTCCTGAAGTCTCCCAACGACCTTCCAGGTGACATACCTCCCCTCCAGTCAGAAGAGTAAACATGACAAGCCCTTCCTCGAATTGAAGAACTTTAAGGACAAGTGTAATACCCTGGGGAGTACTCTGATGGACCTGACAGACTCGCTGGAGATGAGCCAGGACTGGAGTGTGCTTGCCAGGCAATCCTCAGGTTAGCTGGCTGGTGGGCCTGCACTCTTGCCCGACGCTCCCGATGTGTGCAAGATCATGCCTGGAAGACTTTGGGGGATATTTCTGAACAACAATTAAAACTATTTTCCTCAAAAGCAAAAAAAAAAAAAAAAAAAAGAATCTAGGATCCAGGCTCTTCTTTTTTGATGGTAGTGAAATCCCAAGTTCTGTTTCTGAAATGGCTCAATTAAACCTAACTAGATGTCCAATGTGACTAATTCCCACGTTGGGCTCTCTTTTTTAAAAAAATCGTTTTATTAGGGATTCATACAAATCTTACCGCAATCCATACATACATCAATTGTGTAAAGAACATTTGTACATTCATTGCCCTCATCATTCTCAAAACATTTGTTCTCCACCTAAGCCCCTGGCATCAACTCCTCATTTTTCCCCTCCCTACTGCTCCCCCCTTTTTCTTGAACCCTTGCTAATTTATAAATTATTATTTTGTCATATCTTGCCCTGTCTGATATCTCTGTTAACCCCCTTTTCTGTTGTCTATCCCTCAGGGAGAAGGTAATATGTAGATCTTTGTAATTAGTTCTGCATTAGATTTTCAGACATCTAAATGGCGTAGCCACAAGGGTACCAATCTATTGTTGGGCAAGCTGCCCAATCCTCTTAAACCAAATAAGCCAAACTCAATGCTATCAAGTTAACACGGACTCATCGAGAGCTTATATGACAGGGTCGAACTGCCCCTGTGAGTTTCAAAGACTATCTCATTAACAGAGTAGAGAGCCCTGTCACTCTTGGGAGAAGTGCCATCTTTCTCTCAAGGAGAAATATGTCATTTCCAACTGCTGACCTAGCGATTAGCAGCCCAATAGTAATCACTATGCCACCAGGGCTCCTTTGCCTTGTTCACATTGGCGGGCGACAAACCCACGTAAATATTTGGAAGGAGTTAAGACTGTATATTTGTATAGGCCAACTAACAAACTGTATTAGGTGCTACAAATAATGCTAAATTAATAACATTGTTTATCTTGAGAGTCAAAAGTGCACTCACTATGGGGGATGTATACTTTTTCATTTCATATATATATAAATTTCAATCTAATAGATGCTACATAAGTGTTTATTTTGGAGTCCTGGTTTTCGCATTTATTAAGAATTGGACTGCTAACCTCATGGTCAGTGTTACAAACCCATTAGCTGCCTGTCATGGATTCAGAGTCTTGGAAACTGTACAGCAGTTTTATTGTGTCCTATTGGGTGTTTATATGTCTAACTTTACATGATGGTGCGTTTTAAAGTGTTTCTAAACTGAAGTGATTGTACAATTTCTAGTTCCTTTAGAAGTTCATAATAGTTTTTTTATATAGCCCATTTAAAATGTTTCCAGATGGTTTAATTAATAATCATTTTCAAAGTTCATTGATTTGTCATTCTCCTTGAGAGTCATACAGTAAGGAATTGATAGTTCTGTATGCTGTGAGGTAGGGATCCAGCTTTTTTGTTTCTTCCTCTTGGCTTGTATATTTGATTGTCCAATCTGTATTATAAAGTCATCTTTTACTCACATGTTTAAAAATTAAGAGTTTTAGATTTATTGGTCATGGTATAAGCATGTTTTCTATCATTCAATAATGGCAACGTTAACAGTATTGGGGACTTTGTGTAAGAAGGGGGACAGAACTGTAACAGTATCTGGACCTACAGGTTCTGTGATACTCTCATTGTATTCTCTCATCAGCCTGCAACTTGTGCACCAATAGCAGCACAGAAGAAAGAGGAAGAAGTGCCTGGTTTGGGTATTATTATTTCAAGGATGTCCCCATGAGAGGTTGAAATTTGTGAGCATCATTGGAACTGATACAGTTAAGACAAACATAGAGCATCCCAGTTGCCGGCAGTGTCTAAGGACTAAAGTAAATGACCAAAGCTCAGGTGATTTTGATGTATTTTATCCTTTTCTATATTTCCTACTTGACTTGTAGAAGCCTGTATAACACTGATTCAGTTCATTGGAAAAGTGGGAATTTGGAATTGTAGAAGCTATAGCTAAACTCAGATTCTGACTTCAACATTGGGTAGGAGAAGATTAGGAATATGTATATTGATCATATACATATTGCCTATGTATTGACATTGAACTAAACTATTGACATTGAACATAATACATCATCGAGGGTACTTTGGATGACATTATCTTTCAAGTTATTCTATGGCCAACCCATGAGAATCATTCAAATGATATACTCTGCCTAGTTTTTTTAAGTCATTTTATTGGGGGATCGTACAACTCATCACAATCCATACATACATCTATTGTATCAAGCACCTTTATATATTTGTTGCCATCATCATTCTCAAAACATTTTCTTTCCACTTGAGCCCTTGATATTAGTTCCTCATTATTTTCCTCCCTCCTTCACCCTCCCTCACTAACCCTTGATAATATATAAATTATTATTTTTTCATGTCTTACACTGTCAGATGTCTCCCTTCACCCATTTTGCTGTTGTCCGTCCCTCAGGGAGGTGCTTTTATGTAGATCATTGTGATAGGTTCCCCTTCCCCTCTTGGTATCTCTACTCTCATTATTGGTCCTGAGGAGTTTATCTATCCTGGATTCCCTGTGTTTCCAGCTCTTATCCACCCCAGTGTACATTCTCTGATCTATCTGGATTTGTAAGGGTGAACTGGGATCATGATAGTGGCGGGGAGGATGCATTAAAGAAATAGAAGGAAGTTATAGGTTTCATTGGTGCTATATTGCACCATGACTGGCTCTTCTCCTTCCCATAACCCTTCTGTAAGGGGATGTCCAGTTGCCTACAGATGGGCTTTCAGTCTCCACTCTGCACTCCCCCAAATTCACAATGATAGGATTTTTTGTTCGTTGATGCCTAATACCTGATACCTTTGACACCTCATGATCACAGAGGCTGAGCTTCTTCCTTGTGGGCTTTGTTGTTTCTCAGCTACATGCCTGCTTGTTGATCTTCAAGCCTTTAACATCCCAGGTATTATATCTTTTTATAGCCAGGCACCATCAACTTAATTCACCACATTTGCTTGTGCACCCGCTCTGCCTTCAGCGATCCTGTTGGGAAGGTGAGCATCATGGAATTCCAGGTTAATAGAAAAAAGTGTTCTTGCATTGAGGGAGAATTTGTGTGGAGGCTCAATGTCCATCTGCAACCTTAATACGAGAACATATAAATAAATGCACATAAATCTATTTCCCCATCATCATATATAAATATATTTATTTGTACATGCCTATATTTAGACCTCTATCAATGCCCTTTGCCTCCTAGTTCCTTCCTTTATTTCCTTTTACTTTCCTCTTGTTCCACTATCACATTCAGCCTTCATTTGGGTTTCAGTAATTCCTCTCGGTTACATTGCCCTTGATCAAGCCCTACTAGCCCTCCTCAACATCAACTTTGGATCACGTGTTTCCTTGTCCCTGGATTTGCTAACACCCTCTTCCTTTCCCCCTGCCACCCCATGCCACCCCCCCAACAGTTGACCCATTGTTTTCTCCTCCAGATTGTTTATCCTGCCTATCTATATAGAACTGAAGAGATAATAATATACACAGAAAAAAAGACAGCAAAACAAAGCAACAAAATAAAATAAAACAATAACAACAAAAAGAAAAGCTTGTAAATAGTTCAAGGTCTGTTTGTTGACCTTTAGTAGTGCTTTCTAGTTGAGTCTGATGGGGTTACATGGCCTGGATCCAAAGTCTACTTTTGGTATTCCCTGGGGACTTTGTTGCTCTGTTCCCCTTGGTGTTCTGTTTCATGCCCGTAGTGTTTCACCTCAGTGTGGTGATGTCAGATTTGGTGCAATTCCTGCACTGTCTCCAGTGTTTTTCCTCATAGCACTATGGGTCAGTGAGTGACCTTGTGTCTCCTACTGTGGCCAACCCTATGTTTCTCTCTGTGCTTTGACTGCTCTGTGCGGGAATATCATCCTCAAGACTTGGTGGGCCAGAATGTATTCCGCTCTCTCTTCCTCTCCCTTTATTTGCTCCTGTGTGCTCTGATAATGATATAACCCTCGCCCTGAGGTATAGCTTCAATGCTGTCCTCTTAAGTGAATTCTTTTGCGGGAGGAGGGACAGTCCCCATAGTTGGGATTGGTTTGGCCCCTAAGACCTCCCTATTGGCTCCCTGCTTCATGCTGGTATGTTGCATTCACATCTTGGTGCACTGGGTTGAAGTCTGGTCCCTTTTTCTCTGTGGAGATATAAACAATACCTTCCCCTTGGGTGGCTTAGTGCCCTATTCCCCTGCTACTCATGTCTTTTTATTTCTCCCCCTCCCCCCTCCTCTTTAGTTGCCTTCCATATGTATCCCTGGATGATTTTGGTCTGGCCCCTGCCATACTACCTGGACTTCACCCCAGGAATGTTTGTATATAGTAGCTTTTCCCCCTACAACTCTTTTGCACTTTTAAGCTTACCTCAACAGACTTATGTTTTACTTGTCCTTTTGTGCTTGGTTTACTTCACTTAGCAAAATTTCCTCCTGTTCTTCCCATTCGGTAATGTCCTTCATGTGTTCATCACTGCTTTGGGGGATGCGTAGTACTCCATTGTATGTATGTACCACAGTTTTTTAATCCATTCATCTGTTGGTGGAAATTTGAGTTGTTTCCAACTCCTTGATTTTGCCTAGTTTTTAAGAAATAAGATCACCTTTTTAGGACAGTTTAATCTTCCGTGGGATTTTTGTTTGGTTAAGTATCTTTAATGCTTCTTTCTGAAAGTGATATGTTACATATCCTCCCAAACAGCCACATTCTCATTAATGCATCTAAAATGGGCCTTGTAGCCATAGAAGCTTAAAAATGGGTGACGTCTCACTTCCTCTAACTATAGAAGTAGGAGGGACAATCACCCATCAACATCAGTCCTGATTTATGTGAGGCAGAGCTTAAACATACCTGTGCCCTCCAATAGTTTTCCAGTTCTGACACTAGTATCTTTCCAACAGTCCTAAGGGTGTGCAACAGAGCAGCAAGGGGAACAGAGCAGTCCTACTCAGCTCATTAATTTTTTGCAGTGGCCATGTACAAATTACAGTCCAGAGTCACAGGTAAAAATTTTATTCTGTAACAGAATGTAATTTGGTATCAGAATCTGTAGGCTATGCGTTGGCATTCATATTAAAGAACCATGTAGGCAAATTTTCTCTTCTTGAGGACAGGCCTGTTCTCTCTGTCCCTTCCAGACATTTAGCCCCCTCAAGGAAGACTCATTTCACAATTCCATCTCTCTAGGCTCCTCTCCACTCCTTGAGGTATATCCTCCTCTTGATCTTGCCTGCCCTACCCATATCATGGCTGAAAAGCCCTTTCTGGATCTGTCACAATTGGCTCTGTCACTGTGTCCCTTCTTCCCTCGGCATTATTGCCATTGGTACAGCTCTTGACTCATGAATATTACAGTGCATTGTGCAGGAGCAGCAGTAGACCAGTCCCTAGGAGGTAGAGGTTCACGATGTTCCTTGATTTGCTCTGCAGTATCTCACAAAACTAAATAGCTATCAGGTAAATAACTCTTCAGGATGTGGAAGCTGGTGAATCTCAAATGTCAGGCAGCAAACTGTTGGCTCATGGAGTGGAGGAAGCTCTCAAATCAGGTCACACAGGCAGCTCACAGTTGAAGGGATGTCATGGAAATGGCTCCTGAATGTCTGCAAGCTGGCAAATCCCTAATCTATGGGTTCATTCTGAACTATGTGGCTGCAGGGGCTAACAAAACCTAATCAACAGTTCAGATAACAGGCCAGTGTCCCACTGTCTCCTCTGTACAATACCTACAGGCAGTTCTCTCTCTTGATATGATGGCTTCTTGATTCAACCTAGCACCTTCACTGCTTAGGCCAGATTAGGAGGAGCCCCTTAGAGAGCATGTGATGAAAGAAGGCAGGTGCAAGAAGACCTTTTATTTAAAGTTAAGTCAATACTGCTCGAAGGTGGCTGAGAAGAATTTGTCCTAAGATTGACAAGAAGAGCTTATCCTAAGGTGGTTTCTAAGAGTTTCCCCGCACTCAGGAAGGGAGATAAACCCTATGAACTTTCTGTTTAGGGATCTGAGTTATAGCTTCTTATTCCTGATCCAAGGTTTTACTTTGTTCATTAATAGGCCACTTTGATCTATGAGTTTTGTGTGGCCATAGCCATGGATTATGAAACCCACAACTGAGACAAAGAGTGGTGTGGGAGGAATGACTTATGTAAGAATTGACCAAAAATGTTGGACAGCTGAGCTCTGTTTGACCTCCCCCATCTGCACTGTTCCTGATAGCGGGTGCCACTGAAGGTACCGAGCCTCGTACGCTGGTGATGCTGCTAGGACTCCACATTCCATTTCACAATGTACTGTAAACTTGTTTGTTAATATAAACAGGTGTTTATCTACTTTGTGTGAGTATAAATCAGCTACTTCTAGCTCATTCAGCTCATTTCACTGGTACTCAAAATTCTAATTTTATGAGTGGGTGGATTACTTTGGTGGTACAGAGGTCCCCAACACTCCAACCTTAGGAGTGACATTGCAATTGTGGCAAATATTAAAAGACAGAGAGCAGACAGCCGGACACAGGGGCTCCCTTCCCATGCCAGGACTGAGAGAGTGAATGTATTTTCCAGTGGGCATATATAATGGAGCTTACAGATCATTCATAAGGCACCCACCTCATGCACTTAGCATATACATAGTCAATGGGTAATATAAGTGAGTAACGCGACAAGCAATGAGGTGAGTCACTATCTTGACCTAATGCTGCTTGACTTCAAACCTGCCCTGAGCCCTCCCCAGGCATTTGCTACATTTTATAGTGGACTGGCTACAGAACCTGATTATTCTAATTTACCGATAACCTTCAAGCACAGTGAAGCAGCTAGGCAGAGAAATGATTCTTCTACTACTGTGTTTCAACCAAAAATAAGACACTGTTTTATATTTATTTTTCCTCAAGAAGACACACTATGGCTGATTTCCAGGGGATGTCTTATTTTTATTAAGTATGGCACAACAATCTACATTTATTCAAATATAGTTAAGTCACCTTATTGTGGAACATCAACCCTCAGTGCTGAGTAAAATGGCAGCCACAGCTTTACTTCTTCCCCCTGAAGACACACCATACCTAAAGCAGAGCGCCCTGCTCCTCACTTCACTAAGGAGACTTTTACATTCACTGTCTATGTCTCCCTCTCTGCCTCAGCTTGCAGCACGCACAGAACAACCGGGACCTGACAGTGGGGCGCTATCAGGTTGATGGGACTGCCCACACCCCTCCCATCATCTCCGAGATAGCAGCTGTCACGATGGGGCAGGTGAGAAAGGCTGTCCATCTTTGTTCCCTCTCTGTGGCGGTATGCTGCATAGCCATTCCTGTCACTATGTCTTATTTTCAGAATATGACTTATCTTGCACAATTGCTTGGATAACCTGCTATGGCTTATTTTATGGGTCTGTCTTATTTTCGGGGGAACACAGTATGATAGCTCCTATAAGACTGCTCCTTCATGGAGAGCTATTGTCGGTTGTACATTATTTGGCCTGGAGAACGTGTATTTGAAAACATTCCTTTCTCAGAACAATAGAGATCTTTCTGAAAATAGAGCTAGTTTTCCGTCCCCATGGTTGCCAATGTAGAAATAAGGTCAAATACTTTCCACCAAGTTCTCAGTTTAGTACACATTATGGAATGTACAGTTTTCATTACTGTTTTGCTTTCTTTACTGTAAGATATTTTTTAAAAATCTTCAAATGAAAAATACATCGTTAAATAGACTCCCCTTACTACAGGAATCACTGACATTCAATGATGTGGGTATAAAGTTCACCTGGGAGGAATGGCATCTCCTGAACCCTGCTCAGAAGACCCTATATCAGGATGTGATGTTGGAGAACTATCACAACCTGGTTTCCATTGGTGAGGAGAATTCTCAAGTCATTGACCTTGTCACTGGCTTTTCCTAACTTATGTGTTAAAATCTTTGCAGTTTCTGTGGTGTTCTAGAAGAGGTAGATTCCCATTGCATTCTCTGGTACTAGGTTAATGGGTAAGGTCATCTACTCTTGAGAAAACACCTTTTACTTTTTTTCCTTTGAACATGATTTTCCTAGAAATACAACAATCTGCACACTTTACAAACCTTAGGTTAAATTTGGTGTCTAAGATTATGTAATTCTTATGAACAGGTAATCTAATTGTCACCTCAGATGCTTCCTCTCAATAGGAACAAGGAGAAATGGGGTTGTTTTTAGAGACAAGCTGTATGGAAATTTTTCAGGTGTGTGGTCAACATAGCTTAAGGGGAATTGGCCTGGGAGGTTGATTCAACTGTTAGAAGGCCTCACATCCATCATAGGTGTCGGGTAATACATAAAAGTGTGTGTTCCTTCGAATGTGAGACCTCACTTTTCCTACCAGTTGCAAGAAGTACTCCTGTAGCTCTTCTGAGATTAGATTTTTAGATGTCCATTTATTTGATTTACATTATTATATGTCTGTGTCTATAATTTTCTTTAAGGTTGTCAAAACTTTCCCCTTTATATGCTTGTACCTTACTATGAAAGTCCATCTTGCAAGCCTCTCTCCAAACAGAGAACTTGGAGTACATAATTGTCCCCAGAATACAACACATTCCTCTACTATTGTGCAAGCATGGATCTTAAGCTCCGGCCATAAATAGGTCTCCATTGTGTTTCCTTAGCTTTCCCCCTTGGAGTGTCTCTATTTTTGTTATTATTTCACAACTCATTTTGCTACTGTTATGAATTGGGTGACCCCTGTGAAAGGGTCCTTTGATCCCCAAAGGGGTCATAACCCACAGGTTGAGAAACACTACTCTAAAGGTATTGGTTTCCATTTTCTCATTTTTTCTCCTCTCTAAAGTTTTCTTCATTCTAGTGACATAAGTTCTTTCTGTTTTCTAATAGAGATGATCAAATTGCCTTCTCTGTTGGAATTGTTTAACAGACATATTTTTCCATATTTTATTCTTTTTGGTGAAATACGTGTGTGACTTCTGTTATTTTCAGGTATCTAAGATCATCTTCCCAGCAAGAAAATTATCCGCTTGGGATATTCTTTAGCACTGTATCTTCAATTTTTTTCTACTTGTAAGATTTAAAAAAAAATCATTTTACTGGGGGCTCGTACAACTCTTATCACAATCCATACACACATCAATTGTGTAAAGCACATTTGTACATTTGTTGCCCTCATCATTCTCAAAACATTTGCTCTCCACTTAAGCCCTTGGCATCAGCTCCTCATTTTTCTCTCCCTCCCCGCTCCTCCCTCCCTCATGAACACTGGATAGTTTATAAATTATTATTTTGTCATATCTTACACTGTCTGACGTCTCCCTTCACCCACTTTTCTGTTGTCCGTCCCCATATGTAAATCCTTGTAACAGGTTCCCCCTCTCTACCCCACCCTCCCTCTGGCTTCCTGGTATTGCCACACTCACTGTGGTCCTAAAATGATCATCCAACCTGGATTCCCTCTGCTTCCAGTTCCTATCTGTACCATTGGACATCCTCTGGTCTAGCTGGGTTTGTAAGGTAAAATTTGGATCATGATGGGGAGTGGGGCATGTTGTATGTTTCATCATTGCTACACTGCACCCTGACTGGCTCTCTTCACCGCCACCCTTCCTTAAGTGGATGCCCAATTGCCTCCAGATGGACTTTGGGTCTCCACTCCGCAAACCCCCTCATTCACAATGATATGATTTTTTGTTCTGATGATGCCTGACACCTGATCCCTTTGATACCTCATGATCAAACTGGCTGCTGTGCTCCCTCCATGCAGGCTTTGTTACTTCTGATCTAGATGGCTAATTTTTTTTTAAGTTGCCTGTTCCTCCAATAACTTTTTAAGTGGAAAGGACATTATTAACATCCTGCTTTCTTTTTTCCTTTCTTTCTAATTTTTTTTTCATTAAACGCATGTCTGATGTATATTCCTTATTATGCAGTATGCCTTCTTAAGCCCACACCCACACCTTCTTAACAGGTCCAAAACCTGAATGATGCTTTGCTGCTTCTATAGAACATTTGGGCTGTATATTCCAACACTGATTTTTTTGTTATTGAAACAGTGCATAGTATATTCAATATTGCTGTCTTTGTTTTCTGTCTTTTTATTAGTCTATTGGTTTCCATGTATATGATGATCTGGTCTTCAGTCATTAGTGTTCACTCATCAGTCTTCAAATCCTCAAGTTTATTCTTTAGATAATCTCTATGCTCTCTGATCTAAATCCTTTGGCCAGCTTCAACTTACATTTGAGGAACTGATGATCTGTTCCACAGATAACCCCTGGCCTTGTTTTGATTAATGAACTTCTCCATCATTTCATTCCATAGATGTGGTTGATTTGATTTTCATTTGTTTGATTTAGAAAGATCTATATGTATAGTCTCCATTACTGTTTCTAATAAGGAATTTGTTGTGAAATCATTAGTCTCAAAATTTTATCAGTTAATTTGTGTGTCATTTCTGTCACTAAAGCCACATTTTCCAATTACTGTTATTGTTCCCAAATTTTACATTCATCGGTGCACATGATTGTATGGTTGATCAGTGTCAGGTTGCAAAAGTTTTGGAAAATTTTGAATATATATCTTTTTAATCATTTTATTTGGAGATTTCACAGTTATCTTAACATTCCATAGTTCAGTCACATGGAACAGTACTGTACAATTGCCACCACAGTTCCAAAACATTTTCTTCTTGAACTCCTTGATATCAGCTACCCTTTATCCTCTCCCTCCACCTCCCTCAATTTCTTTATTGTGAAAAACAGAACCTGGATGAAAGTATAAAGCAGCCTTATCTCTATAGTCCTTGCCACAGGGCTTGAAAGACCAGTACTAGTGTTAGAAGAAAACCTCCACAAGCAGCAAGGATAAAGCTAGAGCTGATAACGCACAATCTCCAGATAGTTTTCTTCCCAACTACCCTTCCTCCATTAAAGATGTTCGTATACAGCTCCTACAGGTGGCTGACTTCTTGCTTCTCAGCTAAAGATGCCTAGCTTTAAAAGCAATTAGCTTCCTTTTGTTGCTATCACTCAAGGAACCAACTATCCATTTGTCTCTTAAATGCCTTCTGGAAGGGTCCTAAGGGATGGTTGTGTAATTGAAGGGCAGAAATAAAAAAGGCAGACAGGAGTATTTAGGCGTTCACCTCTTCTTGGATGCCAAGTCTGAGCAGGAGAGAGAATGTATTCTTTCACCAATTTACCATATATACTCCTGTATACGCCGAGTTGTTCAGCACTTTTTTAATGCAGATTTGTGGTAAAATGCAGTTTTTGTAATATTTGGGTTGGCTTATACTCGAGTATATATGGTATAAAGTCTCAGGGCATGCAGGCACATACCCCCTCCCACCACCACACAGACACCTATGTACCAAGCAAGGTAGGCAGTGCCTTTAACCTGGAGGGCCCTGAACTATTTGGGTGAGCAACTTAAGACCAGTGCTGAGGGCAGGTGGGGGGAATAACTGTCATCTGAGCAGGGTGGCCAATAACAACAGGTCTGCTCTTATAGCTAAAGCTGGTGGCAGCTAGTAATTAGCCATGTGCTTGTATGAGGTATCATTAAGGTCACACTATAGTAAGGGGATATTGTGGAGATGGTTTTTAATTCAGAGAATGTGACTGGGACTCTTTTTCAACTTACAAATGTGCATGCCTCACTCTTCCCAGATATTAGGCCTTGCAATCTTCTTTAATTCTGAGAACAAAGAATTTGTCTACATCCACCCTCTTCTTGGTCCTCAGTTTCCCACAGCCTGATACTTATCATGAAGTGTTATAAAAGAAATCAGGATATTCACACATTCATACTTATTCATTCTGTAGTGTCTGTGCCTTCTGGAGGCTTCCACCACTTGCAGCTATATACATTCACTGTTACATGACCTTGCTATCTTATTCCGGCATCGGAGATGAGGCCACTCTACCCCATTTTTGCTGTTTGCTTTATCTTCTTTAATTGCACATGCTACTCCTATGGGCCGGTTTTGCTTTGGGGCTAAATCTACATTTATGTTTGCTTTAACAGTAAGTGCACAAATTTAAGTAACACTTGTGGCTGGTCTTACCTGCATGCATATGAATATTAACCTACCACTGACAGAACTATACTTCAGAGAAGATCTTGAATGTACTTTTGATGATCAATATGACACCAGTATTTTCAATTTGTCAATCTCAGCCTTATAAACCATTTGATTATCTAATTTGAAATAGCCAGTACCAGTCTATTAAAGTTTAATAAGCCATATACCATCAATATTTAAACATTCCATTTTGTTTTGAACACTTGCAATTTTTCTTGATAATACTTCATATATTCTGTCTTCCAATTATTAGAGGATGTATGCAGCTATTTTTTCTTATTTTCAGTCATGACTTGTCAAGCACTTAATGTCCCCAAAGTTCTCCTCCATCCACATCATCACTGTTGACTGTACTTTGAAGATTTAGTACTTGTTCAGTGTTACTTCATTGCCATTAAACCTGAGGGGTTCTTGTTCCAGAAGTAGATCACCAGGTCTTCCTCCCAGTCCCTATTTCTGGAGAATCCACTAAGACCTGTGCGCCGTGGGGGGTCCTGCTTTTCTTTGAAACACTGGGTGGCAGTGCTTCTGACATCACAGCAACCTTCAAGCTACAGGACAACACTGGAAGATGGGTGGTATAAGCTAGAATACAGGCTCCATAAACTAGAGAATATGTTTCTGTGCCATGGTGCTTTCATATATACCTGTAAACGTGATTTTCTCCCAGGTAGAACATTCTGCATTTTTCATATTCCGAACTTTATCTAGTACTTAGTTGTATCTCAGTAAAGATTGATGGAATGAATACATCTGTCATCTATTGACTGAAGTTAGCAAGCCTTACCACTACTTTGGCCTATTGGTCTCAATGTTTTGTTTATATTACATTTGTTGTATATTTCATGGCTTTATTTAAGTAAATACCAAATCTGTGTGCATTCATTACTTTCTTATCCAACCTTGTTTCTATAATAACTGTTTTGATCCTTGGGATTCTTTACACGATTGTATTACTTCCAGTGGGCAATAAATTTTAAGCATAGTCTTTTATTTACATTCATATAAGAGGGTTGTCACTAAAGATTTACCTTGTATCAATGCTTATTTTAAGAGGTCCATGATGGAAAGATTCAATGTTCTCTCCTTTTATAGAAATCCAGAAAGATGGTGATCATATGCTCGAACACTTGCAACAGGAAAGATATAAGGACAGAACAGAACAATGCTATAAATTTAATACATTCGAAAGTTTTGTTTCTCAGCACAAACCTAATTTTCCTCTCAAGGAAAATTATGAGATGTTTGGTTTTCATGAAGAAATTGTAAAATCAGAGTTAATCACTCTGAAATTAAATAAGCACAGAAGCAACAAAATAAAGAAGTTAATTGTGCTCAATGCAGATGAGAAAAATTTTCCCCATGTTGAACAAGAGCAATTTTATACTGAAATGAAACTCCTTGAGTGTGAACAATCCAGATTCATGAAGTCTCAGTGGATTCAGCATCAGGAATCAGATGAAATTGAGAAACCACACACAGGTGATAAATGTGGGATGACCTTCATTGAGGAGCCTTTGCTCTTGGAGCACCAGATCATTGATATAGTAGATAAGATCTATAGATGCAGTCATTGTGGACAAAAATTCAATAAAATGTTCAATCTCAATGAACATTATCAAAAAGCTCACGAAGGACAAAAGCCATATAAATGCTTAGAATGTGGCAAAACTTATCATAGGAAATCATACCTCAAGGAACATCAGAAAACTCATGTGGCACGGACTACCTATGTGTGCAATGAATGTGGGAAAGGTTTCACCAGGAAGAGTAATCTCACTGCTCATCAGCGAATTCATACTGGGGAGAAACCCCATGTATGTGGTGAATGTGGAAAAGCCTTTATCAACAGAACTGTTCTCACTGTTCATCAACGATCTCATACTGGAGAGAAACCCCATGTATGTAGTGAATGTGGAAAAGCCTTTATCAAGAAGACTGCTCTCACTGATCATCAGGGAGCTCATACTGGAGAGAAACCTCATGTATGTGGTGAATGTGGAAAAGCCTTTATCAGGAAGACTTCTCTCACTGATCATCAGCGAACTCATACTGGAGAGAAACCTCATGTATGTAGTGAATGTGGAAAAGCCTTTATCAAGAAGACTGCTCTCACTGATCATCAGGGAGCTCATACTGGAGAGAAACCTCATGTATGTGGTGAATGTGGAAAAGCCTTTATCAGGAAGACTGCTCTCACTGTTCATCAGCGAACACATACTGGAGAGAAACCTCATGTATGTAATGAATGTGGAAAAGCCTTTATCAAGAAGAGTGCTCTCACTGATCATCAGCGAACTCATACTGGAGAGAAACCCCATGTATGTAATGAATGTGGGAAAGCTTTTATCAGGAAGAAGGGCCTCACTGATCATCAGCGAACTCATACTGGAGAGAAGCCTCATGTATGTAATGAATGTGGAAAAGAGTTTTATCAACAGGACTGCTCTCACTGTTCATCAACGAACTCATACTGGAGACAAACCTCATGTATGTGCTGAATGTGGCAAAGGCTTCACAAAGAAAGCAAATCTCAAAATTCATCTACAAATTCATATTGGAGAAAAACCTTATCTATGTGGTACGGGTGGTAAAGTTTTATCCGGATGCATTTCCTTATAGCACATCAGAGATCTCACACAGTAAAGCAGTCCTTTGCATGAATTAAATGTGGAAAATCTTATATGTAGAAGTCAAGTCTCATTAAACATGAGAAAATTCCCAACGAGAAAACTTCTCATTAGGGTTAGTGTAACAAAGCTTTTAAAACAAAGGAAGAGGTGCTCGAGTTTGGCCTGGACCAAGTGTTTGAACAGACAATTGTGACTTACCATGCAGGTACCCATTCTCTGAATTACTGTCCCTCTCCTGACATGGCCCATCGGTTTGGGGACAGGGCCTTCCAGACCTCCACATGGCCCAAGAGCACCTCAGTTTTCTTCTAGCTATCAGTGCCTGAAAGAGCTGAACCCATTTTTTTCTGGGTCACAGCTATACCAAACAGTAGATTGCCCAATAAGATGCCAGTAGTGCCTGCCCCATCTGCGTGCTCATTGTTAACCCCAGAAACAGCCCCAAAGTACCATAAAATAAGATGATAGAAGATGTATACGAACAATTAATCCTGAGGACCATTGCACCACAGCGAACCTCACCCTCCATGACCCTGAGAGGAGAACTAGACGGTGCCCATCTTCCACTGCTAATTACTCAGAAAGAGATCACTAAATAGGAGCATGAGTTGAGTGGGAGAACACAATGGAACAAAACCCAAAATCATAAAATAGATCCGGCTTACTGGTCTGCTGGAGACTTGGAATCCCCAGACTATGGTCCTTAGTGTCTTCACTCCAGGAAATGTACTCACTCCTCTGACTCATCTTTCAGCTAAACAATATACAGGCTTGGAGGGGAAGAATAACATCTGGGAAGTATACAGTCCTTACAGCAATCAACCATATCAAATCAAAAGGATAGCATTTGGTTATGAATTAAATCTCATAAAAGCAAGAAGGAACTGGAAAGAAAGTTGAATAATGATGGTAAAACACAGGGAGGGCGGAAGTGGGAAGAGTGCTGGTACATCTTGGGGACTGCAATCAAGGCATGAATTGTTGAATGGAAAACCAATTTACTGTGTAAAGTTTTAAATCACATTAAAAAAAAGAGAGCTCATGTCACATCAATGATTTCATGTAGGATAGTTACCATGTAGCTGTCATGAGTGTGGGTAAAGATTTATCTGTGTTTCTAAGTTTTCTTGACATGAACACACAATGGAAAATGCTTTAAATTCAGTCAAGATGGGAAAGCTCTCCACAGGGAGTCATGTGTCATCACATCACACTCATCTCATACAGGAGGAAAGCTCTGGCAACATAGTGACTTGGCATGTACCTGCTTTGGCTTCTCTCGTGTGTCAGTAAACTACACTAGGATTCTAACTAATGTAGTTCTGGATGGCTGGCCGATAGCCAAAAAGGAGTCATGTGACAATAGGGGATTTGTACAGCAGAGACCATGTAAATACAGGGACTGTGGAAGCGCGTATGCATTTAGTGACTGGCAGTGCCTCCAGTATTAAATTACATTTTCTTTTATGTTTCCAAAAGCCCATAGGATAAACTCTGATGCAGTAATTGGACAGGAGGGCGAACAAAATGTCTGCCACATTGTATGACTTCAATGTAAATCCTGCAGGAAATAGAGACTGGGAAAGCCTGATAGACTCATCATGTATGCATATGTACATTGATATCAAGACCAATACCTGATTTTACCTTTGATCTCTAACTACGTTAACCAGATAAATACTGTGACCATAGAACAGGAATGATCATGGTCTTGCTATCATGCAGACTTCTTGGGAAAGTCAACTATTGCAGATGTAGTTAAGTTAAAATAAACCCTTTATCCTTTTATATCTTTTTGACCCATTTAAAATATATTGTAGTTTTTAATATTCCTTTGTGATTGAGCTTTATCTTTTTGCCTTTGTTGTTCTTTAAAATATATCTCTCATTATATGAATGCCATGATACCTACTAGTGAATGGTATTGCTGGATCATATGGGATTTCAAATACTGGTTGTTGTAAGTAGTGCCACATGGTTTTTCACAGTGGCTGTAAGTATTTACGGATCCAAATCCCTCCTATCCTCCAGCATTTGTTTACTTTCTTTGGTTTGGGCTGGAATTGTAGGTGTTAAGTGCTGCCATTGTGATTTGAATTTACATCTCCCTGAAGGCGACTGATCCTGAGTATTTTTTTTAAGTTTGTTAAACATTTGTCCTTGATTTTTGGTGAACTGTCTGTTCATATATTTTTCCTATTTCTTGATTGTGTCTCTTGTTATTTTCTTATTGAGATGTAGAGTTCTGCATATTTTCTTAATTAGCCCTTTGTCTGATGTGTTATTGGTAACAAACATATTCCCAATCTGTGGGCTCTCATTTCACTCTTCTAATTCTGTCTTTTGGCATGCATAGTAGTGTAATTTCACTTATATCCAATCGGCTTTATTCTAGCTGGTGACCTTTGGGAGGATTGAAGTGTCTCCGAAAATCCCCTAGGCCCCAAATGATAATCAGGTGGGGTTTATTGTAAGAACAAAAACTGAAGCCAGTTTGGCAGTCGAGGGGCTGAGGGTATTACATTCTTTCCATGGGTAAGCAGGGAGAGGCTGAGGACTCTGCATTCTTTTAGCCAAAGGTTTACAGAGGCTGAAATAGGAGTTAATTTTTCCTAACTTTGGGAGGCAGGAAGAAATTGGATAAGGAACAACACTAAAAAGGTTAGATCTTTTTGGTCCTGGGTGGTGCCTCTTTGAGGGGCTGAAGTTGAATATTGTGAGAGGCCTCACTATGGATGTGTAGAGGAGACAAAGCCTGGGTTTTTGATCCTGCAGGAGTCAATGGGGTACCTGCTCCCTGCAAAGTTTAACATAAGGCTGGGAAAGGTCAGACTCCTTGGGAAGTGTAGGGTAAACTGCCTTAGGAACTGGCTCCGGGGATCCTGGGATCTTAGGCTAGCCGATGCATTACTCTTAGTTGTCAACAAAGACCCTGAGTGGGAATTTGTAACATTACCAGGAGATCTGCCTGCTTGACACATCTTTGTAATCACCATGGGGGTCCTGAAGAAGATTTAGCCCAGTGGTTCTCAACCTTCCTAATGTTGCCACCCTTTAATACAGTTCCTCATGTTGTGGTGACCCCCAACCATAAAATTAGTTCTGTTGCTACTTCATGACAGTAATTTACCTACTGTTAAGAATAGTAATGTAAATATCTGATATGCAGGATGTATTTTCCTTGTTAAAAATTGAACATAATTACAGCGGAGTGATTAATCAAAAACAATATGTAATTATATTACAAATAGATGAAATTTTGTGTTGAAGCATGGCATAGCATGAGTAACAGTCCTAATATAGGAACAGTAAACGACATTGCTACATCTTGCTACAGTATGTGCAAAAAGCCAATATCAGTGCGAAGGTAAAGATAACTTCTTTCTCACCAGATCAGAAATCCTCAGGGTAGTCTTTGAACATAAAGCATAGTGATTAATTACAAAATAATATGTAAATATTTTGTGAAATGTTTATTTTTAATTACAAATAAATGAAAATTTGTCTTGAAGCATCATGTAGCATGGGTAACAGTCTTAATAAAACAGTAAACTACATCGCTACATCTTGCAACAGTATGCGTAAAAAGCCAACATCAGTGCGAAGGTTGAGATAACTTCTTTTTCACCAGATCAGAAATTCTTGAGCTAGTGTTTGTAAAAGCACTATGAAGATCATCTTCCACAACAAGTCTACTTCTGTATTTAGATTTGATAATCAACAAGCTGATAAACCCTTTTTCACAAAGATATGTTGTTGGAAATGGAAGAAGAAGGTGCAACACAGTCTCAGACAGAACAAGATATGACTACAAACACTTCAGAATTTTGTAATTGGCATTGTAGAATAACTAGTGCTTCATCGCTGTTAATAAGTTCAGTGAACTCCTCTTGTGCTGTCTCAGGGACATCTTCATGTTTGACTGTGAATGGGCTTCTGGCAAGTGCAAATGGGGTGTCAGGTAGATTTGCAAAGTACGATGAAATTTCTGCAAGCATGTGCACGTGATCTTTAATTGAAATTACCATCATCCTTTTGTCTGGTTCAATGTCATCTTCCTCAAAGAAAACAAATAAGGTAGGCAAAATGTATATTTTAATTTCATCCAATTTTTTCCCCCAAATCTGAAGTTTTATTTGGAATGATCATATATTTTCAGACCAATCGAGGCATGTTGCATTTGGTCCTTGCATGGATCAATTTAACTCATTCAAGATGGAAAAGATGTCAACTAAGTAAGCTCTTTTCTGCAGTTAACTTGTCACTGAAAGATGTTTTAAACTGTGGTCTTGCTTTCTCATTAAAAAAAGTTTTGAGTTCATCACAAAGCTGAAAAACACATAAAACTTTTCCTCTGGAAAACCATCTCACTTCATATGACATAGCAGAGCATTGTTTGGCGCATCCAACTTGTTGCACAGTTGTGTAAACAGTCGACTCTTTAAAGTGCTCGCCTTTACAAAATTGACAGAACTCATGACGCTTTTCATTACTACTTGTAAATCTTGTGGCAGCGTCTTCATTGCTAATATTTGCCAATGAATAATGCAGTGAGTTCCGATGAGTTTGGGTGACTCATTCAGTACCAAACATTGAAATCCATCCAGATTAACATCCTAGCATAGCTGGAGCCCCACCTGTGCAAATCCTACAAACCTTTTCCCAAGAGATCTTATGTTCTTTCAGAAACAACCCTCTCATATACATCACATGCAGTAATTTCAACAGGTTTGCAAAAAAACTCCACAAAACCTCATCTTTAAAATCGCCATCATTAATATTCCTCACGTAATACAGTAAGTGAACAGTTTGCAACATCTGTAGATTCATCATGCTGGATGCGAAATATTGGAAGTGGAGCAGACTTTCTTTCCTGGATGACCTGATCAAGAATATCAGCAGACATGCCATCTATTCTTCTGTGGACAGTGCCATTGCAATCAATTTTGTAACAAATTCATTTCCGATCATAATTTGAACAATGTGTTTGGATACTGGCAACAGTAAATCCTCAGCAATGGTGTGAGTTTTCATAGTTCTGGCATTTCTGAGTGCCACCAAATATGAAGTTTCATCGCTGCTACATTTTCTTTGTGGTACTTGTCATCAGTGTCAAGTCTGGCGTTCTTCAGTCCATTAGTTTTGCTTCCAAAGAAGTTGATATCCTTGACAGCAAAGCTCAGATGCTTGCTATCAAAATGGTATTTTAGTTTGTTCGACTTCATAGATTCAGCTGATAGAACTTCACAACCTATGACACATTGCCATTTCATGATTCTTGCTGTAATGATTGAGGTAAAAAACCATAATGTAAAAAAATCCTCACTATATTTTCTTTTCATAACCAATATGATCCATTGTCATGGGATGGTTTGGTAATGAAAATAATATATAACAATAGCCTTAATAATACAAAAGATGATACATGGCATAGTTCAGTCATTAAAGTTCATTAAAGTTTTCTGTGATTTACCATTCTCTGTTGTTTTTCACATACCTGTTACTATCACTAGGGGACAGTATTCACAACCACTGCTGAATATAAATAGACCAATCAGCATCCAGATTAAATTCCCATGGAATGTGTACATTTGCAGTAGTTGATTTTACAGTACATGATTTTACATTTACCCATTAAGTATACTTCATGAGGTGTCATTTTTCCCTGCCTCCAATACTGCTGCTTTCAACATAACAGTTGCTTTCTACAAGGTAGTTGCTCTCTACACGTGTGACTGTCTGCATAAGTACATTATGGCATCAACCCTGTCACATACACTTGTATTTGTATGGAGTGTATGTGCTGGGGTTGGTGCGATGATGTCATCATGCCATGAGAATTCATATGTGGGCATATCTGCATGTGGGCATACCCATGTGGAGATGGATAGAGGAGGGATGTCTCAGTTCCTAAGACCATTGGAAATAATGTGTTTTCTAATGGTCTTAGGCGATCCTTGTGAAAGGGTCTTTCCACCCCCAAAGGGCTACAACCTACAGATTGAGAACCACTGATTCAGCCATACAACAATATAGGACAATTGTTCAGGTCACCAGGTCTCCGTGTTACGGTTGGCGATTCAAATAAATGACAGCCACTATAATGCCTTGATAATTTAGGAGTCTTTATTGGGCTATAACCAGACTGCTAGAATGTAAGAGCGATTCTCTGAATGCAGTCCTGAGTCCACATTTCAGTCCATCTTTAAGTCTGAAAATCTCATTTATGACCTGTCTAGGCTTCAAACAATCATGAACAGAAACAAAGCAAAATTAATGAATTAATTGTAACTTCAAAAAGAGTAAGCATACCTTTTCATAAAAGAAACAATACCAAAGTTGATTATAACCTCCTGGTTAACAGAACAAAATTATATTGTCACATCCCAGTTATCATGACAAGATTAACTACACAATTCAGATTACAACATCAAAGGGAACAATATTGAATCAGAACAAATGATATATTGAAGAATAATCAAAACTAATGTCCAGAAGCTGGAAACAGTACATTCTAAAAGGAACCACCAGCAGACACTTTCCCGTTGTCAGGCAGAAGTGGGAGTTAGGAGGGCAGGTGGGCTAGGAGATAGAGCTGGTGAAAACAATCCAAGAGAGGCTAGACCCCTGTCCCCCTGCTCCTCCCCTTCGAGGCCTTCAAGCCCAGGTACAGAAGACTGACCTTTACAGATAACTTTGAATGCTGTTGCTTAGCTCCAGACCAGCAGACAACAAAGTTGCAGGAAAATTCCCCAGCTACTCCCTCCCTCCAGATCCGGGCTCTAAAACTGTCCACCTCTCACAGGGACAGTGTGGAATTAAGGTTCCCCAATGGGTGGCGGGATGCGTGAACCTCATCCAGGAGCTCAAGATGCTCCTGTCCCTTTCTCTGCTCTCCCCTCCTCAGAGCTCTGAAACAAACTTCTGAAATTGTTTTCTACCTTTGCTTTCTTTCTGTCGCCAAATCAACCTCATATTTGGTGCATAAAACCCGGGAGGAGTAAGAGGTGTCTTGATGTACCCCTGCCCACCCTTGGGTGAGTGCGGTGCCCCTCTCTCCTCCATCCCCACCTTTTCTCAGACCAGGATTTCTCAGCTGCCATCTGTGGCATCTAAGAGTGAGTACTTGACAGTACCTGACTAAATTTTATTTCTATTTTGGCCACTGCCCCTTGCTGCTGGGTTCTTGAGTCGTGGGTCCACGGAATAGCCTCGGTGAAAGGACACTATTTGGGGACACCTGAGTCTCACTGCTCCTTTTTCAGGGGAGCTGGGAAGCCAGGCATTCCCCTCCCCCCACTCTGAAGGCCCAGTTTGATACTCAGGATGCTGATTGTCTAGCTTAATCTCTACCAAGAACTTTGTAGCATGGGAAACAAATTCCAAGCGGAATTCTCCACAGCTGTAGTTTGCCTCCTGGCTAATCTCTCAACCGTTGGCTTAATGCCAGATCTCTGGCCCAAACGCCATGTTTTTAACTACAGTTTGGTTCGGCCCCAATATAAACTAGATAATGGGTTGCAATGGCCAGATGACAGTACTTTCAGTTTCAACATTTTGTCTGATCTCAGTAACTTTTGCCAGCAAACTGGAAAATACCCTGAGGTCCGCTACATCCAAGCTTTCTTCCTTCTCTGCTCCCATCCCTCTCTCTGTACTACCTGTCACTCCACTCCAGTTCTTTTAGCCCAGTACTCTCTTAAGCCAAAACACTTGCCACCTCAGACTCATCACTCCCCAATCAGGTCTCCAACAGTACCCCCCTCATCTTTCTCCAAACTCCTTGAGTCCTTGTCTGTGCCCCCAGTAAGGCCTTCTCCATATTCTGGGTCCATCACTTCCTTCCACTGCCTCCTCAACTCCCAACCACCTCTCTGCCATTCCCTTGATCCCAGGCCATAAGCTCTCTCCTTTGTCTTCCTTTGTCAATCACCATAACCATTTGCACCAACCCTTCCTCTGTACCCTATGGGAAGTTGGAGGCACTGAAGGTCCCTTCTGTGTCCATGTTCCCTTCTCTCTCATAAACTTGTCCCAAACTGAAAAGCACTTAGTTTCATTTTCCAATGATCCCACCACCTACATCAAAAAGTGTCACTATTTGTCTCAAGCCTATGATTTATCATTGCATGATATTTTTGTAGTCTTTCCATCCACTCTCACCTCAGATGAAAGAGTGTATGTGTGTGTGTGTGTGTGTGTGTGTGTGTGTGTGTGTGTGTTTTTACCACTGCTCAGCAGCATGCAGACCAGGTTTATCTCACTGACCCCAACATACCTGTGGGTACCGAGGCAGGAAACAGGTTGGAATTACCAAACCAATATCCAGGAAGGCCAGGACAGCCAGGCCTGCTGAGATAAAATGCTCCAGTGAGTCTTGGCTGGTCTCCAGGCAATTTCTCACAAAGCAGTTAATTTTGATAAGCTCAGGGAAATTACTTAAAAGCTGAATAAAAATCTGGCAGCAGTTTTAAATCACCTGACTGAAGCCCTTACCCAATACACCCATCTTGACCCAACCTCACCAGCAGGGGCCACTGTCCTTGCCATGCATTTCATTACTCAATCAGCTTCAGACATGAGAAAAGTCAAAAAAGGCTGAAGATAGCCCTCAAACTCCTGTCTGTGACCTGGTAAATATGGCCTTTAACATCTTTTAATACCAGAGAAGCAGGTAGAAGCAGACAGGGAGCCCCCAAATCACCAGAAGGCAAACTTACAGGCCCAAGCCTTGATTGCAGCCCTGAGATCCTCAGCAACCGGGAAGACATCGGCATCCATCTCTGGGCCGGGGAAACAACAGTTTCAGACCATCCCCAGGAATCTGCATCAAGTGTGATCAGCAAGGTCACTGTGCAAATCACTGCCAACGACCTTGTCTGCTATGCAGTCAATGGGGCCACTGGAAAAGTGACTGCCCTTTGGCACACAGCCGTGAAAGTCCAGTTCCTCCAAGAGCCCTGGCCTGCCATTGACACTACTGAGCCTAGCTACTTAGGACTGACAGAGCCTGGACTCGATGACCCCAATCACCCTCACTGAGCCTGGGTTAACAGTCAAAGTACTGGGTTAGGTTTTGTCCTTTCTGATCACCACAGGTGTTGTTTTCTCAGTTTTGCCTTCTCTGGTCCTTTACATCCTTCTCAGGTCTCTGTCATGGGAATCAACAGCTGTTCCTCTCACCCATTGTCCACTAGACCTCTTATATGTCAGAAATATGAAGGGCATCAAACTGATAATTCCCCAGTAACATGGGAACAACAGAGCAGACACGGTCACCTGCAGAGGAAATATATCAGACTCAGCCAAGTGAGTCCGTTACTTTATAGATCACAATGTAGATAGGTTTTCTCTGCACAAAGTGTGCAGACAATATAACTGATAATACTAAAATTTTCTCCAACCCCAGACAATTCTTTTGGTGCAATGGACTTTAAATATGTAAATTCCTCAACAGCAAGACCTTGTTTTCCTGTTACCATACTTCCTCAGCTCTGGGTGGTCACTCTGAGTTAGCATGGTTACTCTCTGTATGATGATCAAAGAGAGAGGATCTTCCTTCCTATAATGGTAGGTATAAGACTAGCCTTCAATCACAGCATCTGTAGTGGCTGGAGGACCACTCAGCCACTTCACCATCTCAGCACAAATTTTCAAAGACCGATTGCAGACTGCTTCAGCATCTACCACAGCCTCCTTGATCTTGTTGCAATGCCAGATCACCTCTCTGACAAAAGTTGCCTTCTAGAACAGATGAGCCTTATATCTTCTCACTGCTGAAGAATAGCGTATCTGCCTCTTTCTCAGGGAAGAGTGCTGTTACTATATCAATGAATCTGGGCTGATGGAGCAAGACATAGAAAGCGACCCACTTAAGTGAGGACTTCTGCGCTCATGGATAGACAAATTGCTCCCCGTTTGGATGGTTGCAATCCCCCTTGGCCACCTGATTGTTTCCCCTATTTGAGCCAAGGATCCTTATCTCTTTATTTTTCCTCTTAGCTCCATGTGTTCTCTGATTTATCTAGCAGAGCATACAAGAATTTCCAGGATCACAGTAAGCCAGCTACTACTTCAACCATACACTCGCTTGACCACTGCTGCCCCCTCCCCCAACCTTCTACTGCCTGCTCCAGTGTCTAAACCTACAGTGCCCCCTACCAACAGGAAGCAATCAGACATAATATGACAGCCCTTATCACCAAAACAACAGAATGTCAGTCAGAAGCAGGAGTTAGCAGGGCAGGTGGACTAGGTGAAAAAATTGGTGAAAACACTCCAAGGACACTATGAGAGGCCAGACCCCCCTTTCCTCTCCTCCTCCTCCCCTTCAGTGGCTGTCAAGCCCAGCTACAGAAGACTAACCATTGCAGATAACTTTGAACACTGCTGCTTAGCTCCAGACCTGCAGACAACAAAGTTGCAGTGGAAAATTCCCCAGGTATTCCCTCCCCCCAGACCGAAGCTATAAAACTCCCCACCTCTCACCTGAACAGTGTGACTTTGTGGGGCCCCAACTGAGGGCCCCATGAACCTCACTGGGGAGCTTAGGATGCTCCCATACCTTTCTCTGCTCTCTCCCCTCCCAGGAGCTCTGAAATAAACCTCTGAAACTTTTTCTACCTTTGCTTTATTTCCATTGCCAAATCAACCTCACACCCATAAGGCAAGGCAGAACCGGCAGGTGAACTTTCTGAAATGGGAGAGAGGAATGGGCAATTTACTTAGCAGCTTACCAAAATGGAGTTTCTTTTGCTTGGGTGCCTCATTAGTACATCCCACACTGGGATAACCTAGGGTCACATGTGCCCATGTCAGGACAACCAACCTCAAATATAGGCCGCTCTAATTCACAAAGGCTTGGAGTTTTCTAGGATGAAGCTTTATTCCATACTCATCAGTAAATTCAGCTTTAAATTTGTTCAGGCTGCACTGTAGAGGAGTGCTGCTGGTAGAACATGAGCCTCCCTGAAGCTAGTTAGTTCCGATGAGAAAGAATAGAAGGATAAACAGAGAGACTTGTATGGGATTAAGCTGAGAGAGTTCCCTGAAACCAGAAGTCAGTAATCCACTGAAACAAATATCTAGGGTCCTCATGTAAGGACAAAACCATTGACTATCTTGTTGTAGTCATTGAATGAAATGAGAAAGCCAAGAAACCAAGTGATCCAGAGAACTATCACTTATTTGATCAAGCACTGTAGGACTAAAAAGAATGTGACCCCCCAAAATATTAAAGAGAGCCAGCCTGCAGGAAGTGTCCACTCTACTGGAGTAGTCACTGCCAATCCAAGGACCAAGAACAATACAAGGGGAAAAACAAGACAAGGAAGGAGACAAGGAGGCTGGACCATATGAAAACGAATCCAAAAATGGACACCAGAACAGCCAGACTCTTTAATAGACTCTGGGTGAAGCGTATACCTGGGAGAGTTATGACCGAGTGTGTTCCTCTGCTCCCCCTGCCACCTCCCCAAGTCCCGATGGACTAGTCCAAAACCAGAGACTGGGGTCTAACCTTTGGAAGTGAACCAGGCACACCCAAATACAGATTTTGCGTGGGCATCTCCCTGGAGGCGCCAGTGAAAGTCTGGGGCCCTGAAACAGCTTCAGTTGGTGCCTCCTCTAGAGTTCTCCCGTCAGGCCACGGCGATATTCCAGAGGGCACACTCGTTATGGTATCTTGCTGGCGCCACCAAAATGTTGCCTGTTGTGAGAAATAAATAACCACTGTAATGTACTTTATGCACAAATTGCGAGTCTTTATTTTAACTGGTGGCCATTGGGAGGATTCAGGTCTCGTAAGTTCCTCAAGGCCCCAAGTGATATTCAGGAGGGTTTATAAGGACAAAACTGAAGCCAGTTTGGCAAGAGGGAGGGGTTGAGGGTATTACTTTTCTTTCAGTGGGTATTTAGGGAAGGGTTGGGGGCCCCAGATTCCTTTCATCAAGCAGTTTACAGAAGCTTGTAGAAGCATTAATCTTCTTAACTTTGTGGGGCACTGTGAAATGTGGTAAGGGACAAAGGGCACGTTTGGAGAACAGGAGGATATTGATATTCGGATAATAATGCCATGGGAAGGGGTAAAACAGTGTGGAGGAGAAAGAGGTTACATAATTTAGTGATGAAAGAGGACATGCTTTTTAAAATTCCAGAATGGGTGCACAAAAATCAGCACTGCCCTGTTAACCAATTGGCTGGTGATTCAAACTCACCCAGTTTGCCTTGGAATTCAGACTTTGTGAATTACTTCTCAAAGGTCTCAGCCTTCAAAATTGAAATGCAGTCTACTCTGTGCCCAGTGGGTCACAATGAATCAGAAACTTCCCAATTAAATCTAAAACAATACTAGACTGGTTTGGTTTTGTTTAATTGCTATGAGCACATAGAAACCTTGGCAGCATGGTGGGCAGGGCATTGACCTGAAATCCAGCTTCTAGGAAGAATGGTTAAAGGGTCTGCATCCTAAGGATTTACAATCCAGACCCTACCATATCCCTATGAGTTGGAATTGACAGGGTGATTGTGTTTATGGCCTAATTGTCTGATTTGAGTCACAGAGCATGTTCCTCCTATTTTGTGGCTCTGGTTTAACAGCCCCAATATGAAAATATTTCACACATAATGAAAACTTCCCTTTTTTAAACAAAGTTTTAACCACTAAGTGTGTGTAGGGAGGGGAGGTGGCGGACAGCAAACAAATTGTCAATATCATTTACTGGGTCCTGCGTTTCTGACATTTTCAGGATGTGGGCTTTCCCTATTTCCTGCATAGTAATAAGTGGCAATGTCCCAGACTTCAGACTGATAATCTGAAGATATGCTGTCCTGACTGAAATGACCATGGAGAATTTTCCTTCTGAAAGTTCTCCAGCAGCTGCATTGATATAGTGACTGCAATACTAGTCTCAAGTATAGAAGACATTGTTTTAATAATACCGTGCAATTGTTAGGTGTCCTGTAGTCAGATCTGATTCCCTGTGAGCCTGTGCATACAATAGTCATAAGCACCGCTTGGAGTTAGATTTGGTCAGTCACAGTCAAGTTGTACTAAATATCCCAATATTCTGAAATGTGGAAATGAAAGAAAATATGAATCTAAGGAAAATACAATCCAATTTCCTGCAGTTGTGTTCTGTTAATTGGTAAACACGAATAAAACTTTGCAAGTTAAAATTTGAACTACCTTGTTATTGTTTTGTTTTTCTGACTCTTTGACTAAGAGATGACATGGAGAAGATCCCATTCCAGATCCTATGTAGTGCCTGATTGAAAGCTCAACATATGAATGGAGCCTTTTCTTCCAAGATGGCTTTATCTTAAGTCTGGCGTGCTGTCTTGGCTATAAGTTAGGAATGCATACAGGGCGGCTATAAGTTAGGAATGCATACAGGGCTGAGAGCCAGGACCTTGTTCTAGAACCTGGATCTCTTTTTTTGGACTGAGATTCCTCCCAACATGTGGTCTGAGTGTCTCCTGAAAGCCATGAGATAAAGAAAGTGAAAGTTATAGGATTTCATTTAAATTAATTTATGAGATAAAATTATTTAGTTTAATATTATCTATAAGATATGACACATTATAAATATTTGGGGGGACTATTCAACCCCAGAAGGGAACACTAGAAAAGAGATTTACTGAAGAAAAAGTCTTTCCTTGTTTCAAATACAGCAGTACACTACTCCTGGGGCCTGAAATTGTGTCTGTCCTCTGGAACCTGTCACCTCTGTCCTGACGCCCAGTCAGAAGCTGAAGATGGCAGCAGGATTAGGCAAGCTAGATTTTGAGACCCACATGACAGCTCTGAGGAGCAATTGTGGCTTGAGGATACCATTAGGCACGTGCTGGTCTATCCAGGACTGAGCAAATTTTAGAGTAATCTTAACGATCCTATATCCCCCCTCCCAATACCAGTTGGTACAGATTTGTATCAGAGCTGACAGGTCCTTCAGCTTTGCCTTGTTCCCTCTGTGTGATGTGCCTCTATGTTTGGCCTTCTGCTCTTTGGAAATAGAAGAATGTTGCCTCATCTTACAATGAAATGTTTCAAATTCAGTGTTTGATGCAAACCCACACTTCTAGAGAGATCCTCAAGGGAAATGGTAAGATAGAGAGGAAGCCCCAGACACTGACAGGAAGCCAGCTTTTAACTCCACTCTGCACTCTCTGCTGGCAATGAGCCCTGGGGCTGAGGGTCCTGAGAACTCATTGAAGTCCAGTCTCTCCCTATAGGAGGTGTGCGTACACCTTTTTTTATGATTCCCTTCACTGTGTCTCTGTTATTGGTGATACAAAGTTAGTCATTAACTTTGAGTCTGACAATTTGAATATGGGGAATATTCTTATCATTGCCTCTGGGGACTACGAATCAGCCACACACCAACTGTATGTAAGATGTACTACCAACATTAGTACTAGTAATTGAGACCTACTGCAGGCCCTTCCCTGGAGCTGGCTGATGCAATAAATGTCATAACTGCTAGTGCTTTATGCAGAGACCTGATGGTAGAGACAGGAGAGTCTCAGACATGGTCTAGTCTGCCTAAAGTCTCCCCCAGACTATTAGCTGCCCTTTGCCTTGGACATCTGCAAACACAAAGACATCCTGTCCAGGAAACCATCACATATATCCACTGGTTCCCTGATTTATCATCTTCTCTTCCTTTTTATAATTGCCACCAGGGAATCTTAGGTCAGCAAACTCCACTGGGACTTGTACATAATTATATCTGCTCAGTGAATGGGGAGACCTGGGCAGCCCGTGGCTGTGCACTCTCTTTCCTAGATCTGAAGTGTCAGGCTAGGCTGGTTTTCATCAGCAGACTAATGTGCCTTTGGGGTATCCTTCGTTAAAAAGATATCTGAGGACAGATATGAGTGTCCTGCAGCAAATAGCTAGTAATTATAGTGTTTGGAAAAATATGATATCTGATTGTATGAGTTTACTGCACTGATTAAACCACATAGACACCAAGAGAAACAGAGGGAGCAATATCCCTCAACCCTGTAATATAACCCCTGTGATCCATAAAATATAAATGCCTAAGTGTACATGTGAATAACACCAAAACAGGATGTTATGGTCAAATGTGGTAAACTACTGCGCTTGTGGGGGGCGGGGGAGAATGAGGGGGGAAAAGACAAAGAATTTCTCTGCTGGAAGAGGGTCAGAAATTTTTCCTGGGCCCATAATGCCCCTCATTGAGAGACAATGATACTTTTCAGGTCACAACACAGACTTAGGTTAACAGTGCCCCCTTAGACATCAAAGAACAAAAAAATCATATCATTGTAAATGAGGGTGAGTGCAGAGTGGAGATACAAAGCCAATCTGTAGGCAACTGGACACCCCCTTACTGAAGGATAGCGGAAAGTAGACAAGCCAGTCAGGATGCAGTGCAGCAACAATGAAACATACAACTTTCCTCTAGTTCTTAAATGCGTCCTCCCCCCACTATCATGATCCCAATTCTACCTTACAAATCTGGCTAGACCAGAGGATGTACATTAGTAAAGAAAGGAAGTGGAAACACAGGGAATCGAGGACAGATGACTCATTCAGGACCAGTGGTGAGAGTGGCAATACCTGTAGGGTGTAGGAAAAGTAGGATAGAAAGAGGGAACCAATTACAAGGATCTACATATAACCTCCTCCCTTGGGGATGAGCAACAGAAAAGAGGGTGAAGGGAGACGTTGGATAGTGTAAGATATTACAAAATAATAGTACTTTATAAATTATCAAGTGTTCATGAGGGCAGGGGGAGTGGCGAGGGAGGGGGAAAGTGAGGAGCTGATATTAAGGGCTCAAGTAGAAAGCCAATATTTTGAGAATGATGATGGCAAAACATGTACAAATGTGCTTGACACAATGAATGTATGTATGGATTGTGATAAGAATTGTACTAGCCCCCAATAAAATGATTTTAAAAAATATTAGTTAAACTTCATTGTCATATAGGTGGTCACTTATCTGTAAATATTAAATAGTCATATTTCATAAGATACCTATTTATCTTAGACATTAAACTTAAGTTTTAAAAGACAAGTATGATGGTCTTTAAAATCATTATATGTGTGGTAGTTATGTAATCTCATGTCAACTTGAGGGTATTGAGAATGAATGGGGTGATGTTTAGCCTGTTAATTCAGGTTACAACTTGATCAGAGGGCATCTGAGGTAAATGTCTCAGTCTGAAGAAGGATTTGTAGATTCGTATTTATGGACTTGATCTAGCTGGAGCTGGGATGTTTTCTTAATATACAATTACTCTTTGATATAAAGCTTTCTTATACATAAAAAAAGAATGATGCAAAGTTAGGAGATTAGATTAATCACCACTCCCATTAGCAAAGCCCCACACAAAACTAACCATCATCAAATATAATTACCCTGGAATTCACCTGAGAGTGCTGAAAAGGCAAGTGTGTTTCTTTTGTGTGTGTGTGTGTGTGTTTCTGGAGAATGCAAAGTCAAGCAAGAGAAGGAAATAAAAACACCAATAACCATGACCTTGAACCTCTAATAGCATCCCTCCTCTTATCTTGGCTTTACCATTTGAAATCCTTGGATTATACTCTGAAGCCTATGGCTGTGGGTTAGCAGTTAGCTGTTCCTCACATTCCAGGTTGTTCCAATTTTAAACCCAATGGAATATTTAAGTTCCTTTAATAGCACCATAGTAGGACATACTATTAAATTGAAGTAACCCTAGGATGAGGCTGAATTGCAAGAGCTATTTGGTCTTTCCATTTTCCTGCAACATGCCAAAATGTCCCCATCCAAGGTGGAGACTCCACTAAAGAAACACTATTTTCATTTTATTGGTTTTTTTTAAAGATATAAATGTCATAGAGTGATAAACATTAGAGAGTCATGTAATAACTTTGCTTGGGGCATCATAAAATAAGTACATACTCTGAGAACAGGTGTCAGACTCTGGGTTGGTGTTTATGCTGATAGTGGTCTCATGCAATATTTGTCCTTTTGAGATGGACTGCTTTACCTCAGCATAACGTTCTCTAGGTCTATCTGGGTAGTGATGAGCTTTGTCAGTGTTCCAGTATTTTCTAGACATATATAGTATCCAATTGTGTGTATGTACCAAGGTATCTTTATCCAATCTTCTACTCATTGGCTTTTGGTTATTGCAAATTACTTGGTATTTTGAAGAGTACTTTGAAGAACATAGTTCACATGTCTCTCTTTAGTTTGTGATCTTAGGATATCCACTAAAAGCATTGCTGAAGTGCATGCAGTTTATCATCCCATTTGTTTGTGGTATCACCATATCACTTTACAGAGTAGTTGGACAGAACTACCAGCAGTAGTGTCTGAGAGTTCCAATCTCTGCTTCTTCTCTGGTACATTTATTTCTGGCTTTCTTTCTTTCTTTCTCTCTTTCTTTCTTTCTTTTCTTTCAATAGGCGACCATTTTCAGTGTAAGGTGATATATCTAATTTTTTTTGTATCTGCATCTTCTGTATGGCTAATGATCATGAATATTTTTATGTGTCTATTTGACATTTGAATGCCTATATTTGTTAACTGTGTATGTATAATTTTTTACTGACTTTATAGTTGAATTATTGGGTTTTTCCTTACTGAAGTCTTGCATAATTTTATATATATTTAGAAGTATGTAATTGTCCTTTATGTCATTGCTCATGATTGTTTTCCAGTTCAAGAAATAATTGTTAATTCTCTTATTGAATAATTTTGATGTACATATGGGTCTTATTATACATAGGATTAGTCGGTTATGTTGCTTCTCTTGTGTGCACTTCCTCTGCTAGGTTTGAAACACTGTATGTCCTGCATTTGAGCCCTTAAGTATGTAACTGTTTTCCCATTGGTGATCTTTATGGGTTGTTATATGGAGTTAGGTCTTTGATCCATCTTGAGTTCAGTTTTGTACATGGTCAGTCATACGGGTCCTGTGTAATTCTTCTGCAGATTAAGATCCAATTTTGCCATCACCATTTAGTGAAGAGAATGGTTATTCTCATTTAATTTTTTGGCACTCTCTTGAATATCAGTTGTGACTGAATTTATTTGTGAGTTGTCTATGCTTTTTCATTGGTCAATGTACCTATGATTTTACTAGTCCCTTGCTGTTTTGCCTAATGTGGCTGTGTAATAGATTGTGAGATTGGGTAGTGTGAAGCCCTTACTTTGTTTTTCTTTTGAGCTTTCTTGCTTATCCTGGGTTTCTTCTCCCTTCATATGAAGTTACTAATTAGTTTTATCATTAGGTTATTGGATGAAGGTATTATTTGGATCAGTATTGAATGATATTTAAAAATTGCTTTGGGTAATATTGATAATTACATAATGAGCCTTCCTATCATGAGCATGGTGTAGTCTTCCATTTGTGTAGGTCTCTTTTGGTTTCTTGTTGATAGGTGCCATCGAGTTGGGTTCTGTCTCGAAGTGACCCTCTGTACAACAGTATGGAGTGCCGCTCAGTTCTGTCCCATTCACATTGAGGCAGTGAAAAAGTGCTGCTCTGGAGAAGACAAAGCACACCTCTGGTGACAAAGAAACCCATGGGATGTAAAAAGTCTCAAATGACCTTCAACCCAAACCCCACATCTTCCACTTCCATAACCTACCTGCTATCTGTTGGCCACTCAACCCCTGACAGCCTGGTGTAACTGCTCGTTTCTGCTTCTGTATATTCCTTCTTGCTGGTTCACTGTCCAACCACAGACAACAGTGTGAATCTACTCCTCTTTCACATATCATGTAATTCAATAGTTTAATCATATACAGAGTTGTATAGCCATTACCTCAATCCATTTTAAAACATTTCTTCTTTCTTGTACTCATTATTAATGTAATTTTTGAAATTGTGGCAAACATGCACAAAATATCCTCCAATTCAAAACCTTCTGCAATTATAATTCAGTGCCATTGATTATTCTGTTATGCAATCATTATTGATATCCTTTGCGAAACGATTCCACCACTATTAATATAAACTCAGTGCCCCCTCAGCAAAAACTCTTTGTCCTTCACCCATGATAACCATTGGTCAAATTGGATTGCTTTCTTTTTTATATGATGTAAAATTCACATATCATACACTTTCATAGTTAAATCACTTTTAAAAATAGTTATATTTACGCCACCAAATTCAGTTCTAGTGCTCCCTATCCCCTCCCTCATCCATTTTTGGCTCACCAATAACAGCACATTCCCCACCCCCTGTCCTTGATAAACCATTTCATCAGTTATTGTCTCTACGTATCTGCTTCTTCTAGAAAATGATAATAATATAAAGATAAAAATAAAACGTAAGAAATAAAAGCCTACCAACAATTTAAAAATATATTCCAGAGAAGGAATTACTCTCATGGAAAAAATGAAATATATTTTACCCTAGAGAAAATTCAGGTTGGGTCAAGAGGGAGGTAAAGTGACATCTTATCATATTTTGCACAATTGAATTCACAATAATCAATTTTACAATAATCTGTGTGTGACACTAATGCTGAAAGAATTTCTTCGGGGATAAGAAATTAAGTTAAGAAAAATTTAACATTACTTATTATTTTAATTGTCTTTAAAGATAACAAATATTTAAAATTATAACAAATTTATATACTTATCTATTATATTCAAGTGGTTTTGTTTAAAACAGGACAGAAGATAGGGAAAGAAGAATTGGAAATATGTTATTAAAATATACTTATGCTCAATAGAAGGAATACATTATTGTCTAAATGTAAAATAAGATTGCAAAATAATTTATGTTATAAATTATAGGATAGCTATGTAAGAGTTCATGCAAGAAGAATTTAAAAATTCAACTAATGCAAATAATATTTCTAAAATACTAATTCAAGGCAAGAAGTAAAGAAAAAACTAAATCCAATAAATAGAAAAATACTAGTAAAATATAACTACTAGTAATGTGTTCAGTTTTAATACAGAATGTTCAATATGGTATTAATTTAAGTCTGTGTACTGCTTCGAGTTGGAGACATTTCCTTTGAGGTAAATACCTGTCACTCCCTCATGGGAACCATGTGTGACTGTCGTAGGGCAGGGGCACACCTGGGTAAAGTTCAATCTGTGTGAGGGGAGAGAGAGTACATTTGGCACATAGTATAAGATTTTATTTTTATTTTTAAGAAATTCTCTCAATCACAGAGCTGATGAGAGTCCTCAGGTTTATCAAGAGGAAAAGGTGGCATGTCATGTAGGTAAAAGGTCTAAGAACATTCACCCTGAAACTCACTAATGCCATCAAGTCAATTCTAACTCATAGTGACCCAGTAAGACAGAGTAGAACTACCCCACAGTGCTTTAGAGACTGTAAATACGTGTGGAAGCAGGCAGCCTCATCTCTCTCCTGTAAAGTGGCTGGTGGGTTTGAACCAACAATCTTGCCATTAGCAGCTGAACACTTAAGCCATTGCATCACCATGGCTACTAAGAATGTTTTCAGTCAATGGAAAGTACTCATCTGTATACAGAAAATATTACTTCCTCCTTCTAAGACTGCAATAGTGATCAATGAAAGCCACAAAGAAAACGCAAACAAAAAAGTGTCCTTGGGGACAACTGACAACAGATCAATCATAAGATAATATTGTTGCACATTTATCTGAATGTACAAATTAAAAAGAAATAATTAAAAAGAAAAACAAGCTATCACTTCCTCACACACAAGCATCAGAAAACCAAACTCTCAAACCAGACACCAAAAATTATAGACATATTGATGAAGATATGTTAACATGTTAAATGTCTTTGCCATTAGAGAATTGTAAAGTATAACAGTGAGATAATATAGTTTTGAAATGAATTAATCAAGCAAACAATAAAAGGCAATCTGATAATGCCTTATGTTGTTTAGTGTTTTGATAGTTGTATAAAGGACATAAGCTCAGAGAGGTGTTTTCTAAAATCTGGTCAGGAATATGCACCAGCTGTTTAGTTTTGTTTTTGTGTTTTAATGCACTCTGGTCTTAAATAAATGGTATTATCAGTTTGATGATTTCCAAAGTATCCTTTGCGGACTGTTATAGTTAGGTTTTGTGTCAACTTGGCTGGGGTAGTGTTCTTAGTGGTTTGGTAGTTAGCACCTAGTAATTCCTCATCAAGTGAAGTGAACACAATTTAGTCAATTCCACAATGGGGTCTGCTGTGAGTAGCCAAGCAGTTGTATGATTAGGGTGGAGTGTAACTCCCTTACTCAGGACACAGCTCTGAAGCAACTGGAAAAAAAAGATTCCGTGTTTGTGTGGCCTACATCCTTTCTGGCTTTGGACCTGGCCTCTGCACCTGGGCTCTTCAATCTCTAGTTCTTTGATTTTGACCAAAGGCTTGAACTAGCCCCTGCCAATTCTGAGAGTCCGCAGGGGCCTCCCATCTGACATGTGATCTGACCTTGGAGTAATATACCTCTTCAATAACACGTAAGATTTGCTAATTTTTATTCACCTGCCTTTGAAACTACCATCGAGGTATGCTCCAGCCTATTGTAGGTTTATCAGCCCCCGAAGCTACATAAGTCAGGAGAAGACTAACTGAGACTCAAGGACTTAGAATCAGAATGATGTGCCCACTTCTACAACTGCATGAAAGATTCTCTTTATCTATCTATCTATCAATCTATCTCTGTTTTTTTTCTAGTAAATTTATCCTTACATAGGTGTTGAATGATATCCCATTGGATTTGTCATTCAGTTTTAGAAATGGCTGGATTTAGAATCACTGAGTTTCACAAATACCATGACATGCTCCTCCATTTATTTCTGTTATATTTCATTTACCTCAATAATACTTTTAATTTTGTTTGGAGTTTTAAATATTTATATCGTATAATTTTTATGCATTTCATTTTTTGAAACATGTAGTCTTGCCTTATATTTTTTTTTCACAAACCATTTTGGGGGTGCTAATGCAGATATTATATCATTGCATAGTTCAATCACATCAAGACATAAAGTGCATGTGGTACCACAATCAGTTTCAAAATATTTTCTTCCTTCCTAATCTCTCAGATATAAACTCCCTTTCACTCTGTCTATCCCCACTGCCCCACACCACTGTATCCTTCAGCAACCCTATTCTACTTGCTGTCTCTATAGGTGCATAAATCCGGGTTTCATATTCTGAGAAAAACAGAATATATATATATATATATATATATATATATATATATATATATATATATATAATAAATTCAGTAGGGTTACCGCCAATGACAAAATACATCTGAGTAGAGTATACCCAATATGAAACAGAGAGAGAGAGAGAGAGAGAGAGAGAGAGAGAGAGAGAGAGAGAGAGAGATTAAAACAAGATCAGGCCTAACATGCATGAGCAGGGAGTTAACTGAAAAAGTTTTAACCATTCAAGTCAGGTGTATCATTTTGATTTACTATAATCATCTCTCCAGTGAAATCTGATTAGTAACCAGGTGAGTCCCAGTCCTCTATTAATGGACAGAGGGAAATCACCAGAGGTTTATTTCCTCTGTAGATCTCACAAATGTATCTTGCCTTTAAACATGTATCTTCCATTCTTCCTAAGATTTAGAATAATGTTATTATGTATTTCCTTTAGATCTGGTGATGTTAGAAAGGGACAATGGTATTTCTATTTTTTCCTTTCTTTCTTCTGTAAACACAATGATGTCCCATCAGGATAGTGAGGGCTTTATTGCTTGTTCATCAGATAGATTATGTATTTCTTTAATACTTGGAAACTTGACTTGTATTTATGCTAAAAGCAGCTCAGGTGTCATGAAAATCACTAAGGTAAACTTTAATCATATACCACGAGGTGTGACAATTTTATTTTCTCTCTCTTTCCTCAGATATATTATCAGTTATTTCTTTAATATATTGAAAGCTGGTGTGAATTATTGCTAAAAGCTGTTCTTGTCTCACTTAAAATCACTAAGGTAAGCTTTAATCATATCACATGAGTTGTTATGATTTTCTTTGTATATAGTCTTTTTTTTGTTTTTTTTAGGGGATAGCGCAAACGCAGTCCCCCACTACCACAAATTATGCAGTCGAGTTTCCCACATTTGGGGAAATCGCAGGGGTCAGCACACCCGGAGTGCAATGGGTGAGCCTCGGCTTGGGAAAACCACCTTCATGATCATGGTATCTCCCCTGCCAGGTTGTATATAGTCTTACACATTTTCTTGTTATTGATAACTATGTAGCTTTTATTTTAAAGTGTGATTTGCTTTTATTTAGTTTCTGGAGTCAGGAATGGATGAAATCCAACTGCAGTCTCCAAAACACTCTGTTCCATCAGACGCACACTAGGAAGTGGCCTGCTAAAAGGCTAGTGGCAGCTCTCTGATTTCTATGAAGCAGCTGGAGCCCAGAGATGCAAACCCTCACTGTCCTGCTGGGCAGAGTCCTGGGTGTGGTGTCTGAGAGGAGTGCTGGGGGCTGTATGCTCAGGAAGGATGTCTCTGTCCACTTCCATAGGTGAATCCTCATTGATGTTGAGAGACAGCGGCATGGAGTATGAACCCTGCCATCCCCTGCTTTTCCTCAAGGATCCTCCAGATGCCCACCCATTAAATCCCCCAGTATTACCCTCAATCTCTTACTCAATCTGTTCTAGAGCTTATGTCCCACGGGGTGGAAGCTCTTCTTAGTTTTTCCTGTGATCTATTATCTCAGGCACACAGAGAGAAGCATCAACCCTGAAGGTGGCAACCAAAACTTGGATAAAGAAGGGAATCTATAATTAGGAAGACATAAAATATTGGAACAGGACTTGATTTCAAAGCCTGATCCTGAAAGGAATACAAAAACACATGTAATCTGACTTTCTTAAGAAACATTCTCGGAAAATATATAAACAACATATATAACCAATAAGGAACATTGCTAAAAAGCAAACAAACAAAAACAGACAAGACGTATCACCAGAACAGTCAGACATATGGGGGGAAGCACGGGATAAGAACTTCAGCATTGCTTGTCATTAGATGTAAGGTTAAGCAATAAGATACCATCACACACTGTTTGAAATGAATGCCAAAAAACCCAAAACAAAACAGCACAATTAAACAGACAATTGAGAAGTGAAGGCAAAAAAGACACATCATATCTAATATGTTACTCACTGCATTTATAGTTGTTGGAAGGCCACAACACAGCATTGTACTTCAGAATATGATCAAGAATATACATTAACTATATTTATTGTTTATTTTTCATCTACAATGATCACAAATATATTTTAAGATAATTCTGACGGTTTCTGAAAATTTATGTTACCTAATTGATTGATAATGGATTGAATTGTAACTAAAAGTTATAACTAAAACTAAAAGTTAAAGAATTTGGATATACTTTCACCCTAATCTTTAGAAAAACAATATTCTTATAACCTTTGGATTCAGTGATCACAGCATAGTACTAACTGTGTCCACTCTTTACTTATTTCATTTGAGAATACAATAGTATCTCAGAATCATAAGGGTTTTAGGTGTACATCCTCCAATGCAAATAATTTGTTTTTTCGTTGTTGCATAGGAATTTTTATTGGATTCAATAAGGGAATCATTGATGATTTACCGTTGTTTATGCCAAACCCCCATCTTACTGCCATTGAGTCGATTCTACGGCATCACAGTCCTGCAGGGTAGAGCACAACGGACCCTGTGGGCTTTACTACCTGCTGCGCCTGCAGTTATCAACCCAACCTGAAATCCACTGTGTCACTATGGCTCCTTATTTAATCATAGTCTTTTTGATTTATTTCTTACACTTGTCCTTGGCTTTGCGTTGTCCCTATAGGTTTTATAATAATTAGAAATGGCAGATTTATTGAATTTTAAATCATTTTTTGAATTTTAAATCATTTTGACACTTCTTAATAAAATAAAAATAATATGTTGTAAGATAGTATATTGTTAACTAAGGCAATTACATCTACTCACCAAAAAGACTTTCCGATTTCTGCCCCTCACTGCATTAGAGATGTTGGTAGGTGCTGTTGAGTCAGTGCTTACTCATAGCGACTCTGTATAAAACAGAACAATAACAATAATCCCCAGGCCCTGCACCATCCTCACACTTCTCCCATGTGTGAGACCGTTTTAGCACCACTGACTACTCACCTGATTGAGGGTGCTCCTCTTGTTGCTGGCACTCCAGTGCAACGGGAACTTCTTCCATAGGGACTTGTCTTCCTGATGACATGCTCAAACCAGGTGAGAAGTGTCGTCATCTCCACTTCTAACCAGCATTCTGAGACACTCATTTGAAATGTCCTGCTATTGTAACACACGTGCCATTTTCGAGGGATCAAAGTTGTCTTTCCAATGAGTGTTTCCTTCAATGAATGATCTCAGAAAGAAGTCCTCCAGTCACTCCAGGCCATTCCATTTGACCTTGTCTCACAAGTCAGGGCTCTCCCTATGCCCAGAACACTTATTTCTTTATAAAAGGAGAAAACGGGCCGCATGATTACGGGCATGGCACAACGTCAGCACGAGAAGTCACAGCAGTTATTTTCTGACACAGAGCTCATCAGTCACTCACTCCTCAGAGTCAAGGAGCGATGCAGGGAGGCAGCTCAGAGGACCTGACCCTGCACTGTGAGATCAATGCACCGCCTGAGCTCAGGATATTTAAAACCACGGACTACATCCATGAGTATGGACATGGACATGCCTATTTTTCTTTCAATGTCCACAGTTTTCCAGTGACAAGTAGGATGAGAATGTTCATGGTGCTCTGTTGGTCAAGAAAGAAAAAATATGTAATAAAGAAGATAGTAAAGGGTCATGGTGATTTGTACATGCTACTTCAAACATAGAATGTTGGTTGTTCTTTTCAAGCCTGCATTGAGAAGGAAAAAATTTAGACAGGAAAAAAAAAAAAAGGCCAAATTGTACCTTGGGATGCTGAGAGCTAACAGAGGAAACCTTAATCCCAACAGGACATTCTGTCATTCATCCGTGCCTATCTAGGGTTGACTGGCTGTTCTCTGTGGGTCCTGCGCGCCCCCTGGTGCCCAATGACTTCCCTGCAGGGGAGGTTTGTGTCTGGGCTCACACTGACTTCCCCTCACTGTGCTCCTTGCACAGTAATACATGGCCGTGTCCTCAGCAGTCAAGGAGCTCAGCTGCAGGAAGAACTGATTCTTCGATGTGTCTCTGGTGATGGAGAGTCGACTTTGGAAGGACGGGTTATAAGTTGTATGACCATCATACCTTATCCTGCCTATCCACTGCAGCCCCCTCCCGGAGGTCTGGCGGATCCAGTTCCAGCTGTAACTACTGCTTGTGATGGAGAAACCAGAGACAGTGCAGATGAGGGACAGTTTCTGAGAGGGCTTCATCAATCCTGGGCCTGATTCCTGAAGCTGCACCTGGGACAGGACGGCTGTAAATAAAGATAATTGGTCTCTGTCAGTCACCCACAGTCACAACCATCCCCAGATTCCACACTGATATCTGAGATCCTCACCTTGGGGAACTGCCACCAGGCACAGGAGAACACATATCAGTAGCATCTTTAGACCACAGCTGTGCTTTCCCAAGGGACCCACAGCCCTGTCAGAAGAGAACTGATAGTCTTCAATGCTCAAGACCGGGATTTTAACCTAGTGCCTGAAGAATGATTTGCATAGGAAGGAGGCCTGTGCTTATAAACAGTGTTTCTTTTGTTTCTTCTAAGGCCATTGTAGGCTAATTCTTATTTTGAACTCATCTGTGTGTTAGTCTGCAATGAGAAAGCACTTTTCCTAAGAGTTACCTGTGAATGGTCAAAGGACAGTCCAGCATTTCTGAGCTCAGTATTCTTTCCCTCCAGCCCTTCATTGCCCTGCCCTGACTGAAGGTCCCGTATATCCTGTGCATCAGAGACAGGACAGTATAGAGTTCCTTGAAACCATTAGGTTCACCCCACAGTGTCTCCATTACCTCACACTCTCCAAACACATTGCTTTTTTTATACACTGATGCCACTTAATCAACCTCCTCAAAGTCCTTGGTCATTTTCATATGTGGTAGATATATGTTTTAGAAGAATTAATATGAGGCTGGTCCCAAGGAGTTGGGGATTGATGATGCCTCAAATATCCACCTCTTCCATGATGCCATTCAGTGCCCTTTTCCACCCCATCCTCCCTTGAGTATATTTCCTCATGTTTCTGGGCTCTGTGAATTGTTGCAATGTCCAACAGAAACTCATGAATGCTGGGGGAAATGGCTCACATGGTGGTGGGTGTTCACCAGACCATATCCCTAAGGTCAGGCAGCAGTAAGCTAGGGCCAGAGGCTGTCCTTCCCTTCTGTCCCAGTATTTTATTAAGGCACAGATGCCCTGAGGCCTCTGGCAGGGTGTCTGCAGTAGGCATTGGCCTCCTACTAATGTTCATCAGCCAGGTCTTTCCCATCTTCGCCATGATTCACAAACCCCACTGCTCTTATGAGCAACACCATCACTGCATCCCAGTGCCTGATGGCTAAGGAAAACCTCAGTGTAAGTTAATTGATTCAAGTGCCATCGTGTTTCAGGTAAGAAGTTGCCAACTAGAAAAGTTGGTCCCAAGCCAAGACAAGGTTTTAACTCTGTGGCCTCTAAGAAATGCACGATTCTGAAGAGAGACCCCTTTGTTTGGCAGAGAATGTTCAGAAGAGTGCAAACCAGTCAGGTGTCATGATTTCACGTGTATAGATACAGCAGAGCAGGGAGTGGGAAAGAGTTGTTTAATAAACAGGACAGAGTAAGAATATGATCCAAAAACTGTGTTTCAGATACTGAACCAAAATACACTGGTTAGAGACACAAAGGTACTCTGGATTCAATGTGGTCCATTCAGGTCCTTAAAATCTAGGAAGGATTACAGACCATTTTAACCCTTCTTTACCCAGGGGACTCTGGCTCACGTGAAATTTGAGCATTTACAACCAAAATTTACCTCTCTATTTGTGCTTTAGGTATGACCCCTTGATAACTGCAGGGATCACAACCTTGGATTTATTACCCAAACTCACAAATTGTCTGATTTTGGAATCATTTGCATATTATTGACCATGAAATCAGTAACACTGTCTTTATTTATTTTATTTTACATGCATGGTTAGTGTTTTATTTTTGGAAGAATGGTTCTAAAACATCACACTAAATCAGGTTGAAAGGTAAAGTTTAAAATAGACCGTTTTATAAGGATCAGTTATAACATATGTAGTGATGGTTCACGCTACAAAATCTTGATCTCAGCATATGATACACTCGTTGGCAGGAGCACCAGGGATTCCAAACCAGCCAGTCATCATTTTCCTCTCGTCTGCATAGACTTCTTCTCGTTAGCTGCCTTCTGCTTTTGTTGCATGATCTCAGAATCCCTCTGCTTCCTCTGAGAAGCAGTCAAGCTATCCTCTTTTCTTTTTCCCTTGCTAATCTCCTGGGTTTTCTTCATGTTTTTCTGGCGGGCAAGTTCTCTTTGATTTCCACTGGCCATGCCGACCACAGGGACAGAGCGACTCGGAGAAGCAACGGTTCCCTCGCACGCATGGCCGCCGTCACCACCAGCCGGTCGGGAAGGCAGCGCGCCGGCCCTCCGCGGGGCAACGCCTCTGCCAACACTGTCTTTAAACATGCATTTTTAATGTTCAATTCCCGTTAAGATTTCTTTCTCATTTATATCCACCATGACAAGCATTTTCTCCAGTCTTACAGTTGACACCACTCATTAACTGAATGATTAAACTGTCTGTATATCTCTAAATTAGTATTTATTTTACCAATGTGGAAATCCAAACACAAGGTGGTGGTCACCAGGGCTTTACTGAGCCAGAATTTGCTGAGGAAATAAAGGAAATGCTGCAAAACCATACTAATGAGTTCACTAGAATTCATGATTTCAAGCAAATGATATGATGCTATTTTCAGTTGAAGATCTCTGGAGTCGTTCAGTTTCCACATACAGACTAGTATGGCATTACGTGAACGTGGTCATTCCAGCACACACTCACCTCATAATATCTTGTTGCTGGTGGTTGGCAGGACAATTCAAGGATCACACTGTGATGTAGCTGCACACTAGTCCAGGTCACCTCCATCTCTGAATGTTAATGCCATGATTGTCTAAACTAATCCCATGACAGGGGTTAGAATGGCCCTTCTTAAGTGGAAATCTGTTGACATTATCCCTGTGCACATAACTTTCACATTAACTATGCTACCCATATGCTGACTGAGCTCACAAATTCTCACTGCACTCTGAAGAAGCAACACGTTGATCTCTAGATTCACATGTTCTGGCCACTAACTAATCCCAACATTCTGAAAAGTGGAAATGATAGCATGTATGGCACCAAGGAAAATAAAAATGCATTTTCTCCAGGTGTGGACTGTTGTACAGTAAAACTTTGCAGTACAATAAATCTTTACAGTATAAAACTTTGTAGCTTAAAATTACAGCTAGCTGTTTTTTTTTTTTTTTAATGTTAAGACCTGGGTATAGCAGGGAGAAGGTTTCATCCCAGAACCCATGTCGTGCCTGTTTGAAAATCTTCATGGATGGATGGTGACCCTTCTTCCAAGAAGGTACTTTCATAGATCTGGCAAGCTGCCCCTGGCTGGAAGCCTGGAATGCATCTAAGGCTGAGGGTCAAGCACTTGTTCCAGCACCTTGGTATCTCCTTTCGACTCAGCTTCCTCCCAGCATGGTGCACAGGTGTCTCCTGTAAGCTGAAATAGAAATAAAGTGAAATTTAAGTTGTATTAATTAATTAATTACATTTGGATTCAAATTAAATAATTGAATACAACTATTTAAATTAATATGCACCTATACATTCTGACACGTGTGCATTTTAAAATCTTTGTGAGGGATGGGGACAATTGGCAATCAAAACACAAGGCAAACAGTGGACAAGAGGTTTGCTCAAGAGAAGTACCTCTCCTTACCCTACACAAGGTAGCACAGTGCTCCAGGCCCTCAAATGTGTCCTCTGAAACCCATCACCTGTTGTCCTAATTTCCAGCCAGTGTCTGAGGATGTCAAGGGGATTAAGAGAAGCCGGCTTTTGAGATACACAGGACAGCTCCGATGCACAACTATGGCTTGAGGACACTGTGGTGTGCTTGCTGGTTCATGCTGGACTGAGCTAACTTTATGGAAATCCCAGCCACCCTCTCCTCCCAAGGCCCTTACTGGGCACAGATTTGCATCATGGATGAGGAATCCCTTATCTTTGCCTTGTCCCCTCTGTGTGTATCTGACTCCATATGTGTCCTTCTTCACTTTGGAAATGGGAGCCTGTTTTCTCCCCGTACAGTGAAAAGATTATAATTCAGCGGTTGATACAAACCCTCCCATTGAGAGAAGCTCCAAGGGAAATTGTAAGATGGAGAGGAACCCAGACACTGACAGGAAGCCAGCTCTGAACTCAGCTCCACACTGTCTGCCAGAACTGAGACCTGTGGCTGAGAGTCCTGAGCAATCCCCGATGCAATCCCTCCCTAAAGGGTTGTTTGTGTACAGACTCTTACAGATACCCTTTTCTGTGTCTTCATTATTGAAATAGAAGGTTGTGTTATCAGTGCTGAGGCTGTCCATTTGAAGATGCAGAATGTTCTTGGCTTTATCTCTGGAGACTTTCAATCTGGTATTCACAGTGTGTAGGTAGGATATGGAATAACTATTACTCACTTCAGGCCCTTCATGGAATTGGCTGATGCCATCACTGCTGGGGATGGGTCCACTGGTTGGACAGGAGAACCTCAGAGGTGCCCTAGTCTGCCTCAAGTCTCCCAGAACCCACAAAGTGTATTGAAGGCATGCAAACACAAAAACATTCTGATCAGGAAAATCATCACACATGGTTTCACTCTCTGGTTCAACACATTTTCTTTTCCTTCTTTAATATTGCAACAAGAGAATCTCAGGCCAGCAAAAATTCCACTGTGACTTATGTATAATCATACCTTTCCAGTGAATGGTGAGACCTGGACATCCTATGGGGTGTGTCCTTCCTCCTAGAGTTAAGGCGCTGGACTAGTCTGGTTTTCATCAGCAGAATAATGTGCCATTGTGTGTGTAATTTACTATAAAAATAGCTGAGGGCAGATATGAGTGTCCTGGAGGAAGTAGCTGGCAACTGAATATGTGGGAAAATATGATTTCTTATTATCCCAGTTAACTGTAGTGGTTAAGTCACACAGAGACCAATAGAAACAGAGAATACCTTATGACTTATTTACCCAGAATGTAGCCCCTCTCATCCATAAGATACAAATACCAAGATGTACAAGCTAAAGGCTCCAAACAGCAAGTTATGGTCTCATGTGGTAATCTACAGCAACGGAGGGGGAAAGAACGAGGTAAAAACAGAAGAAGGTCTATCATGGAAGGAGAGCAGGAATTTCTCCAGGGCCCATATTGCCCCTGAGGGAGAAAGATGGATGTTTTTAAGGCCACACCTCAGACCTAGATTCACAATGTTTCCCTAAGAATGATGAAGTCAGAAGATCTGTTAATCACCTCTCGCTTTAGCAAAGCTCCAGACAAAACTTACAGTCATCAAATATAAGAACCCTGGAATCCACCTGAGGGTGCATTGTTGTTTTCCCCTTGTCAGACCAATGCCAAGAGAGAAAGGAAAACAACAGCACATCACTAGAGGCCAGAAGTCTTTGGCATCCAGAACAGAGAGAACTTCCAACAATGATAGCTCTGAATTGAACCTGTAATACCATTCCCTCCTCTGATCTTGGTTTTACCACTTGAAATAATTCGATCATACTCTGAAGCCCATGACTTTGGAATAGCAATCACCTGTGCCTCCCATACCGGGGACTTTCAGATTTAAGTTCACCAGAGTAGTTTGATTCCTTTGAGAACACCATCACAGGAGACTCTATGAAATTGAAGTAACCCTGGGACGCTGCTGAATGTCAGAAGCTATTTCCTATTTCCCAATTCCTGCTAGCTGATGAAGTGTCCAAATTTGAGTGAAGCCTCCACTGCAGGTGTTTTCTGTTTTATTTTTGCTTCAGTGTTATTATTGTGTGTGTGCATGTGTGTGTGCATGTTATTATTGTGTGTGTGTGCATCTGTCTAGTTTCACTCATGCCTATGTCATAATGTGCTTCGTAGTCTCTCTAGTATGTTTTACACATGTATACTATTCTATTGTGTGTACGTAAGAAGTTTCTATATTTTGAATAAATGATTGTCAGGAAACCTCCCAAAGTGATGGAAGAAAATACTGTTAAATTTTCAACCAAGAATGTAACACTTAATAGTTACCTTTACCCCAGCCCAGATTTCTCCTGAGTCTGATTGGAAAGTATTTAGCTGAGTATCATGAGAACTCTGATGCAGGGACCCCTGACAGAGTCATTTCCTGTCCTTAAGGGACAGACTGCTTGTTGTTGTAGGACAGACTATAGTCTCCTGTTACAATATGATTATTGAATTCACAGATATCAGTAGTATACACAAAGTTATTATTTTTTAGTTAGAGCAAGATTCCCTAGAGAAACTGTGAGATTTAGAAGACTCCACAGAGCAACACAGGAAACCAGCCTTGAAGCTCCAGCTGCACCTGCTCCTGGGTCTGACCACCTACTGGAGAGCAGTCTCCTCCCTGCAGGATGGTTTGTTCCTCGGCTCTCACTGACTTCCCCTCACTGTGTCTCTTGCACAGTATTACATGGCTATGTCATCAGCTTTCAGGCTGTCCATTTGAAGATAGGTTGCATTCTTGGAGTTGTCTCTGGAGATGGTGAATCAGCCCTTCACGGAGTCAGTGTAGTATATACCACCATCTGTATTAATACCTGAGGCACACTGCAGGCCCTTTTCTTGAGCCTGGCGGACCCAATCCATGTCATGGCTATTGAAGTTGAATCCAGATGCTGCACAGGACAGTTTCAGAGACACCCACACATCCCCGGCTTTCTCACATCACCCCAGACTTCATCAGCTGCACCTCACACTGAACAACTAGGCACCGTGATTAGATGGCACACATACGAACTAAATCACTGACCATTACACACACACACACACAGCAGGGCACACGACAATTACCACGTAAAATCGCCAAAATGAAAGCCAAAGTTGCTGCAAAATTTATTGTGTGTCCTCTGGACTAGCTCCTGGCATGAAATGGTAACAGCAAGACCCGGAGACTGGACTGTCCTCTGTGATCTCCCACATCAGGGGCTGTGGCTGGTTTCCCAGCAGGCAGAGAGCTGCATTTGCATCTTCCCTGATATTTACAAGCGGATGAGTAGAGAAACTTCTCCCTCAGACTCAGAGAAACACAAGCATTCTCACAGGAAAACAGAGCTCTTAAACAGGCTCTGTACCAAGTATTGCTTTAATTGTTACACATTATTAATTTTTAAAGAAAGTAACTTTCAAGTTAAAAGCTGTATGTGGCAGACACAACAGACTTTGCCATCTGAGAGGTCACAATGCATCCCCTCTCGTGCCCCTCAACCGCTGGATACGCATGATGACAGTGAGCAGCTCTATTATGTGTTTCTTGTGTGGGGACATTATTAGATTCTTTTTCGCCTTTCAAGGAATTTCCCCTATTCAGTGATATTTTTAAACTGTGTATATGAAGCTGTTCATAAAACATGTCCATAAAACCTGTGGAATGGTGTCTCTTCTCTGGTTTCTGATCTGGGAGATTCCAGTCCTCGTTCTTTTTGTCATGAGCAGGAAATCCGGGTCTTTATCACTTTAATGTGTCTTCTTTTTTTTCATTTAATTGGTTTATTTACTGTGCGCCTTCTGTTTCATTTATGTGAGTTTTTATATGTATTAGTTCCTACCCACCCATGCCTGCCCTGCTAGCCTGTGATATGGCATGCTCATCTTTTGTAGTTCCATTAGATGGACACTGAGGTACTTAATTTCAGAGTCATATTTCTACATTATACAGATGTCTGTGCCTATGAATTCATCGTTAAGTTCTCTTCAGTTGAGTTGTGCGTTCATTGTTTTTTCAGTCCAATACAGCCATCCAGGGTATACAAAGCATTGAATATATGCCATAGGTATCATTGATTAAAATTAGCATTTGTATATAAAACAGGTGTGCATGAACACATACAATCTGCAATTGGATGAGCATTATAATATCTGTGGGGTTTTGGAATATACATTTAAGAAGACGGCATTCTGGGAGGAAATATTTTGGAGGGAATGCAAACCCTAGATGCTAACAGGAAGCTGCTTGCTCCCAGGCCTCCCACATTGCCCAGGCCCCAGAAATATAGTCGCCCCTGTGCTTTCCACACCCCACGTTATCACCGTAGATCAATGCCATGATTGCAGTGATATTTGTGTCTGGGATGGCACTCAGTTCTCTCTCAGATTCTCTCTCACATGAGTGGATAGCTGTGCCCTCATTGTGATTGAGCTCAGATGCAGGATAACTGATTTGTGGGTATTCTTCCGGAGCTTGAGTACCAGCTCCATAGCGATGGGAAGCTGTTTTCTTTCACTATGGTAAGATTTTTTGTTGTTGTTCTGATGCCTTATACCTGATCGCTTCGAGAACTCATGATGGCACTGGCTGGTGTGCTTCTTCCATGTAGACACTATACCTTTTGATAGCTGGGCACCATCCACTTTCTTCCCCACATTTGCTAGTCATTTGGTATAATGTGATATTTTCCTATGAGGAAAGGGCTCAAGAGAGACAGGATACTGGGAAAGAAAATGCAGAATAATTACAGGCAATAAATGGGGTATTCTAACATCCTGTGGCCTCATCTCGTATCCTAAGGGAAGGTTCTTTGGACAAGCTGTGGAATTTACATTGTTACATAATGTTAAGCAGGTTAGGGCATGGCCTCAAACAGAATGTTCATAATTGTTCTTACATTGTAGTCAGATTCTCCTTCGCTATTATATTCAAACAAATATAATCTTGTCACAAAAATTAGTTATTGAAGGTAACTTTTTGAATCCCTTGATGTTCACTACATTTTGCTCAAAATGGTCAATTTATTGTTATTTATTGTTTGTTTTCTTCCTTTTTAGGAACTTGATAGTGATTGGTAGACATCGATGGTCAAGAAATTTACATATTATTTACTTTTCTGTTCTTCCTTCCAAAGCCAAACAAGAGCTTCAGTTAAAAATTAAAGGGTTTATTGAAGGAACAAAACAATCTAAGTATGCACAATAATAATTGTGAGGATTCACAAAGTTCCACAAAGAAAGACAATTTTCAGAGTTTAAATGCAGAAGGATCCTGAAACTTTAAAGAAAATTCCAATACTTTGAACTTTACTACAGTTGGCTCAAACAGACAAGGCAAAATCAAGGCCACTTATGAACACTGAGTCATGTAAGCCTTCTTTTGCTTTGCTTTGACTTGAACTATTGGGAGAGAGAGTGAATGCTCTTCCTGGCAGTTTGTTGTGAGGGGAATTGGGAGGAGGTGGGTGTCTGGAGTCTTCATGAAGTATGCTGACTTTCCAAAGTCAGTTCAAAATAAACAGTTATCATAAACAACTACAGAATTAGAATATGCCCGCATCATTTGGTCTTCTTTACATTGAATGCTAATACATCATGACTTCTGCAATCCTTGATCATCATCAGCAAGTGGTTCAAGTCCTCACTTTCAGCAAGCAAGAATGTATTATCTTCATATCACAGGTTGTTAATAAGCCTTTCTTCAGTCCTGATGCCATATTTTTCCTCATATATGCCAACTCTTCTGATTATTTGCTCATCATACAGCTTGGACAAGTATGAAAAGGGGTTACAACCCTGACACACACCTTTCCTGATTTTAAACCCTTGTTCTGTTCACACCCCTACTTGATCCATGTACAAGTTCCTCATGAGCACAATGAAGTGTTCTGGAATTCCCATTCTTTTCAAGGTTACACATAGTTTATTAAAATATCTAGCTTTCCATACCATTTATAATTGCAAAAAGCCCAAATGCTATTGAACTTATTTTTTATTAATGAATAATTATTTTATGGTTTTATCTGAAATCTCATACTCATAAAGATATACAAACAAACACAAATATAAAGTCCATTATTTTATTATAGACTATTTTGTCTTTGTATTTTGTTTTAACATCTAAGCACTTTTGTGTATGTTTTTTTCTTAATAGGAATAAGGTCTTGATAAACTTTCCTAATTTTATACTTTTTAAACTATTGATTGAAAAGATTATCATTAATCAAATGAATTTTTAACAGCCAAAAAGCCTTCCCTTAGAGATGGCCTTGAATTTTAACTTCTAGTCCCAAGATATTCAACAAAACATATTTCTATTCTTAAAGACTTTGTAATTGTGATATCAAGTTGCAGTAACTTTCAGAAACAGCATTTATGCAAAAGTTCACTTTATGAAAAAGAGTAACAGTTCTCTAAGTAAATGTCAACATAAAACCAAATAAATTGGTTTTACCTTCCTCATAATACTAATAATTTAGAAAGTCATTCAATTTTTAGGCAGTGAAGGATAAAATATTGTTAATAGACACCACCCTGTGCAGTGAATAAACATACAATGAATCTGATGACAGCAGGGACCTAGTGGGGCTGCCTGACGCCCCTAAACCCTCAGCCCACAAATTTTCCACCACTGACATGGAATAAGTTTACCATTTTTCAATCACTTATTTTGTGGGTAATATTTGCATTTTACTTTTGTGGCAAGTTTTCACTTTCAAAGGGCACCAACTTGTAGTGCTTTTACTGTCTTCCTGCCCTTTGTTGGAATTTAAGAGATGATAGTACAGTCCCTGAGGGGAGGATGTTGGGTTTAAATCAAGTGACCTTGTCGTTAGAAGCCCAATACTTAGCTTTCTTTCTTTCTTTTTTAAAATAATTTTATTTGGTATACTTAGCTTTCAACATCATCACCCCTCTTTGTATTTCTGTCCCATGGAGCCTATTTCACTGGCTATCATGCTGTTGATTTCATGAGAACTCCAGGTTTATTTATATAAATCACTCATATTTTCTATACTTTCAATAACTAAGGTGAAACTAAAAAATAAAATTGCAGATCACATGAGAGAATTTTCCAAGACTAAACACTTCTATGCAAATACCTTTTACAGGGGTAGTTTAAACCTGTCCGATAGGGTCACTTTGGATTGTAATCAACTACATGACAGTGAGAGTTTCTTTGTTACCATCAAGGAGACACTAGTACACTCCCTACGATTGTAAAACAGAGTTTCCACTGAACCAGTTTGAGAGCTGTGGGAACAAAACCAACTCAGGACACTGCAGAAAGCCCCACCTGTATTCAGCTCTGTACCTGCTCCTGGATCCTGGGCTTGTTTTTTTCTGAGCGCCACCTGCTGGTATGAATGGTCTGTGCAGTTCGGTTCCAGAGCTGTCCTGTAGTATAGTTTATGTGTGGGCCACACTCACTGCCCTCTCTGTGTCCACCTGCACAGTAGTAACAGATGTGTCCTCAGTGCTCACAGAGGTCGGGGTTAGGGAGAACTGTTTCCTTGAAGGGTCAAGGTCACTATTACAGTGACTTATAGTAGGAGGTCTCTGTACACCATGGCCTCTCCCTGGGTGATGCCTGAATCTAATCAATCCAAAATACCCTTCTCTGACACTGACCTCATGGTAGCACCAGTATCTTCAGGAGAAAGAGGGAGAGGAAGGATGTAGACACTTCTGAACCAAGTCCATCCTGGCTCAGCAGGGTCCAGTCTCCTCCTGGGGAAAGCACTTTTAACCAGAAACTATATGAAGTATTTCCCCATGAGTGTAACTGGCTGGAATAAGGTCTGGAGTCCATTAGTAGTTTGCTAATTGCAAACGCCACCACTCCACCTTAAAGTTTCTACAAAGCTGTTTATTGACTCAAGTTCAATGCAGGCAACTGAATCCAATTAGAACACAAAAATGACCATGTTAGTTTGGGTACTTTATTATGTTACTATGTTAGTTTGGGTACTTTAGAGAAACAAGTCTATAGATATTAATGTATAAGAGAGTTTTATATAAAGGGTAAGTGCGCATCAAGAAAACATCCCAACCCAGTACTGCTCAAGCCCACAAGACCAACATTAACCCATATGTCCAAAAACCAATCCATGAAGTCCTCCTCCATCTCACAAAACAGACACAATGATGCTGACTACAGGAGGAAAGCTGCGTCAGTGAATGTGTAAGCAACTCAGAGCTCATAGGGGTCTCCACATGGGTGCTCTAGCACCCAGAGCTGCATCAGGGTAGGTCCATGTGGCTTCTCCTTGGGGATGTCTTGCAGGAAGTCAGCCTTGCAAGCTGAAGCAGGGAACTTCTAAGGCAGCTGCACCCTGGTTCGATCATCACAAGGCAAGAGACCCAAGAACTAGAAAGGCGAGGCTCACTGAACCATTTATCCCCCCGCCCTTCAATTAACCCCATATGTGTTTATCAGCCAAGTTGGCAATAAGCTACCTCAGCTACTTGTCAGGAAGAAGTTCTAGTAATAATTGGAATGACCTTGGTGAGAAAAAAGGCCAGGAAATTTGAAGTTAGGAATTTCTTCCTATTACAGCAATACACCTGCTCATTCCTCAAGGGCAGCAAGGGCTGAACTCTGAGAATTTCATGAAGAAACTTGACCTCATCTGCTCTATAGCCCTGCGGTTATTCAGAAGTCACATAGTGAGCCACTCCAGAGAACCCCGATCCAGTAAGAGGCATCAGTGCCCCCACGTGGGAGATGTTTCCCTGTCATGTCATTGGCCTGTGGTCTTGTTCTCACTTTCTAGGAGACAGCAGCCTTTTTTTGTCTTCTGGTGCTGAACTGAGAGATGCCTCTGAGACTCCTGCTGTGCAGCTGCATCAAGCTGAGGGTTTCTGTCCCTCTCAGGAAGGGGTTTCTCTCACTGAGTCTCTTTCACAGTAATACATGGCCGTGTCTGAGTCCTTCAGGCTGCTCCACTGCAGGGATATGGTGCTGATGGAGTTGTCTTGGAGATGGTGACTTTTCTTTGGAAGGATGGGTTGTACCTGGTTTCAGAGGCACTAGGATAAATAATTTCTATCCATTCCAAGCCCTTTCCAGGTGTCTCCCTAATCCAGCCGATCCAGTTTCCAGTAAAGCTGTACCCAGATGTCTTACAGGAGATCCTCAAAGACTCCCCAGGTCTCTTCACCTCTGCACCAGCTGTACCTGAGCACACACACCTGTGGAGATAGGATTCAGAGATTCCCTCTACACACACACACACACACACACACACACCCTCCATTCATCTCAATCCCTGTGGCGATCCTGACCTGAGAGCAGAGTAATGAGGAGAGCTTGGGTGGAAGACCCCATGTTAGAAGGAGGATGGAAAGGAATCACGCTGTGGTTCCCAGATGGGTGATGATGGAACTTCCCCTGTGGAGGTAGCCTGTGGGTCTAAAATGGATGTCTTCCACTTTGCATATTTCTGTCCTGCCCTCCTTGTCAGACTCCTCCAGACTTATAACCCTGGAAACCCAAGGCAGGGGGAGGTTTGGGTCTTCGGACTGCAGAGAGGGAAGAACTGGATCCTAATAATATCCCACAACCCACACACACACACACACACACACACACACACACACACACACACACACACGTGCACAGAGAGAGACAGAGAGAGAAAAGACTGGCACTAGCACCTCCCCCACAGAGAGTTTTGCACTGTGGCTCTCCACTCAGTGCATCTCTCAGTCCACACCTGGGGGGGAGTGGTTTCAAACCCAGTGTTAATCTGTAGCCCAAGGAGCCTGGGCCCTCACGTGCCTCCTTACTGTCTGTGGGGAATGATGTCCAGCATAAAAAGTGACCCTGTATTCTTAGTGAAGACTTTGGAGAATCTGATAGCCTGAATGGCCCCTTCTGAATAGACCTCTCAGGTGTCTTCCAGCGCCTAGTATGCTCTGTGCTTCCTGCTGCCTGAGGAGAGAAAACAAATCTCAGGGAATGTCAGCTTTATTCAGAGTGTCAGACAAATCTGTGCAGATTAAAGCCAAAGATGAGTGTGTCACTTTGAATACTCATGGTCAACCTGGCCCTTGTCACTGTCTCTCTGACAGTGTAGCTCTGTTCAGAAGAGAAGTTAAAAGTCCAACATGGAGAATATTTCACCTTCTTCAGTTTTATAATCTGTCCTAAACTTTTCTCTGATCTACTCTGATCTGAATGAAAGAAAACAATCAATGGGTTAACTTTTCTCTTTATTAGGAGGAGGCCTTGGGGTTCAGGGGACCTCAAGAACCGCTGATATAACAGCCCAAAAAGACAATGTTCTACATCTGGGTTTTGAGAGTAGTGACTGGGGACTTTAAACCACATGAAGTGCAGCTAATTGTCTCTCCCTTTCCAGAGTGATGAATATTGAAGACACATGGAAACCATTTGTCCAATGCTGTAAAGAATCATGGATATGAGTCTCCTGAACTCTAAGACCAGAAGCAATAGATGGTGCCTTGCTATCAGTACCCACTTCTTTGGAAAAGATAGCATTAGAAGGTCTTGGGAAGAGTGGGATAAAAAGTGAAACAATACACCCACACGCACACACACACACACAGAAAGGAAAAATAAAGAGATCAGGCTTCCTGGTTGGGTAGACATGTGGAAGTCCTCAGACTATGTCTGTCAGCGTCCCTTCAGGTCTGGGACTGGACTCACCCCTTGGAAAAACTCCCAGCCAAATAATTGACAAGCCTACCAGGGATCAATAGTCCTGGGGAGATACAATTACCTTAGAATGATCAAACGTCTGTGATTAAAAGGGCAACATTTATCCAGGTAAAAATTCAGAATGTTTGACAAGAAAAGGTAATTGTAACAGGAGTTTGAGTATTGTAGTCAATGAAATGAAACAAAAGTGTATGACTTGTTGAATGAACACGAATCTTCTTGGTATACCTTCACGCAATCCACAAGGAACAGTAAAGAGAAAATAACATTAGAACACTTTCCCCTCAGGTCTCCTCTGGTGGGCAGAGAGCACCTCGGGTTGTGGTGTGTGCACTCGGCGTCTCCCAAGCAACAAGCCAGGACCCAGAGAAGATGCCCTATGTCCACGCTCGTTCCCCTCCCTCTGTTCTCTGGGGCTGACAGTTATGCTAAAAACATCTAAATCTTGGTTCTCAGAGGCAGGACAAGGACTAGAAACCATGACACAGGGGAAAATTGGGTAGGGAAGTCCCCAAAATTTGGCTGGAAAACCTTTATCTTGCTCCCCATGCACTGAGTCTTGAATGAGGGTCGTGTCCCTATTTGGCCTGAGACCCTGTGCCATAGATCCCAACCTTCCCTTCGTGGTGCTTACAATCTGGTTTCACATAGCTTCCCTGACCTACTTTTATCTGCATCACCACACGCATCAAATAAGTGCTATATTACTGTTGTGGGGACTCAGGTACTTGAGTTAATCTATTGAGGAGTAAGTCATTGTTTCATAACATCCATGTACAACACCTTACTCCTGATGAAACACCCCACGTAGTTCATGCATTTAGTCTCCAGTTTATCTCAGGACAGACAAGAGTATTGTTTGAACACCATCTGCATGGACTCAACCCAAACCCTTAACCTGAATGCACAATGACACTGGAGTCTATTGAACAAGGTTCTTTTTCTCGCTCTCATCCATCTATATATTTTCCAATCTCTGCTGTATATCTTTCTATCATAAATCTATTAATTGGTTTACAAATCTACTGAACTATCGATTTAGCGATCATCTATTTTCTGTCTATACTCTTGATATCTTGTATCTGTCATCTCTATCTATCTATATTTCTGTTTATATTTCCACCTATTTCATGCTTAACTTTATTTCTGAAATAAACCCCAGCTTAAAGGGCGCAAATATGTTTGGTTCTTGGTGGAGTATGTTATATATTGGTTATTAATTCTAGTTTGCTAGACTCGTTTATTTGTTTGCTTATTTGATTCTTGATGTCTTATGGATCTTCTATTTCAATGTCAAGTTGATAATAGAAAATGTTGAACTTAAATATTCCACTATTTGGTTGCGCTATGCTGTTACTTATTTGTTGCATCTAAAATATTAGCCAGAACTTGCTTAATATATTTTAAAGAAATGCTCTTATATTCTCACCATCTGTCTGTTAGTTCATGATACTGTCATGGATTGTGTTTTGTCGAGATGCTGGAAGATATATCAGTGTTATATCTAATGCCAGCAGGGTCACCCAAAGGGAGCAGATTTCAGCAAAGCTTCCAGACTAAGAACAGACAATGCAGAAGGACCCCTCTCCCCTCTTCAGAGGAAGATGCTGCTAAAACCTTATGCGTAACTTTGAAGTATTCTCAGATATTGAAAGCTTAAGCCAAGGAAGTAGGAAATTGTTGAAGCTACTGCCAGAGGATGGGCCCCTCGTGTTCGAGGGTCCTAAAATGTGACTGAAGAGGAGCTGGTTTCTTGGAGAGGAGTCGGCCATGAGAATGTGATTTGGGTAAAGCCTCTGGGAGTGGAACTGTCAGGATCTTCCTTTGCTGATGAGGCATGACTTAATGTAAAGCAAAAAAGCTACAAAAGTCTTCTAAAACCAGAACTTGTAAGTAGCACACTATGAATTTAGGGAAATTGGAAGTGGTCAAGAATTAAATGGGGTGCATGAATATTGATTACTAACCTAGGCATTAGTGAGCATAAATGGACTGACTGGTATGGGCCAATGTGATCAGAAAACCATAGGATTTACTATGTTGGGAAAATCACAGTCAGAAAGGATCTTGCTAAACCCATCATGAAATACAATACTGTCTGTGATAGGATTATATCTGCCTCCAAGGAAATCCAATCAATGCAACTATTATCAAGCATTAATTGAACAAGGCAATTGCTGCCAAGCTTAGCACACCAATAAGTAACATATAATACTAACAAATAAAAATTGTCTTTTTTATTTGCTCCTTCCTCCCACTTTTTTATTGAGATTTCAATTCAATTATTATACATCCTACATGCAATAGGTCTGATTTTAAATATTTCTTATACATTAACATTGTATTCCTATGTCATAAACATAGAGAAAACCCTTGGGGGAAACGTGAGATGGAGAAGCATCCACAGTCCACAACAGGAAACCAGCCCTAAAACTGTCCCTCTGCACCTGCCCCTGAGTGTGTCCTGTGATGTGTGGGTCCTGGGCGCCCCCTGCTGCCCAGCTCTCTCCCAGCAGGGCGTTTGTCTGGGATCACACTGATTTCCTCTCACATTCTCACAGAGTAACAGAGGGTCTTGTCTTCCATTTTTTAACCGTCCATTTGAAGATAAACTGTGTTCTTGTCATTGTCTCTGGAGATGTTGAATCAACCCTTCACAGAGTCTGCATTGTTCTTAGTGCTGTAATGGCAGTATTTACACAGAGAGGTGAACAAAGGCTACATACCAAAGTAATTTTTATCCTCCTCCTCATTTCACAGGAAGTTATGCTAATTTCAGGAAGTAATTTTCTTTGTTTTTCATCTCGTAGTGCATTCCTTGTAAATGAAGGATTCAGAGAAATATTCAGAGTCCCTGCCGCAGTGAGCACAGCTGCCATTCCCCCAGGTTTCCTGCCGCTCTTGGGATGTGAGTTTTGCAGCGTGTGTCTCACACAGGATTAGGTGCAGTGTCCTCAGACTTCTGGCTGACCATCTGTAGATATGCTGCGCTGACTGAGGGATCCAAGGAGAAGGCATAGCCCCGTGTGAAGCCCTGGACACAGGCTGATTTCCCAGCGTGGGTGTTGATCCAGCCCATCCACAGAAGGCCTTTTCCTGGTGCTTGTCAAACCCTATTCAAATTGTAGCTGGTGAAGGTGTTTCCAGAAGTCCTGCAGGACACCTGCACCAATCTCCCAGCTTTTTCACCTTCGTGGCAGACTGCACTAACTGCATCTGCGCATGCACATCCGTGAGGCCATAAACCAGAAGGTGAGGGCTCTGGAGCTGCCACAGTGTTCTCTCCATCCCATGTGCTGTCTTACCCAGGGATACTGTCAATAGGAAAATGAAGCTCCACAGTCATCCCTTCATGAGTTCACTTTGTTGTCAGTGGTTTAGATGCAACCTATATGGCAATATCCTTGCTTGATGCTGTGACAGGGGAGATGGATTCAGCCTTCAACTCTACAGAACACTTGTATGTGTATATATTTCACATTCATGAATGTATTTCTGGGCTATATCAGGTCTAAATAATCTGAAGCTTCAATAACTCTAGAGCAGTTCCTCGTGTTGTGGTGACCTCCAAAACATAAAATTATTTTCATTGCTACTTCATAACTGTAATTTTGCTACATTTATGAATCAGGTGACCCCTGTGAAAGGGTTTTTCGAACCCCAAAGGGGTCGTGACCCACAGGTTGAGAACCGCTGCTCTAGAGCATCACAGGTAGTGATAGCTGAGCTGTTCATCTCAATCAAGTGCATTCTGGAATCCTGATGGCTAATTGTGGGAGTATCTCACCAAGTGAGTTCACAGCTGGTCATACTGGTACAGACATATCCACTTACACATGTCTCCTATAATTTCACTCAGCTGGTAGGGGAGATGTGACAAAATCAACTACTCAAACACTAACGTTGAACATTCAAGGGGGTTGTGTTAGGTGAATTTGATTAGAAAAACAAATCTAAGGAATATTATCTTTATTGTCATAAGTCTGGTATTATTCTATAAATAAATTCAATTAGTTTGCAACATATATACTTAAGATACTTTAAAAGGACTAAGCAAAGTTGCAAATTTTAATTAAAAACATAATATCCACACTGTGAAAGAAAAATTAGAGCAAAATCCCATACTATCAGGTTATATCGCTACAAAATTGGCAAAATTTGAAGAGTATAGTACACATTTTTATAAAGATACTTCCTTGTCTGGATGGTCCTAAAACAATTCAAGGGCTAAGAGCTCTTGAGACACCACTAACCTTTGGATGTTCTTCACTTAAAGTCCAGGGCACTGGTTTCCAGGTTTCGGCTAGAAGAACCTGGGAACCAAGCAGAAGGGGTGATAAAATGTCGATCAGATTTTCTTGACTTTGGGCCATGTGGCACCCCTTGCACTAGTCCCTCTATAACATCTATTCACATGGAGACTACCACAACTCTGCCTGTGTACCCACGTTGGGTCTGCAACTCCATTTCCACTGTGGACCCCTGCGCTGTCTCTCTTGGCCTGTCTCAATCCTCCTCTGAGTCAGGCATGAGCTCCTTATTCTGCAATGTGAGTCATGAATGCACTGGTGCTGGGAGTCCCTGCATGTGCACCTCAGAGAACTGACACGGATTGACATATCAAAATGCCACCCAAAATCTAGAGAGAGGGACATTCAGAGAGGCACAGCAGTAATTTGCTTATCTGGATCAGAAACCACTGAAACCATGTATTTAAAATATATATATGAAAACTAAAAATATGTATGTAAATTAAAATGTGATAAATTTCTAGAGGTTGAGTACTGATTACTGAGACTGTGAGAAACCACTGGGGCTGGTCATTAGTGGAGCCCATGTTCTAACTGTAAAACCCGTCCAGGTTCTCCAGTGAACATTCAAAACAAGTCCTCGTGTTTCTGGCCCTGGAGGGGAAGACCATTCTCAACTTGAAAGATTTCGCACCAGAGGAAGGTCATTTTTATTTACTTTTCAAAGCTGGGGGTGAACTATGTCCCCTAGCAATCACACAGCCCACATCTTACCCATGACACCTAAGTGGGGGGGAGAGGCATAGTCAACAGGGATAAAGAGCTAAAAGCAAAGAATGTGGATACTGCCGTGAAGGAAAGGAAAACCGACCAGGGAAGATATAAACTATGGAACAGGCATGAAGTGAAGGTCAGAGCCCCACTACGAAGGTCCTATAACAGATCCAGGCTCAATCAGATGATTACATAGAACATTCCCATTCTCTCACTTCATCACTATCCAGATTCCCAGCAGAAAAAAGATGTATACTGAACATTAACATTTTCTAACACTTGCAGATTAGGATAAATCCTCACAAGGCTCAGCTCTGAGAACAAGGGAAATACATGTTTCCACTGTGCAGAAATAGTAAATAATAAGATTAAATTCTCATTTATCTGAATACATCAATCTCATTTGATCATGACCTTTCCGTGCAGTTAGTTTTTAGTCTGTGCAGCACATTGTGACATCTCAAATTTAATTCGTTAGCATTTTTGAAAGTTTTCATGATTCTTTTTATATTGAAAAACTGAACAGAGTGATTTTTCAGTCACACAACCAATCAACATTCTTTAACAAATTGCTGTAGACTGCACAACTGAAGTGAGCAGGACACATGGTTGTGGAAATGGAGTGCCGAATGAAACAGAGTCCTTTTTCATATTAGAGACCATTGGATAAAACGCTCTGCAGAGCACATTGAAATCTGCAAAGAAAGAGTGAGAAGACTAAAGATATGATCATATTCTAATAGAGTAAAGCAGGTGCAGCAGTGAGTAAAGCAAACGTAAATAGAAATTAATTAATTTCAAAAACATAGTGAAAGTAATGCCTGAAGAAAGATGCTTCAGTAAAATCTGTCAAGTTTTCAAAACAAAGTGAAAGTTATTTATGATACATAAGTAGTATCATAAAGAGCAGATTTGTCATTAATTTGTTGACTTAGTCAATAAACAGATAAGATTAGAATTCAGAATACTGAGCATCAGAAAAATGACACGAGATTAATATTATTTGGAAGGATCCAGACTACATCATACTTGATAATGAGACGTTTCCTTGCTCCTGGACCCAACTCCGGCAGGCATATCTAAGTCAGTCTCTCTAGACCTAAGTTGTGAATTACTTATATTTGGTTTATAGTCTATTATGCATAAGGTGTGAATTAAGTCACTGCTAACATTAATTCAGAACTCTTCTTGTTAGTTAGCTGCCGATGGCATAGTCAACTGTACTTTCAAAATTGGAGGAGACAGTAACTTTAATACATACCGTGACACATTATTTTTGTGAATGTATTGACCATTTTTTCTCCAGGTCACTCTTTACTACAGACTAGAACTGAACCCATATGGTTCTGTAGACTGTAATCTTTATGGATACAGCTTGTCAGTTTTCGTGTGCACAGGGACCTGATGGTGGGTGTTAATAGCTCACCTCTCAAATAGCATCCGTGAGCTTGAACATTGAGTCACGGGGATTACTATGTCATAACCTAAAAATATAAGGAGAAACTCAACTTAAAAAATATTTAATGAATGTTTAAAAATTTTTGGATTGACTGTAAGCAAATGTTTTCCCATCTCAATCCCATCACACTCCTAACCTGGGCTGAGAAACTTTAACCTTATATCTGAGCTATAAGCAGGAATAAAGGAGCATGCTTTTGGTAACTTTCCTAAAAATGACTTCATTATTTTCATCGTTGTGCACTGATAAACTTGTCTTACATTTATATTGATGCTAAAGCAAAATGAGCCATGTAATAGATTTAAACAGATAAAGAGTGGTTTGTCTATCACAGTGTTAATTATGAAAGTGTTTGTTAAGAGGAATAAGTTCGCTTTCTGTAGGAAACACAGAATAGTCCATCCTAGATTGAAGATTGTACAAAAATAAAATTACTTGTGGTATGTTCTTAGTAAAAACCCAACATTCATGATAAAATGTATAATAAATATAAGATGTTAAATGACACAGAGCTTTAATGTCTCCAGTGTAGGTGATAAATTCCCAGAAGAGGATAGAAGCATTGATCTTAAACAGGATTGGAAGTTATCTCTCTAGGGTGAGAAATCTCTCTAGGGTGAGAAATACCCAAGTCAATATAACCAATAGAAGAAATATAATAAAACCATCTATGTGTATTCTAAGAGGAAAAAATAAGACCAGGTTATTTTCAAAAACATCTATCAAGAATCTGTCAGGCCTGATGATGCCTCCTTCATTTTGGAAAACTACAGTGGTCACAAAGGATCATGAAATCCATTGCCAATATTATGCAGATGTTTCAAGCCCAGAGGGGAGCCCCCACATAAAGTCCAGCAGCACAAGAGATTGTATATCATTTTCAAAGGAGGATTTTTCAATTAGAACATCCAATGCCCATACTGAACTTTCATTGAACTGCACAATACTTAATACAATTTCTGCCCAACACACACCCTCTCCCTTCTTCCCTCAAGACCACACAAGTAGTCTTCCAAAAATCACTGGAAACAATCCATTATTATTTAATTACATTTCTCCGTGAATTTTTTGAAACCCATTTGTCCTTCTTTCATAGACTGAATTCCTTCTCTCTCTCCTGGCCTCTTCTCGATTTTCTCTCACACAGGTGTTTCCCAGGAAAATCTGCACAGATTTTTTCCCTGACTTGGTCCCTGCATCTTGCAGGATAATAACTAACACATGCTCTTTAACAGAATGATTGATAATGTGGACATGCTCCATTGAAGATAAAAATGATAAAGTATGAATCAATAGTTGTCCAAGTTGAAAAAAAAATAAGGAAAAAAAGAAAATAGAAAAGGACAAATAAGTCTTCAGACCATTGTGGGGTTTGACCGACTTCTGCATGAAGGAGCGGAGCGGATGTGAACCAAATTATACTTTCATATGTTACTGACCATACATTCCTCACTCACTAGTCTTTAACTCAAAACTCGGCGTTTCGGAATTAGAGGATTTCACTGCAGTCTTTGCCATGAATCTATTGTTTCAGAATCAAATCAAAGCACAGGTCTTTCCCGAAGACTTCTCTGTTGGTTTGACAAGTCGGTGTTCAAACACTTAAATTTATGGCCCCTTATATGCGCTCTGACTCAAGTCTGAGAGAGAATTCTACAGAGTTTTCTCTGAGGTTCATCAGAACTCTCACTCTGTAATGCCAGAAAAGCTGAGTTTTCATGCGGCTAATGGACTGGTTTTCCTGCGAGTGAGGCTATTTACTTGTTGTTCAATACAACTTTTGAATTCATAGGTAGCAGGGGTGGACGCAGAATAATTATAGAGAGAGATTCCCCTGGAAAAGTTAGAGATGGAAAAGAATCTCAAAATCACAACAGGAAACTCACCCTGACAATCAACCCGCACTGACTTCAGATGCTGGTGCCAGTGCTCATTGGATCCTGAGTGTGCCTGAACTCACACTGACTCCCCCTCACTTTCAGTTCATCCTGTTTCTAGAGACAGACAATCAACTCTTCGTGGAACATAGTTCTCTCTGCCACCATCAGGTTAAATTGTGCAACCCACTGAAAGCCCTACCCTGGAAACTACATACATAGGACACACATTTGTTACTGAAACTGAGTGCAGACCCTGAAGGGGAGATCACCAAGGCTTACTCAAGTTTCCCCTAGATTCCATCAGAGTTGTGTTGACATACAGGGGGAAAAAATAAAGAAAACAGCAAATAAAATAAGAATCAAATCAACAAACTCAATTGCCCACTCTTGTTATGTTAATTCTGGCTCATAGTGTCCCTGAAAGACAGAGTAGAAATCCTTATGGTCTCTAGATTGTAAGTCTTTAAGCAAGTAATCAGCTTCATCTTCCTTCCTTACAGTAGCTGATATGATTAAACCACTCCCTCTGCTACCAGTAGATGAGAGGATAAGGGCATAGGAGATGGATCAGCATGGGAGAGAAGAATGTATAGAGGAAGTCAATGTCTTTGACTTCTGTGGAGAGTAGCATGAAATAATAATAACAGGGTAGGAATATATACAATTAATGTCCCTGAAAAATCATTGAGGAAAACGTCAAATGGGAATCTAATGGGCTGAGATAACTAACTCCAAAAACGAACTGAATATTTATCTTTAGAAAGAACTAAAGAGAGAAGAGTGAGGTGATTTTCAGGAAATGTAATGAAAGTCCTAAGCAAAGAAGAGCAGGATGCTATTCGGAAACAAAATTTGAAATTATTACCTATGAGAATGTCATTAAGAGGAAAGATTTCTTACAATCTCATCCTAAAGAAAGGACATCCTACATGTCGATGTATCTTATTAGAAAATATGAACACGTTTTCATATATAAACATAACAGCAGAATCAAATCTAAGAAGGTAATTCCTTTCCAACACAATGAGCATAAGGAGACAAGGCAGAAACATCGCTTCTGAATTCTACTGCCTGGTTTGTACCCCTGACAGAGTTCTAAGGGCGAGCCCAAGTCAGGTAAAAGAATAGCAAAGCACAAACGTTTGTCTATGGTAAAGAAGGTGGTTCTCTAGAGTGATTTTTTATTGAGGTAAGCTGATCAACTTACTGGACATCTGCTGGGTTACACTGACATTTAAGAAAGATTTTCCTACCTCTCATTTTTTGTTCCTTCTCTCAGGGTAAGATTTGCGTCTTAGCTGAGTGATCCTCCAGCCTCCATGATCTTCTCTGCACTTTTTGTCTTACACCGTTTCCCCCAATGAAGTGTATGCACTTAACAAACCTTGGTCTTTGCATCATGGGGCTGAGGTGAGCATATATATATTTTTACAAATTTACTGAGCATATGAACATGCATTATCAATTATGTTATACAGTATTATCTAGAGAAACAAAACCATAATGCTAATAATTATATAGATTATTATAATCTATATAATTATTGGTATTATCAATTACATATTATGTAATTAATATATACATTATAGAATTTATAGTTACATTATATAATTGATATAATGCTAATTATATTTATTATCATTGATTAATATAATGCTAGAGAGAGAGAGATAACATAAGAAATAAACAATGTATAAAGTAGCACAAATGGCTCAGTGCAGCTCACTCCCATGAGACTGCTGTGAGACACTGGGGATCCTTCAAATCTTGATGACCACCAGGTAGTCCTCTGTAGAGCAATTCAGGCTATCCAGTCACAGGAAGCAAACAGCAAGGCAGGTAGGTCACCAACAGTCAGCCAGATGACAGTGTCCGACAGTGCCCAGCTCAAGCAATGTATATTCCAATAGTGTGGCAAAGCAGGTCTTGAAGGAACCTCAAATTACAGCGACGCAGTCCATGGCTTAGTTGTCCTACTGGGAGTGTAGCTTGCAAATTGATGCACAGATGAAGCAAGGCAGCCACACACTGATCTGATGATCAAAGAGCAAGAGACTAGAAAGGCGAGACTCGCTGAGCCATTTATTTCTCTGCTCTTCAATTAATCTGACGTGCTTATTGGCCAAGTTGGCACAATAAACTAACAACATCAAGAGTGTGGACCAATGGAATTATGATTATTTGCTACTATGTGAAGAGATCAGGTACAGTACCTAAAATTGAACATATACAAATATGTTTTCATAAATGAGACATTCAATTTCATAAACTTGATAATGTATTATTGAAGAAGGTCATTGTGGTGGTTTAACCTGGTTAAATTTGTTGACAGGGATGCTAGAAGGGCTTTCATCAGTTGAACATTATTTTACTCATTGTAATATTGTATTCTTTGTATGTGCAAAAATATACTCATATTTTATAGCCAACTAAAGTGAGGATGAAAAGTTAGCCATAGATTTTCTTTTCCTTTTTTTAGAATCATTTTATTGGGGGCTCATAGAATTTTTATCACAATCCATATATACATCCATTATGTCAAGCACATATGTACATTTGTTGCCATCATTCTCAAAACATTTGCCTTGTATTTGAACCCTTAATATCAGCTGCTCGTTTTCCCCCTCCTTCCCTACTCCCCCCTCCCTCATAAACCCTTCATAATTCATAAATTATTATTTTGTCACATGTTATACTTTCTGACGTCTCCCCCACCCTCTTTTCTGCTGTCAATCCCCCAGTGAGGAGGCTTTATGTAGATTCTTGTAATCTGTTCCCCTTTCTACCCCACATTTCCTCCACACTCCAGGCATCACCATTCTCACCACTGGTCCTGAAGGAGTCATCTGTCCTGGATTACCTGTGTTTCCATTTGCTATCTGTACCAATGCATACCCTCTTGTCAAGCCAGATTTTTAAGGTAGAATTGGAATCACGATAGTGGGGTGAGGAATTATTAAAGAACTAGAGGAAAGTTATATGTTTCATCATTGCTACCCTGCATCCTGACTGCCACATCTCGTCCCCAAAATCCTTCAGCAAGGGAGTTCCCAGTTGCCTACCGATGGGCTTTGAGTCTCCCACAGATTTTCATAATTCCAGTAAATGTTAACTTGAGAAAATATTATCCACGAATCAATCTTCTTAAAATTTTTTAAACTGAGCATTGGTATGCATCGACTCAAAACTTTCTTTGAACATGTCAATAATATTGATACAACTAAAATATTTTATCTCTGATTTGGAAAATCTCATTTTGATGTGGAAACTGTACAGATGAAAATGTGTGTTTTATTGAAAAAGTGCAATTTGCTGGATTTTTAGGGGAAAACCCCACAATATTTACACATTACCTATTTCTTTTATACCTTAAAATTAAAAATACTCATTTTTCGTAGCAAAATATATCAGTTGGCCTCTAGACACTGTCGACCAGGGTTGTTTTTTTTTTGCCAATAACTGTGAATACAAAATAACTTACCATCCGTTGTGAATTCACTGCATTAAAATATCCTCAAATGAGAAACAGACTAAAAAGATATAATTAAGCCAATACAAACTTTATAATTAGTCAATTGGTTTTCTTTTTATTTTTTAATCATTTTATTGGGGGCTAATACAATTCTTATTACAATCCATACATACATCCATTGAATAAAGCGCATTTGTACATTCCTTGCCCTCATCATTCTCAAAACATTTGCTCTCCACTTAAGCCCCTGGCATCAGCTCCTCATTTATCCCCATTCCTACCCACTCTCCCTCTCAGTCAAGAACCCTTGATAATTTATAATTTTTTGTCATATCTTATACTGCTCGACGTCTCCCTTCACCCACTTTTTTTGTTGTTCATCCCCCAGGGAGGAGGTTATATGTAGATCCCTGTAATCGGTTCTCCCTTTTCACCCCTCCTTCCCAGTATTGCCATGCTCACCACTGGTCCTGAAGGGATCATGCATCCTGGATTCCCTGAGTTTCTAGTTCCTATCTGTACCAAAGTACATCCTCTGGTCTAGCCAGATTTGTAAGGTAGAATTGGGATCATGAGAGTGGGGAAGTGTGTGTGTGTGTGGGGGGGGGAGAAGCACTTAAGAACTAGACAGGAAAGTTGTGTTTAATGGTTGCTACACTGCACCCTCACTGGCTCATCTCCTCCCTGAGACCTTTCCATAAGTGGATGCCAAGTTACCTACATATGGGCTTAAGGTCCCCACTCCTATCTCCCCTTCATTCACAATTACACAGTGTTTTGTTCTTTGATACCTGATATCTCATCCCTTTGACAACTCGTGATCACACAAGCTGGTGTGTTTCTTCCATGTGGGCTTTGTTGCTTCTGAAATAGATGGCTGCTTGTTTACCTTCAAGCCTTTAAGACACCAGATGCTATATCTTTCGATAGCTGGGTATCATCAGCTTTCTTCACCTCATTTGCTTATGCATCCATTTGTCTTCAGCAATCCTATCGGGGAGATGAGAATGCAATGATATGATTCTTTGTTCTCTGATGCCTGATAACTGATCCTTTGGCACCTTGTGATCACAAAGGCTGGTGTGCTTCTTCCATTTAGGGTTTGTTGCTTCTGAGCTAGATGCCCACTTGCTTACCATCAAGTTTTTAAGACCCAAGACTGTCAATTAGTTTTCATTAGTTATTATGCTCTGCCATAATGGTATAATGCCCTCTAGTACTCATAAATAAAAAACGTGAAGTTTTAAGCAGTTCAAATCTGAAGAGCGAGAAAACATATTTAGAACATAAAGGATGATCATGGTTGATCACTGAAGAATGAAGTTTGCCAAAGAGGTAATTTACTAATGAACACACCTAATCTGATAATAGAGATTAACAGAAAAAGTGTCAGCAAATATTACATTTTCTAATGGAGCAAATAAAGAGAACACAGTGGTAGGTTGTGGGATTTAGTTGTGCTCTGATTTGATGTTAAATATTATCCATTGTCTCTTATTTTCCTTTAGGCTCCCCATTCTCTTTAGGATAAGTTATTGCCTGCTACCATTTAAAAGAATGTTTGCGCGTGCGTGTGTGTGTGTGTGTGTGTGTGTGAGCAAAGATGTGCCTGGGGCTCCCAAGCATTAGCTAAGAATTCCTCCCTACAGCAATGTAAACCAATCTACCTAGGGTCTAATCTGCTTTCAGCTGTTGATTTACTAATCATGCTGAAGTGATTACAGGTGATTGTGATTTAACTTGTCTCTACCTCCCCTGCTTTATTTCCCAGCTCACTCTCAGGACCCAGGTGAGGCAGATAATTCAAGGTGCTGAGATTGGGGTGGATCTGGATCTCAGATCAGGGTATGCTGTGTGGAAAGACAGTGGATCATTCGTGCTTGGATGTTTTGTGTGTACTAAAGGTAAGAGACCCTGGAACCTGGGGAGGGGGACCTATCTTAAGACAGGTACTCTCAGCCAGTACATATGTAAGACAGGCTCAGGAAGGACCATTCCAGTTGACCTGTGGAAGTTCCTGGGGTTGAACTCAAAGTATTCATTTCCAGGCCAGCATCAGAGAGAGCTTTGTCCGTTGATGTTCTCCTGAGACCTCTTCGAGGACTTGTGTCTTCATGAGTGGAGAGCCCCAGTGTGCTGCGAGTGGGAGTTCCTGGCACTGGACACACAGGGTGTCCCTGGAATTGACACCTTTCCTGCTTGGGGTGAAAATAGAGCTCCCACTTGCAGTATGTCTTGTAAGCTTAAGACGTTAACTCACGGGAATCTCCAAGAGACATGGACACAAATATTTTAGGGTTGCCAGCTCTCACTATTAAAGGGAGTGTGCAAATTCTTCCTCTGAGTCTTTTTTCCTAGGTCTGAGAGAAAGGTCAAAATCAGTTTTGAAAAGTGGAGTCACGGATTCCAATGTAAGCACCTTTAATTTGCTACCTCCTCCATCTCTGGTGATGTGAGTGTCCCTTGGGAATGAGGAGAAGAAGGGGATCGATGACAGAATAACCAGTAATTTGTTTTATTTAACATGCTTTCACCCTATCCTCCAGGGATAAACCAGGTTAAATAGTGATCTACAAATTAGTGCGTAAGTACTATTCAACCCTCAGGCATCTTGTTTACTGGGTAACATCCCTGCATATGTCTAACAGCAGAAAAGACTCCTTGAGGCCAGCACACAGTAGATCAGAGATCAGCAAGGGACCCGTGATAGCCCTTGACCATGATGCTGTTTGTCATATTTAAACTTTATATAACACTTCTTTATTTTCCTAAGTTCCTTGAACCAGATGCAAATGACTTAAAATTAACTGAAAATGTTTTTGTGAGTCTTAATTTTGCCTGCCAACCTACCCAAGTTTTTCTGATTTGTGTCAAATCTGAGAGAGAAGACAGCTCCATACACATAATTAGCAACATGAGTTTTTTGATGGATTAGGTTTGGGGTTCTGTTTAGGCTTGTTGTGTGTTCGAATCAGAGTCTGTACTTAAAGATTAGCATCTAAATCCTGGGTTTAATCAGTGTTCCAGGTTCAAGAACAATTGCCAAGAAATAGAAATAGGAATTAAATGTCATGAGTCAGATGTTAGTGGACATGTTAAAGGGCTTTATGTTTTGAAGGTTATCTTTGGAGTTCATTAGGGTCTACCAGATTGTGTTTGGAGTTTATTAGGGGCTTATGTGTTAAGGTATAAAGATGTAGATTTATAGTTTAAGGATTCTTGTTTTCTGGGTTGGATTTCTGAATTTGAGGTTTATGGTCACGAAGTTAGGTTTCAGATTTTAAAATATATTTAAACCTTTGACCTGGTTTTAAACATTGGGATAGATGCATTAGCCTAGGTTAAGAGTGTATGGTGGTAGGCTGTGTGAATCATGTCAAGTTTGTTGTGGGTGTCAGGGGATGCTCAGGGTGTTAATTGTTCTGGGTGGTAAGGGGCTTTTTCATGGACTTAGGGGTCACTGCATTCGGAGGTTATTAGTGTGTTGTAAGCATGCTTAGCATATTAAGGTGTAAGAGTTAATGGTTTCAGAGTTAGAGATTAGTAGTTAATGGTTATAGAGTTCATTGCCAAAAATTATTTTTGTATGTTGAAATGTAGCCTACAACTTTTAAACTATTTATTACCTGTAGTATTTATGGTGTATTTGAATTCTGTTATGTAAAATTTCATTAATTTGTGATGATTAGAGGAATTAGTATTTCTTCTCTGTGGAAGCCTCTTTTCTTCCTTTAAAAAAGTATGCCATTTATGATTGGTCTATCTAGAAAATAGTATAAAATTTTTAATACAGTATTGAAAATGGAAATGTATGTTTGTCCTATTTCTTAAGTGGGTTGGGTTATTTACTCATTCCTCTAAGAATGATATTTGCTGCTGTTTTTTTTTAAACTGAATATATTAGCATATTGAACTATACCTGCTTCATGTTACAGATGTAGTTTTTTTTCAAACTTTAAAAGACTTTGATTTTTTAAAATAAATTATTTTATTGGGGGCTCTTATAGCTGTTTTTATAATCCACACATCAATTTTATCTAGCACACTTGTACATACATTGCCATCATCATTTTTAAAATATTTTATTTTTTCTACTTGAGCCCTTGGTATCAGCTCGTGTTTTTTTCCCTCCCTCCACCACCTTTCCATCCTCATCACCCCTTGATCAATTTTAAATTATTATTGTTTTCATATCTTACACATCTGCTATTTTCCTTCACCCACTTCCTGTTGTTCATTCCCCTGGGGAGTGTTATATGATGATCTTTAAAATATTTTCCCCTTTCACCCCCTTGTGGCCCCACCATTCCCCTACCTTCATGGTATCATTAGTCCCATTATTTTTATGACAGGTTTATCTCTGCTGGATTCCATATGTTATGTTGAGGGATCTTTTTTTCCCCCGTGGTTTCTCCTTTTAATCTTGGCGCCCCCTCCTCTTCCCATGGGCTTTAGAAAGCTCCCTCCACTCTTTACTCACTGACTCACTGACTCACTCATGTTGAGGGATCTTATCTGTACCAGTGTACATGCTCTGGTCTAGCCAAATTTGAAAAGTAGAACTGGGGTCATGATAGTAGGGTGAAGCAAGCTTTAAAGAACTATACGAATGTTATGTGTTCTGTTGGTGCTTTATTGTACACTGGGTGCCTCATTCTTTCCTTGTGACCCCTCTGTGAGGGGATGTCCAATGTCTAAAGACGTGCTTTGGGTCTCCAATCAAACACCCTTTGTTCCCATCTATATGATTGTTTGGGGTCTTCTAATTCCTCATACCTGATCCCATAGACACCTAGTGATCACACAGGCTGGTGCGCTTCTTCCATGTGGGCGTTGTTGCTTCTCAGATAGATGACCGCTTGTTTACTTCAAGCCTTTAAGACTCCAGATGCTATATCTTGTAATAGCCAGGCATTATTAGCTTTCTTCACTATATTTGCTTATACACCCCCTTTTGCCTTAAGCAATCCTGTTGAGAAGGTGAGAATCACAGAATGCCAGATTATTAGAACTAAGTATTCTTGCATTGAGGGAAGACTTGAGTAGAGGCCCAAAACCTTTGACTTTTTAAATGTTCCTACTTTGTTTTCTGTGCCTACTAAGACAATTGACCCTCTTTTCTGTCAATGGGTTTATTACAGTGCTTATTTTCTTATGTAAAATATGCTCTGGGACAAATTTCAATGAATCATAGTACATAATCCTTGTAATATGTTGTCTGAATCAGTTTCAAATATTTTAAAGAATTTTTCATGCAGATCCATTATCAGTATTACGCTACAGTTTTCTTGTAGTGTCATTATCTGACATTGGTGTCAAGGATATTTACTGGTTTGATAGAAAGTATTGAGAACCAAGGGATCAATCAGAAAGAAAATGTTTTGAGAATGATGATGGCAATGGATGTACTAATGTGCTTGACACAATGGATGTATGTTATGGATTGTGGTAAGTGTTGCATGAGCCCCCAATAAAATGATTTAAAAAAAAAGATAAAGTATTGAAGTATTGGTAAGTGTTCTCTCACAATCACTGTTATATTTACACTCAACAATTTGAACATAAACTACCAAACAGTAAAGTGGTGTTTATTCATACCATCTCAGTACTCTGTCTTAAGCTTTAATCTATGGTCTGATTATGCTAGAAATTTCTCCTGGAATTTTATTTTGATTCAATTGATTATATCCCTTGTAAGCAACCTAAAGCACATTCAACTGCCACTGATCCCATGCACTGGCTGGACCCTCTGATCTTCCAGCTGACTCAGTTTGGAAGACTACATGATTTACACTCCCCTTGCCAGACAGATAGTCACTAACACCTACATCATTGTGTGATGCCCTCCGAATAGATCCTCAATTTGGAAAATACTCTGCCATATGACATGCTGTATGGATCTTAGAAAATGTCCTTTAGCTAACCTGCAGAAGAATGGTATAAATCAAGGAGGGGCAGCAATTCCTCAGTGATTTTTGCATCACCTTGGTATTGCATCACCTTTATTTTATTATGTTTTTTAACAAAAGAAACCCATTCCTTATTTTTAATAAGCTTATATTCCAGTGAATGTCTCTTGAGCTTTCAGGCATTTGATAACATGGAAATAACTTTTGTAAACATAGCTAAATATTAAGTATTTTGTGCATTGCTTGGGTGTTGATTAGTAATTTCTGAGGTTCTTCTTTTTGATAGTTCTGATTGAGTCCATTCCATCTCACAGGGACTCTGTGCACAAAGGAATGAAACACTGCCAAGCCCTGCAGCATCCTCACAATTTAGAATGAACCTATTGCCTAAGTTACTGTATCAATCCTTTTAGTTGAGGGGTTCCTATTTTTCAATGCCCCTTTACTTTACCAAACAAAATATCCTTCTCCAAGGACTGGTCACTTCTTACAACATGTCCAAAGAATTTCATGTGAACTCTCACCTCCTTACTTCTATCTAGCACCCTGACCTTACTTCTGCCAAGACATATTTGTTTGTCCATTTGAAGGCCCCTGCACTACAATTCAAATACACTGATTCGTCTTAATTCTTTCATATTCAATGCCAACTTTTAAATGCATATGAGGTAATTGGCAATGCCATGGTTTGGGTAAGATGAACCTAGTCCTAAAAGTAACATCATTGCTTTTCAACACTCTACAGGGGCCTTGTTAGGCAGATTTGTCCAGTATAATACATCTATTGATCTATTGAATTTATTATCACCTTTTAGTTGTTTTGTAATTTTCCATAAGCTAACAATCTTTCCAGAAGAAGTTAATACTTAGTCAAGCTTAGATTAAGAATATTGATCAAGGAGGGACCTGGAAACCCACGTTCCTCTGAAACCAACCTGTCTCAGAGCCCTGAGCTGGAAGGCTGTCCTTAAGACCTAGAGGAATGATGACACTTAGATTCCAGAAATGCATAATGACTGGGCACAAGATTGTCTAAAACAAATTGTGCCTTTGTCTATTAGCATGACTTGCAGATCAGTTTTAGAGGGGCCCCAACCCTCACCCTTTATCCAATAACTGCAACCTCACACCCCCTGCCTCCAGAAACACCCTGGGGGGGTTGCAAAACGGCTGTGCCAATGATGCCCAACTAGCCACTCAGACTAATGCTGCCATCCTTTATCGAAGCGCAGCCTCTCGCCACCAGACTCATTTTGTTTTCCTCCCTACAAATTCCTGGTTAAGCATGATTCTCAAGTTCCAGGCCAGACACTAGCTAAACCAGTCCCCCTAGAAGACCAAGACCATGGATGATATATCCTAGAACCCAAGGCAATCAGCCCTCTCCCAGTTTGTGTTGTTTGTCATCTGTCAACATTACTTAGAGAGCTTGAAACCCATGCTATAGCCCAAGATGACAGAATGGTTGATAAGTCATCTCTTTCCTTAATCCATCTCATGTACTTTTTAAAAAGATAATTTTGGGGACTCATAACAATCTATATTTTGATTGTATCAAGAATATTTCTACATATATTTCCATCATTCATTTCTAAACATTTACTTTCCATTGAGAACTTGGTATCAGCTCCTTTTATCCCCTCTCTTCATCTCCCCTCACCAGTCACTCCTTGATAAATATTAAATTATTGTTATTTTCGTATCTTGCACTGACTGCTATCTCTCTTCCCCCATGGTTTCTGTGTTTCTCCCCAGGGTGTGTGTATGTGGTTATGTGTCTATCATTGTGATTGGCTCCCACTTCCTCCCCTCCCCTCCCTGCCTTTCGCCTCCTCTACTGGTATCAATACTCCTATTCCTGTTCCTGGATTCGGTATGTTGTGAACTCTTATCTCTTTTCTGTACCTGTGCACATGCTCCTGTCAAGCCCGCAGGGAAAGGCAGAATTGGAGTCATGATGGTGGAATATGAGGAAGCCTCAAGGAACCTACTAATATTTGTGTTTCATCAGTACTATCCTGCGCCCGGGTTGACTCATTCTTTCATTGTGACCCTTCTGTAAGGGAATGTCCCATTGTTTACAGATAGATGTGGGGTCTCTACTACAACCCCCCTCACTCTCAGCAATATGTTGGTTTTTTTGGGTTTTTTTTTGCTTGTTTGGGGTCTTATGAAGCCTATTACCCTAACTCTTTGACACCTCATGATCACACAGGATGGTGTGCTTCTTCCATGTGGGCCTGTTGCTTCTCTACTAGATACCCACTTTTAAACTTCAAGCCTTTAAGACCTCAGGTGGTATATATTTTGATAGCCAGGCACTTTTCTCCTTCTTCACCACATTTGCTTATACATCCATTTTGTCTTCAGTGATCATGCTGGTATGGTGAGCATCAAAGAAGGTCAGGTTGTTCAAAAAAAATGTTCTTGCATTGAGGGAGGGATTGGTCAGAGTCCCAAAGTCCATCTACTATCTTAGTGTATTGCCTTATAAATATATGTATGTAGGTCAAGACCTCTATTTTTCAGAATTAATGTATTTACATATGCACAGACCTATGCTTATACTACTATTCACAGCTTTGCTTCCTAAATCTTTCTTCTGTTCCCTTTTACCTTCCTCCTTACCCCACCATTATGTTTGTCCTTCTTCCACCTATTAGTAATTCCTCTCAACTAGATTGCTGTTGCTCCTTCTGCTGTCTAAAAGTGGTCATAACCCCAGGCTTGCAGAGACCCTCTGAGAGCTAGTCACAAGATCTCACCCTGGAGTTCCCCCGTGCTGCTATCTACCTTGTGCCTACAGTCTAGGGCTTTGCATTTTTCCTCCACATCTGTCTACCTACACCTTTTCATTCCTTATTCGTAATGTGCTGTCCTTCACAAAAGCTTTAACATTGGACATCCTTAAACACAAGAGCTGTAGAGACTATAAAATACACCTCCCTCTGGGCTTGTGTTCTTGTTAAGGTTGTCTCTGTCATAGCCAAGTCCCCTTTAGTATTTCCTGCTTATTTCCTTTTATTTCTTGTTGTCCACCTCTAAAACAACTTTCACTGGTTGCCACGCTATACTGTGGTACCACACTCTATTACTATAGGCTTCTAAATGTGCTCCACTCACCATACACATTTGTTCACGCACTGTAAATATTATGGTTTCCATGGGATACAAGGAGCTTGGAGCAGGAGGAACTTTGATGAAAAACTCAGAATCTGTTGGAATGTCACAGTAAGAGAAACATTTACATTGGCATTAACACATGAAAGTATAGTAATTAGCTAGATGAGATCGTGGGAAAGAAAGAAACATGAACAAGTGTATGACAACTACTTAAAATATATATAAATAATTTCTGATTCTTTAGTTAAATGATCATTAAAATATTGGGGGGATTTTCTTTTAAAATCTTTCCAAGTTCTGGAAAGCAAGGGGTTGTTTGTGTTATATTCAGATAATGAAGTATAAAGATAAACTAAAACATAAATGGAAAGAAATAATTCTAAAAGGGCAACTTATTATAAGGATCTACATATAACCTCCTCCCTTGGGGATGGACAACAGAAAAGTGGGAGAAGGGAGACATCAGACAGTGTAAGATATGACAAAATAACAATAATTTATAAATTATCAAGAGTTCTTTAGGGAGGGAGGAGCCGGGAAGGAGGGGGAATACTGAAGAACTGATGCAAAGGGCTCAAGTAGAAAGCAAATGTTTTGAGAATTATGATGGCAACACATGTACAAATGTGCTTGACAAATGGATGTAGTTATGGATTCTGAGAATTGTATGAGTCCCCAATAAAATGATTTTTAAAGAGAAATAATTGTTACTAGAAACAGTACACAATAAAAAAGCAACAGCAACAAAACCATTGATCATATATCATACTTTTCTATATTACTTTTTAACTACAATACTGGTGTTTTAATGGCACAAAAACAATTGACATAGTGAATTCATTGACTTGGACTGAAATAATATGCTGTGCCTGAAAAATCACCTAAGGTGATATCAAATTCATCTGTGTGGTTTAATGCTGTAGGTCAACCTTTTTTTTTTGTTGACATATTTATTTTTATTTATTTTTTTAAAATTTTAACAATTTATTGGGGCTCATACAATTCTTATCACAGTTCATACGTATATATACATCAATTGTATAAAGAACATCTGTACAGTCTTTGCCCTAATCATTTTTTTCTCCTCTTTTCTTTTTTTACATTTTATTAGATACTCCTACAACTCTTATCACAGTCCATACATATACATACATCAATTGTGTAAAGCACATCCATACATTCCCTGCCCCAATCACTCTCAAGGCATTTGCTCTCCACTTAAGCCCCTTGCATCAGGTCCTCTTTTTTTATCCCCCTCCCTCCTCTTTCCCCCCTCCCTCATGTGCCCTTGGTAATTTATACATCGTTATTTTGTCATATCTTGCCCTATCCGGAGTCTCCCTTCCCCCCTTCTCTGCTGTCCCTCTCCCAGGGAAGAGGTCACATGTGGATCCTTGTAATCAGTTCCCCCCTTCCAACCCACTCACCCTCCACTCTCCCAGCATCGCCCCTCACACCCTTGGTCCTGAAGGTATCATCCACCCTGGATTCCCTGTACCTCCAGCCCTCATATGTACCAGTGTACAGCCTCTGCCCTATCCAGGCCTGCAAGGTAGAATTCGGATCATGGTAGTTGGGGGGAGGAAGCATCCAGGATCTGGGGGAAAGCTGTGTTCTTCATCGGTACTACCTCGCACCCTAATTAACCCATCTCCTCTCCTAAACCCCACTATGAGGGGATCTCCATTGGCCGACACTTGGGTCTTGGGTCTCCACTCTGCACTTCCCCCTTCATTTATTATGGTATATATATACATATACATATACACATATATACACATATATACACACACTTATATCGTGGGTTTTTTTTATTTTGCATGATGCCTTATACCTGGTCCCTTTGGCACCTCGTGATCGCACAGGCTGGTATGCTTCTTCCATGTGGGCTTTTTTGCTTCTGAGCTAGATGGCCGCTTGTTCACCTTCAAGCCTTTAAGACCCCAGACACTATCTCTTTTGATAGCCGGGCACCATCAGCTTTCTTCACCACATTTGCTTATGCACCCATTTGTCTTCAGCGATCCTATCATGGAGGTGTGCAGTCAATGATATGATTTTTTGTTCCTTGATGTGTAGGTCAACCTTTAACAATATAGATCAATCCTCAACCTAAGCATTTAACTCCCAAGTCTTTACAGTACTTCCGATTCACTGTTTTCATTTTGGGAAGACCTGGAATCAATTCATCCTCTGAGATGAAGAAATATCTCCTGTCTGACATGAATGTCAGCTATGGAGGCTGAAGAAAACAGAGTACCCTGAATTTAGAGTGGGTCCTGTATTTAATGCAAACACTCAGATTGGAGCATGGTTTTGAGGCCACAAGGAACCACTTAGGGTAAGAAGTGCAGGCCAAGAAACTGACATGCCCTACTCAATATTATCTACTGCTAAGTTTCAGGTCACAGATTTGCCAGAGAGATATACCGTCCAGTTGAGGAGCTAAAACCTGGGAATACTATCTTTCACGTTTATGCACGACAAGGAAAGATTTCAACATTTGGCTGGTGTGTGAACCAAATTCATTCAACCAACTCCAAACTTCCTAGATTTCTGTTTCTTGTATGTAAAGAATGCATTAATTTGACTTCAAGAAGCTTGAGCTACAAAATGCTATTAAAGATCCTTAGGGTATTTTCATTATCCAGATAAAGGTTAGATAGGACTTGTGGGGAACCCTATGTCCAATAGCTGAGGGTTGTCTATAATGTAAGAGCATGACAGGGGAGGGGAACAAAGACGAGACTTCATAAAGCTTCGTGATAGCTATTGCTATCAAATGTATATATGGTATAATCCACTAGATTACTGGGATGATCTTCCTTATGTGACTTGGGGCTGGTTATTTAAGGCGTCAGCCTCCTAGTTTGGGAATTGGTACACTGGGATGGGCAACAGGACTTCCTGAGTAGAGTCTGGATATAAAGCTCTACCAGAGGACATGGATTATCTGTTTGTCTAGTGTCAGCATTTCTTCAGCCCTACAGTTTTCTTTCTTTACTTCAAGCAGTGAAACATTTTCTATAGATTTCTGAAAATGGGAGCTTGAGCTCTTTCATGGTTTAGAAATGTAATCGTCTCAGGGCTTCATTAACAGAATGAATCTGATGGCAATGTATCCAGTTGGTCAATACTTGGGAATTATTTTTTTATGGATGGTGATACTTAGACTGGTAGACGCACTCCTCATTAGTAATGACCCTTTGCACAACAGAAGGAAACCCTGCCTAGTCTTTCACTATCTCCACAATGCCTGACATAATTAGCCCCTGTATTGTTAAACTACACCTTATTGTTAAAATACAGCCATTGAAGGTGGTTCTATTTTTTGTTAAACTTAAAAAAAACATGTTCTTTTCTCTGGACTATTCCATTCCTGTAATATGTCCCATGTATGAGGGAATAATACATCAACATCTTTGATTTTAATGATATTTTTCCTGAACTTCTTCTAAGAGACAAAACAAACCCAACAAAAAGTACAAACTCACTGTGATAGAAAGGACTGAAACTCATTACAGCCTAAAAGGAGAGGGTAGAGCTGTCCCCATGGGTTTCTTACACTGGAACTATGTGTGGGAATAGAAAGCCTATTTTTCTCCAGTGAAGTGGCTGGAAGTTTCCGACTACTGACTGAGCAGTTAGCAGCCAATTGTTTCATTAGTGCTCCATCCAAGATATATTTGTTTATTCTTCTTCCTGTCTGTGGTGTATTCAATATTCTGCACAAATAACAAAACAATTAAAATAAATTAATTTATACTTTTACTCATTGTCCACTTTTAAAAAATGGATATGTTATAATGAATATACCATGGTCTGGCTTGAGCCAAGATCCCCATGTTGATTTCAACACTTTAATTGAATCCTTTGCAGAAGATTTTCTCCAATAAAATATGTTTTTGGATTTATTGACAGTTTTGCCATGGATTATGGATCCAAATAAAATAAAAACTTTTTTTTCAGTGTAGCAATAATGAAACTCACAACTTTCTTCTGGTTCTTAAACACTTCCTCTCCCCCCCCCCCGCCCCACCCCATTATCATGATCCCAATTCTACCTTGAAAACCTGGTTAGACCACAGGATGCACAGCGGTGCAGATGGGAACTGGAAACACAAGGAATCCAGGACAGATGAACCCCTCAGGACCAGCGGTGAGAGTGGTGATACTGGGAGGGAAGAAGGGGTAGGAAGGGGGAGCCGATCACAAGGATCTACATATAACCTCCTCCCTGGGGGATGGACAACAGAAAAGTGGGTGAAGGGAGATGATGGACAGTGTAAGATATAAGAAAATAATATTAATTTATAAATTATCAAGGGTTCATAAGGGAGGGGGGTGCATGGAGGGAGGGGAAAATTAACAGCTGATGCCAAGGGAAAAACATCATATCATTGTGAATGAGGGGGAGTTCGGAGTGGAGACCCAGGCCCATAAGATTGTGATTGGTTCCCTCTTTCTATCCCACTTTCCCCTTATCCTCATGGTATCGCTACTCTCATTATTTGTCCTGACGGGTTTATCTCTCCTGGATTCCCTGTGATTCCAGTTCTTATCTGTACCAGTGTACATCCTCTGGTCTAGCCACATTTCAAAGGTAGAATTGGGATCATGGTAGTAGGGGGGGAGGAAGAATAAAGAGGTACATGAAAGTTGTATGTTTCATCAGTGGTATACTGCACACTGACTGGCTGCTTTCCTCCCCACAACCCTTCTGTAAGGGGATGTCCAGTTGCCTACAGATGGGTCTTGGGTCTCTACTCTGAACTCCCCCTCATTCACAATGATATGATTTTTCCCCTTTGATTCCTGATGTCTGATTCCATTGACAACTTGTGATCACACAGGCTGGTGTGCTTCTTCCAAGGGGGCTTTATTGCTTCTTATCTAGATGGCAGCTTGTTTATCTTCAAGCCTTTGAGACTCCAGATGTTATATCTTCTGATACCCGGTCATCTTAAGCTTTCTTTACCACATTTGCTTATATACCGCTTTGTCTTCAGTGATCCTGTCAGGAAGATGAGCATCATGGAATGCCAGTTTAATAGAACAAAGTGTCCTGGAATTGAGGGACTACTTGAGTAGAGGCCCAGTGTCCATCTGCTAACTTAATACTAAACCTATAAATATATGCACATCATCATATATAAATATATTTACATGTACACATGTCTGTATTTAGATGTCTCTAAATGCCCTTTGCCTCCTAGTTCTTTGCTCTATTTCTTATTCCTTTCCTCATGTTCCACTCTCATTCTCAGCCTTCATTTGGGTTTCAGGAATTCCTCTTAGTTACTTTGCTCTTTGTCAAGCCCTACCTGGTCTCCAACTCCCTCCTTGCCATTGATTTGGTTCCTTTGCCCCTGCGTTTATTAACACATATTTCCTTTCCCCCAACTCCCCCTCTCCAAGATACCCCCGGAACTGCCGGTTCCACCGTGTTTTTCCTCCAGATTCTTTGTCCCGCCTACCTTATCTAGATAGACCTTCAGAGATAATAATATGCACAAAAAATAAGACAGAGCAAAACAAAGCAACAAAAGAAACAAAACAACAACAAAAGGAAAAGCCTGTGAATCAGCAGTTCTCAACTTGTGGGTCATGACCCCTTTGGGGGGTGGGGATCGACCGACACTGCCACAGGAGTCACCCGATTCATAACAGTAGCAAAATTATAGTTATGAAGTAGCAACAAAATAATTCTATGGCGGGGGGGGGCACCACAACATGAAAAACTATATTAGAGGGTCGTGGCATTAGGAAGTTTGAGAACCACTGCTGTAAATAGTTCAAGGTCTGTTTGTTGACCTTTAGGAGTGTTTTCTTGTGGAGTCTGATGAGGTGCCACTCCCTGGCCCCAAAGTCCATTTTTTATATTCCCTTGGGACTCCATGCTCTGCTTCCCTTGCTGTTCTATCACACTCCTTTAGTGTTTGCCTCAGGGTGGTGGGGTCAGATTGCACACAATTCCCAGTGTCTCCAGTGTTGTCCCCCATAGTGCTATGGGCCAGTGAGGGATGTCATGCCGCGTAGTGGGGCCAGCCCTATGGTCCTCTCTATGCATTGGCTGCGCTGAGCTGGAATATCATCCTGAGAGCTTGGCGGCCCAGCATGTGCCCTGCTCTCTCTTCCACTCCCTTCGTTTGCACCTGTGTGCTCTGATCAGACAGGTCCCTTTCTCTGAGCTGTAGTTTCAGTGTGGTCCTCTGAAGTACATTCTTCTGGGCGGAGGGGAGACTGTCCTCGTAGTTGGGATTGTGGCCGACCCCTCAAACCTCTCTATTGGTTCCCTTCTTCATGCTAATATGTTTCATTCGTGTCATGGAGCACCGGCTGAAGTCTGGCCCCTCTTTCTCTGTGGAGATAAACTATATCCTACCCTTTGGTGGGTTAGTACCCTGTTGTCCTGCTACCCATGTCTTTTCTTTCTTTCTTTCTTTCTTTCTTTTTGCGTCCTCATTTTGAATTGGCTTCTATATGTATCGCTAGATTTGGTCTGGCCCCTGCCATACTACCTGTACCTCTCCCCAGGAATGTTTGTATACAGTAGCTTTTCCGCTATGCCCCTTTTGCATAAAATAAAAATCTTGATTTAAAATTATGCTCAGACTATTAGGAATGCTCTTTATTGGTTCAGTTGTGAGAATTTTATTTTCTTTGTTCTGTTTTTGAATCAATACTCAAGGTTATAGTCTTGGATCTTCATTAGTAATCTCTTTACATTCTATTCACTTTAATGAAGAAATATCTCTTTGTCATACATTATTAATTTGATTTTCTTCCATCTTGATACCATGTTTTTTATTATGTCTAGTTTTCCAGATTAAAAAAATAGTATCTTTACTGATTTTACATTACCCAAAAACATACCATTATGCTGTTTGAATAGCTTCCACTATTTTTCCAATTAAGGATTCTTATAAGTACCAAAAGACAGACCAGCATATTTATGGTATTATCTTACTAGATCTTATACAACAACCATCTGATATCACTCCAATATCAGAAGTTCACATTTCAGAAGTTCTTCTACATCCATTCTTGGGGTCCTGGCAGTTCCGTTGATCTAGAATTAAAGGTGTCTCTGAGTTATTTTAGCATCATTTTATATTTGTGTCATAATAATTATAGTTTTAAAATGTGAAGGTTAATTTAAATGTCTCTTTTGTAGAATTCACCTTAATATGCACATCGACCAGTCTGCGGACAAGTACATGCTTTCCAAATTTGGAACATAGACAATTTCCAAATTTAAATGTGTTTGTTTAACCATATTATTAATATTCAGTCAATTATTGAAACATTGTTTATCCATAATACTGCACAGTACATTTTATTTTTTTATGAAAGTTGTTCATTTCTTTATTTGTTTGTTTTTAAAGAACAGTTTCCCTTTTTTTCAGGTTTATTTTACTTCAGCTTCTAATCTTTGCTTAGGCTTTGGAGATGGTCCTCGGACAGTACCCATAGGTCTAAAATGGGGTGGGAAGGTTTAGACTTCATGTGAAGGTTCTGGGATTCAAGTCACTGGTTCCTGACAACCTTGTTGTGAGTATCACAACTCACACAATAACGTGACTTCCCATACAACTTGGGAAGCACACATGCACTAAGGCATTTGCTATGGAAATGTCTCTGAAGGCTGCAGTCTACACTGTTCTCTATTACAAAGTTCTTCATGGCCTTGTCTCTGGGCTCACAGCAGGCACAGTTCATGCAGCGAATATTGTGCATGTGGCGTTTGGCTTTCTTGTCATGGCCATTGTTATGCCTTTCCTTTTGTATCTCTGAAGAGAGGATGTGAGAGAAAGGGCAGTGCCAGCTCCTTCATTTCCTGATGTCATGATAGCTCCTCAAATGTTTGATAAGAGGCCTAAATCAAACAAACAAGTTCCAGTCTTCAGTATCTATTGATAATGTTTCAAAATTAACTTGTTTTTAAAAATATATATTTAATTTTTTTTGCTATGGAAGGTGTTGTTCTACACCCACACCCATACCCACACACAGAAAATATAATGTAGACAATGGTGTTTATAGTAGAGAGTTTCTATCATAAACTATTACAATAGGACACAGACTGGCATTGGACAGTCCAAATGGGCAGTGATGTTTGCTATGTAATAAACTGGCAGAAGTGTCACAAAGTTAGTAGAAAAGAGGATTAAATGTAATGAAAGTTTTGTGCAAACATTCTGAATGGTGTTCATATTGATAAGTCTGTGAGATGAGTTGAGATCTTTGGAGAAGTGAATGTAGATGGTTCGAGAATGACAAGAATGACTAAACCCAAAGGTAGACTTTATGGGACACACAACCATTTGTCAAATCCTTATCAAATGAAAGTTGATCAGAACTTTAAGCCGCATCTTTCTTTTCACACATATTTGAATGCTTAATCCTCAGATGAAGCTGAATATGTGGACTATTTTTGGATTCAGTGACTGGTGAGGGTGAGGCCGTGGATTTTACCACAGCTGGATGGGTAGTGCTGGGTGTTTCTCAGAAGCAACTCTACAGAGATGTGATGGTGGAGACCTTTAAGAACTTAGTGATAGTAGGTATGAATAGCTTATTTCAAATTAATGCATTATTTACCAAATACAGGTGATTGTTGCCTCAGTCACTGGGATAATGGATAGGGATACCTGGTTAAATATGACAATAAAGTTAATTTTATCTCAGTTCTGATTATATCCAAAGTTTCCCATGATCACAATTCTCTACATATTACAGACTGCCACTACTCTGTTTTGCACAATATTAAACTTCCATGATTTTATTATGGAAGCTACACAAGTATTTCAATTACTAGCAGTATTACCCATGCTAAACAGGTATCTGTGGAACTTCCCAACTGAGCAGACTAGTAGTAAGGAAGAAGTGTTCCACTTCTGAAATACAAGCCACTGACAAACACATGAATCATAATGGAACATTCTCTGATACAGTGACAGATGAAGAGCCCCATGTAGTAAAATATATCCAAAGTCTAATTTTTCCCCCACGGACCAGGATGTCAATATAAAACTTCTGATGTTCCAGTTACCAGCATAATGTGTACCACCTATGCAACCAAAGTATTAGTGTATTTATTAAATGTTTGAAAGGGAAAAAGTAATTTATTTTGCAAATTATTCACACCTGCATATTTTTTGAAATCTTGAAAAATCAAAGTATTGAAACAACTTCAGGGAAATGTTAATAGGACTTCTTTTTTTTTTGTCAGGAGCAGTACGTTGGTAAGACCTATTTTGTTCTCTTAGAGCAATAAGAGTAATGCCAGGAGAGAGGAAAATTCTTTTGGGATCACTGTGTCACGAAAGCAATGACCAACTCTTTATGGAAGAAATTTTACTTGAAAATTTTGTAAGAAAAAGTCTCAGTTGCCCAAGAACATTCTGCACAAATGGCTGCCCTGGTGTTTTCGTTAATTTTAGACATTACTACAGCACCTGTGTTCATAAAGAAAAGGAAACCACATTCATCTTTAGTGTTACATCTGCCCTGTGCACCATAGCTTTTAAATTTGATCTTCTAATTATAAACTACATATGTTACTGTTGTTGTTAATCTTCAAGGATGCTTCATTGCCAATATCTCTTTGACCATAGTTAAAACATCAAAAAATATTTACACAACAAAGTATTTCTTGTCTCATAGCTACTTCTTGTCTGTGTATAACGCTGTTCTTTTTGTTTCTTACTGTGAACTTCAATATGCATAATTGGTTCTGCTTCTCATATGTTAATGATTAAGAAAAAATACTAACCACTGAAGATGTAATGGTAAGATTCTTGAAAAAAATTATACAAGTGCCTCCACATTACAAAAAATCTGTAAGTTTCATGGAAGTGTAAAGCAAGATAACAAGAACCCACTTTTGAGGTGAGTGTAATTTATTTGAGAGAGAGCAATGCTCCATATTTGAGTTGGAAGGCTATATTATGTTATTTAAGTACATGTATGAGTAAAGAGACAGAAGCTAGTATTTTGACATTTTAAGTATATGTAGTGTAGATGACTAAGCACTTATCTAATAACAAAACGTGGCAATTCTGAACCTGCCAGTGACTCTAAAGCCTCTCCCCACTGTGAATCTCCTTCTTTAATAGTTACAGATAAGCCACTCTGAGCCAAAATTGTCTTATCATTTTATAATACCCTGTCTTTACATGTACATGTAGGAATATGTTGTTATATATATTATAAATATGTAAAGATAAGTTATATATGATATCAAATAAATATCTGTGCATAATCATCACACTGTATACATATATTCAACCACTGCACTTTTGTCCATTTGAAATTATAGTGACAAAGAATTAGAGTGGAGTGCTACATAAAATTTTGTTGAGGATGCTAAATAATCTTTTTGAGCATAGATCGCCTCATATTAAGTTGGTGATCAACTTTGTTCATTTCAGCAGCACTATAACTTAGTAGCCAACACCTAATTCACCTGGTGTAGTGGTGAAGGAAAGTAAAAAGTCCGCTTTTCATCTTTAGTGTTACATCTGCATTGTGTCCCCTAGTTTTTAATTTGATCTTCTAATTATAAACTGTACACGTTTTTGTTAGTGATAAAATGTGTTTAATTGCCAATTGCTCTTTGAATATTGCCTGCTAACCATAAGTTCGGCAGTTCTAAACCACTACCTATTCCAAGAGAGAAACCTAAGGCCTTGTACTCCATTGAAAAGCTATCATCTCAGAAAACTACGGGTACATTTTTACATGGACCTAAAGTGTTTAACTGAGTCATAATCCACTCAAAGTGAATTTTGAGACATAGTTGGTACATCAACAAAACAAAATCCATGAAAAAAATGGAAATTATTCCAGAAAACATTTAATGCCATCTCATGTTATTGTAGATGAATATAAATGTATGTTTGTACATATGTATAGGTAGTCACAGAAACATAAGGCTAGCGGTGTATTATATTAAGCATTTGATCGCTAACTGAAAGGAGAGTGGTTCTAACACATTGGCCACACATTATGAGAAATATGATATTATTTTTCTGATAAAAATTAATATTTCTATTCCACCTCATAGAGTCACAATGAGTAGAATCACTAAATTACAGCTTATATCTCTATCCATATATCTATTAGAATATAAAATATAAGCATATAAATTACAAATATTGTTACATATACATATGTATAACCTATACATATATTAATTCAATTACAACAATTATGACTAAAGAAATGGCACTCAATATAAAGTGCCAACATTTATTTTAATAGTACACTTAAAATATTTTGTTGCACATATATAGTTTTAATCCCTGTGAATTACTTTTAAATATTAAAATATATTTCTCATATATCCACTTATATAATTCCTCCATATGTTATTAACTCACCGACCATTATGATTGTATCTGATATTTAAATTTATGATTTGTTAGATAATTGAGGTAAACTGTGTATGTTTACTATCTATGGGCATAATAAAATGGTAAAAACCTTCTTTTTACCTGTTTGTTTTAGTAGAAAGTATTTTCCCTTGATATCCTCTAGAATATATGAAGTAAATACTATTCATGAGCTCTCCAGTCAAATGGCAATTCTTCCTGCATTAAAAAGACCAGGACACTTATATCCCATGGAATGTCTTTGGGATGGAAAATCACTCAAGCATGTACCTTCACTACAGCATAACAAGCAATTTCACACTCAATTCAATGCTGACAAGTTTAACAAATATGGAAAAAAACAATATGTACACTACAATAGGATTTCTAAAAGAAAGCAAAGGTGAGAATAAAGAATCGGGAAAAATCCATGGAGATCAATAAACACTCATGGGTGATATTGAAATTTCCAATGGAGCTCAATCTCATGAATGTAAGCACTGTGGGAAGGCTTTTACTCAAGACACATGTCTCATTCAACATTTGAAAACTCACAGCAGAGGAATGTGGTAACGCTTTTCTTAGAGCCTCAGATCATACTAGACATATGCGAGTTCACACTGGAAGTAGGCCTTATAAATGTAAAGACTGAGAAAAAACTTTTACTAGATCTGCTAGCTTTACTCAACATATGAGAATTCACAGTGGGGAGAGGCCTTATGAGTGTAAGGAATGTGGAAAAGCCTTTAATAATTCCTCAAAACTCAATCAACATATGAGAATTCATAGTGGAGAGAAGACATTATTTTAGTAATGAATGTAGGAACTAATTTATTCAATACTCACACCTCATTAAACATATAAAAATTCAAAGTAAAGGGAAGATTTATGAATGCAAGGAGCGTAGTAACAGATTTAGGAATATAAGGAACGTAGTAACATATTTCGTGAATCCGAAAACTTCACTGTACATATGAAAAACCCATATTGCAGAGAAGTATTAGCAATTATGACAAAGCTATATAACTTCAGTAGTGTAATATGTTTGTTATTTTGCACTCAGTTTTCTCATCTGCTGACTTGTATAGATGTAACATAAATTTTATGGATCATTATTTTTATTTATATACAAATATTTTTATGACCTCACCAATATATAGGAATTTGGAAATGTTTTATACTCTATATTCTAAAATTTTAATTAAAGAATATATTAACAATCCTGTACCACTTTTTTATGAACATATATACTTTTATATGAATAAATACTTGTGGGGATCTAGCTGTCATATGGTATGTGTATTTATAACAAGTTTATATCAATTCGTTTTTAAGTAACTGTGACATTCTGTGATCTAATTAGTAGTGTTTCGATGTATTTTCTGCTGGAATCACCCAGGCTACTTTCTGGAACAACTCAAAGTACTATTTTTGTTAGTGGTACCAGGAAAGGGCATTCTGGAGGTGAATCACTACAAAAACCCCATATATGTTGAGGTGATGAATTTGTCTATTGCAATCAACTGGAACAAAGTCTAACATGCTCTAAGTTATCAGAGACACCACAGACAGCCTGGCCTCAATCTAGGACACAAGAGTTTTCTTTTGTTTTCCCAAGAAGAAAATATGACTTTTCGTGATCCATGTAAATGATGTGGCTGCTAATCCTAGAAAACATGGTTACTGATTGATGGCAGGTCCAATGCACTGTTACTGGTAAAAACCAGACTTGGGCATGTGGGTCACATAGTAATCAGCCTTGTATATTTCACTTGACTACCACGTCTAAAGTAATTTTTATCCTCTTTGCACCAATTTAAATCTTTTTATGCCCAAACAGTAATCACATTGACCAATACTGGATAATTGGAATGAATGATTTCTTTTGTTCTGTTTTTAATCATTTTATTAGGAGCTCATACAACTCTTATCACAACCCATACATATATCAACTGTGTAAAGCACATCTGTACATGCATTGCCCTCATCATTCCCAAAACATTTTCTCTCCATATAAGCCTCTGGCAGCAGTTCTTCTTCCCCACCTCTGCTCCCCCAACCCTCTTGAATGCTTGATAATTTAAAGTTTATTTTCTCCTATCTTACACTGTCCAACGTCTTCCTTCACCCACTTTTCTGTTGTCTGTCCCCCCATGGAGGAGGTTATATGTAGATCCTTGTAATCGGTTCCCCCTTTCCACCCCTCCCTCCCTCCCTCCACTGTCTCAGTATTACCACTCATAGGACTGGTCCTGAAGTGATCATCCGCCCTGGATTCCCTGTGTTTCCAGTTCCGAACTGTACCAGAGTACATCCTTTGGTCTAGCCAGATTTGTAAGGTAGAATTGGGATCAGGATAGTTGCAGGGTAGAAAGCATTTAGGAAGTAGAAGGAAGTTGTATGTTTCATTTTTGCTACATTGCACCCTGACCGGCTCCTCTTCTCCCTGCGACCCTTCCATAAGGGAATCTCCAATTGCCTACAGATGGGCTGTGGTTCTCCACTACGCACAGCACAGCCCCTTATTCACAATGATATGATTTTTTATTCTGATGATACCTGATACCTGACCACTTCTACACCTTGGGACCACACAGGCTGGTGTGCTTCTTCCATGTGGGCTTTGTTGCTTCTGAGCTAGATGGCCACTTTTTTACCTTCAAGACTTTAAGATGCCAGATCCCATATCTTTTGATAAACGGGCACCGTCAGCTTGCTTCACCACATTTGATTATGCACCCACTTTGTCTTCAGCAATTGTGTCAAGAAGGTGAGCATCATGAAATGCCAGTTTAATAGAACAAAGTACTCTTGCATTGAGGGGATACTTGAGTGGAGTCCTAATGGAATGAAAGAGTTCTGATCCAACTGGGCATAATCAGGAATCTTGACTCCTCCTTCAAGATCCTGACTTCATTTTGTTTTCAATTTATTAGGTCTGATCTTGGCCCAACATTTTTGTATCTTCACTTCCACTTAGTTCTCGGTTAATTGAGTTTATTTTTTAATGAGGAGGGTGCCATTTTATCACCTGGAGTCTCTCCACCCAAAACTTTCAAAATGTTATGGTCCTGTCTCCCGAAGGACAAATCATCTATATTTTTGATTGAGGGAGATTCCTGATATGTCTGTGTTCTTTATTTAGTCATTCTATGTTCTGGTGAATAGTAAGTATAGGTTTTTTGTGTATTTATGTAATTTATTGACATTTGCTCATTTCTCTTAGTTCAAAAATATCAGGTTAAAAAGTTTATTTATCGGAGATAAAAGACATAAGTTTAAATTCATATTTTTGATGAGGAAATTCTCCACTCAAAACGCTTTTCAAATGATTGAATTTCAGGGGAAAACATGGCTGCCTGGAAGACCCTCTTAGCAAACTCAACCAATCTCAGTCAGAATATAACTATAACATATATATTATTTTTATTCTTTTTCTTAAAAACCAAAACAAAACCTTAATCCCCCACACCGCCCAGATAACCCAGAATTCCATATAACAGCAAGTCTATCAGGCTCCCTCTCCTTCAACTTGGCAACTAACCAGTGCTGCCATTTAGCTCCTCATGACCTCCCCCTGATTAGAAGCACCCCGTCACCACCACTAAAACCTCAACCCTCCGTTCCTACTCGACCTCCATTTCCTTTCTGGGACCCCTGCATTGATGATGGTTAGCTGATGTGACACAGAAACCCAATGCCTCTCCACTATGTCCCATGTGACACTGATGCTTAAAGCTGCAAAACAGAGTGTCGCCACCCCCCCAAAAAAAAGGGGGGCTTTTAAAAATAAACATAGTAACATTGATTTGTTGCATTGTTCATGTATTATATAGGGAATTGATAAGTTACTCTGGTAGATTACTAGACATACTCTATATATACCACATTCACCACTGCTTCAAGACCCACCCCGCCTTTTCTCAGTGACACCCTTTCACATAAACAAACAAGTACTGGAACACCTCTTGAAATTCCCTTTTCTAATTTATTAAAAAAAACATTATACTTAGTTAGAAGACCACTTATGATTATAACATCACTTAAACCCTACCCTTGTGCTAATATATCCTATTCTCTGTACCTACTCATCTATCAAGCTTTCTTCATCTCAACACAACACTATTTACAGCTATCAGATATTCCCCTCTAACCCAACGATCCAGCACCTCATGGCCTCTACAAAACCCTCAACCCTTCAGACTAGCTATATTTCATGTAATATGCCACAACAATCATAAACTCCCATACTTAAGTATATATATATATATATATATATATATATATATATATATATATATATATATATATATATCATGTCTGGTATTTATTTCTCCAGTTGTTGAAGCATGTTATCTTTTGCTTGGCATAAGTGTATTCGTATGTCTTTTCAGAATCTGTGAAGATTTGCTCTACTCAGTAGAAATGAGTATCCAGAGAGGATGTACTGGTTACCCTCTTTATATTTCCCATATCACCATGTTTGAAGCTTAGCTTTGCATATATTTCCCACCAGTGATGCCTTATTGTTGTGTCACGTTGGTTGGGTAGTGCATCTCAGTGCTTGGGCAGCTATATCATGATGCTACTTTGGTAACTCCAGTGGAGTAGGGAATTTAGTCCTAGTGGTGCTGTGACAGAAACGTTTGACAGCTAAGGACATGGTCTGTGTGCTACTCCTACCAGTTACTTCACTGGGAAGGACAATGATACGTTACAGCCTGAGAAACCATGAAAGGGGCAGCTACCTAGGGTGCTGAATGAACTCCATGACAAGGGTCTGTGTGGGGTCGTGTCAACAGTTATATCCTGGGCTCCAAACAAAAAGACAGCGCTTGAACACAGGTCTGCTTTGCATTGTTTGAATGACATTCCAGAGCACATTCACCATGCTCTAATTGCCATAAACAGGGTGTCATAATTCGGAGGTCTTTTTCACTCTCTATCTTTTTTGCCTTCACTGCCTTTGCAGTTGATCTCTGGCATGCTTTCTCTTATGCAGATCTCATTTCCCTGAGGTGGGTCTTTTCCATGTCAGCTTGGTCAGGCCATGACACTCAGTTGATTGGCAAACATGCCACCTTGTACATTTGAAGCCTTTGTTGTGTGAAGGCTTATTTGTTGGTCTGTGACCTCAATTTACTCTATCAAAGAAGATGAGACTGCTACCATTGAGATTTAGCACACTGGAAGTCATAGAGAAGAGATCTTCTCAGCCGTACATTGTAGATGTGAGTGAATATAGAGCTGATAGAAGGGTGTTTAGGTTCTCTTATAGATTATGATTATTATCTTCCATTTGTATGAGTCCACCATGGGTGAGCTTATGTGATAAACCATGACACAAATGTAGTTTGGAATACTAACCCTTTATCCAGTGAAGGACTAACACCTCTACTTGGATGTCACGCTGATGGACGCCCTGCACAGTCTTTTATTTTCTCTGTTAGCTAGGGAATGGGTTAGTAAGCACGTATGCACTTTCTCAAAGCACACAAGGAATGAGGGAGCAGAATAAGCACTAAGTTCTCATAACAAATAGCCTTACCAGGAAACTCACGGTGTTAGTCCTTGAGAAGGATTTGTTTTCACTTTCAGCAGTCCAGGGTACTGTCAAAGTTTTCTGCCATTACTACATTCTAACACTCTGATTCTTCTTCAGTCTTCCTTTCTATGCACTGAAGAATGTACAACTTTCACATTCATTGTTCACAGGCAATTGAAAATACTGTCTGCACACTTGTTTAATTTCCTTTTCTCAATTGTGTTTTAAATATTTTACCATGCACTACATCAATGACACTATAAACAGAAGAATCATATGCTCCAAGGGGATGATTGATAAAGTTCTCTGGATTAAAATAACAAAAATATCTGGAAGGTGAGCCAGAGGTGAATAGAAAACACAGAGTCAGGGGTGGATGTGGGGGTCACACTTAACCCTAGCTCAATCTATGAACAATTAGTTCTTATGAGGTGGCCTTGATCAGTATGTGCCCTTTTGAAGGAACCGCAGAAGGTGTGGGTGCTACAGCAAAGTGTGGTGAAGGAATGAGATGGTATCTGGCTCTCAGAAAGAATGTTGTCTGGGGTCTTAAGCTTTGTTTTTAAATAAGCAGTCATCTAAGTGTAACATCAACTAAGCCCACATGGAAGAAGAACACCAACATGCTGATCCAAGGAATGTCAATAGTAACATTCAAATCTGAAGGAGAGAATTGTATCAGAGTTTAATTTTTTTTAACTCTGATTTGCAGAAAGCTATGGATTACAGTTGAAGATCAAATACATTTGTGAGTTCTACACAAGGAATAAGCTTCTGCTGATTTCTCTTTGACCATAACTAAGGGATGGGAATAACCTGGTTATCAGACAGAGTATTAGAGAGATGATTATAGCAGATTGAAATAAAAAATCTGACTTGAAATTTAAAAACTTGTTATTTGATCTCCCTTTTGATACACTTTCACCTTAATCTTGTTTTTTAATACTTTCTGGTTTTGGTTTTCAAATTGAGATTTTTTTTCTTTGTTGTTGTTATATTGTTGGCAGACTTCTTGACTCTGTTCTGGATCTTTCTATATATATATATCTGGTATACACAACCCAGTGTGAGTGACTCTATAGAAACTATAACTACATTAAGGTTTCCTGGTGGGAGATAATGGGGAGTTGCTATCAAGTAATATAAGCAAAAAGAAAATGTTTGAAACTGATAGTCATTTACATGACATGATACAACTATTGAATGATGTGATGTCTGGATTATTTCTCAAAATAGTTTGAGGATAAAGAAAGAATCAGAAAATTCCAAGACTCCTGCAGGCATACTTTAAAATCCTCAAGGTAACATATTTGCTTTTCAACACTTTCAAGAGGTCTTTTGAAGCAGATTTATCCAATATCATGGTTCACTTGATCTCCTGACTTCTGCTTCCATGGGTACTTATTGTCCATGCAAGCAAGATGAAATTATTGACAATCCCAATATTTTCTAAAATTCTCATGCTATGTATTGGTCCAGTCACCTTAAAATGTATCTTTCTACCCACCCAAATGGGAAGAGAATGACTTTCTGTTTGTGAAAGTCTTACATGTGTGGTATTTATTTCTTTCATAATGAGCATGTGTAGCAGAAGGCATGAAAGCCTATTTTGGGGGTGAACTGGGTGTAATATATGTTGAATTTTGAAGATATGGATTTACTTTCTCTATTCAATATAAACAGGGCAAACAGATTTGGATGTAATGCTCACTCTCTATCTCTTTTACAGCTCAGTACTTATTCAGGGCTCTCATTGTGTTTAAATATCTTACCTATATGCAGAGGTTCATTATCTGTATCAACTTGCTGGGGTCATAATTCTCTGTAGTGTAGCAATTATGTAATGATGTCAGTTTTAGAGTCTGGTCGAGCAATATGCTCAGTGGGTCTATTAATCAAGAGATGGTGGCTTCAAACTCACCAGGTTTCCAATTGAGAAAGATGAGAAGTTTGCTCCCATAAAGACATATTTTAGTTTTTACCAAAGTACCAGATCCTTCCTCTTGAGTGGAAATGGAGTGGTCCACGTGTACTTTATAGGAAAAAGATGTGGTTTTCTAATCCCAGAAAGAATGACAGCCATAGAAACTCACAGGGGCAGTTCTACCTTGTCCTAGATAGATATTAGTCTGCTCTGATGCAATGACAGTGAGAATATTTTTACTCTTATTCTGGATTATGGTATATAACACAAACATTTTCATTTGTCTGCAGGGATGTGGGTGATTTTTCTGTTTTCCTGATAATAGGGCATGCAATAGGGCCAGTAGTTTGGGGATCCAATTATGGACAGCATTGAGGGAACTAGGGAGCAATTCTAGTCGGTCCAATGATTGGCTATGAGGGGGAATGGACACAGTGTTACTCGGTTTGGTTTATTTTCTGTGGATGATATAAAATGTAACTCTGAAGGATCAGTTGTGATGGTATCATGTGTGAAGACATTCCATGGCAAAGGGATTCAGGCTGTTTGGTAAATCCTTTAATCCCTTCATAAGCTTTCTGAGATAAAGATAAAGTGATTTTCCTGAGGTATAACTGCACAACCTTTCATCTCTGAAAGAATTATAGAGAATTGAAAAGAGAGTTGTAGGATCTGACAACAGCAAGAAAGTAGACCTGGATCAGAGTTCTTCTGTGGACCAGCAGTCCCTACATAGTGAACCTCGTACATCCAAGGTAATGTTGAAGCACACATTCACATACACAGTGCTGGCTAAAGCAAGTTAATCCCACAGATAGTCCAAGTAGACAAGGACCTTGCCCCAGAAGCAACAGAATAAAAGATGCTTCACCTATGGCTGATAGGATATGTAACATAAGCCACAAAATTCTACCCACCTAATTTATAAGAAAATACACTTTAAACGGAACACCCCCCAATTAGTGATGGTTCCTTCAAAACACACTTAAAAACTAAGAAAATGTGCTGGACTCTTCTTCAGAGGTCAATACTCTGAACACATCTGGTTGGATGCTATTTCTGGAAGGTATTGCCCATCCTTTCTTCCCTTTCACATCTTTCAATGTTATTGAAATCACTTGGGTTTGTGGAACAGTGGGTTTTTTGGTAATGGGTTAGGTTCTTTATTGACTTGGCTTGGCCAGGATTCTCAGAAGGTTAGCGATTATGATAATGTCAGCCTAGGTGACAAGTAATGCCATCACATCCATGAAGAGGTTTTCTGTCAGCAGCCAGGAGTGGGAGGTGTTATCCTGGTGGGCGTGGTTTCCCCCAGTATAAATCGAAGTGGATTCTCTATGTTAGCTGTGCAGCTTTTGGCCAGGTTCCGGACTTCACCAGACTTGTGGCTCTCCAGACTTGAGACAGCATCTTGCCATATTTCCTACATAACTTGGATTCATCCTTCTGAATAACCTGGGAGGAAGCAGCCTACCATCCCACGTGCCCATCTTGGATTCCTCTGGCCCTCACCTACTTGAGTCAAGAGAGTGGTCCAGACTGATATCTGAGCCTTGACAGCCCCTACAACTGTGAATTGAAAAGGTGAGAAGTATGACTAGAATTTTTCCTAAACATTTCTGGCACGGTGTAAGGGTGGCGGGATGGGACTAAAAGTGAGGCTTTCTTCTTTAGTAAAGGGCACAGTCTCTGAAACTCACAGGGAAGCATTGATTCAATAACATTCAGTGACTAAGGGTGCTGGGGCCAAGATTTCAGAGGACGGAGGTCACCCACCCACTTGGCCCTTCCTGAGGTCTGAGCAGATGCAGCTTACCCTTCATGGGTCAGGATTCCTTTTGGAGCAGATTCGTCAGATTGAGCACAGGGACCCACTCAGCATCTTGGAGCTTCCCATCCAGAGTTATCTTGCAACATGAGGCTTCATCCATTGCCTCTCTGGAGCGGCTGTCCATAGAATTCTCCCACCGTTGTTCATGGCAGCTGTTGCCTGGAGATAGAGGGAGACAGTGAAAGTCATGGTGGAGTCCTGGCCCTTCATCTCGCTGCCCCTGGTTGTTCTTGTGACAATCTCACAGGACATCTTTTGCTTGTGAAAGACAGTTGTCTTCATATTCTAAGTTTCCAGAGCTTTTCAAGAACATTTGATATTTGGTTGTTTTCATTTTACAGTGGCTTATGTGTGTCTGAAAATTGTGCCTCAGTGTTTTTAAAGGTTATTTTTTTTCAAAAGTCAGCCACCAGGCCTATCTGTTAAAGTGTCTCTGAGGAGAAACGAACCATCTTCTCAGCTGCTAAACATTGGAACTCTTTGTGTTATTAGGGGTTCCAAGTTTAATTTCACATTTATTCAAAAGGGAAATTGACACATTGTGATGTATTTATTTTGGAGGTTTTAAAGAATTTTTAAAATTATGGTAAATTCTCCCTTTTAAGCTTCTTGGGTTTGCATTTGTATTTGTTTTGTTTCACATTCTAGTAAAAATCTCTGACATTTAAGGAAAAGGCATTGCTTTTAGAATGCTGTTGTTGGTGTTGCTGAGATGACTGCAAGGTGTGACATAAGTGTGGATCAAGTACAAGTCCGGGGAGATAACATAGAGCTAAATAAGAGACTGTCACAGTATTTTCACATTAGAATAGAGGCGTCTAACCTACTAAGAATTGTGTAGGGAGATTTGCATTCTGGTGGTGAGAATAATTTTTTATATAATTCATGAATTCTATTTATGAATCATAAAATGTCTGTCATTGACAAGATGTTTTAGGCTGTTCTTGTTGTTAAGGGATATGAAATTGGTCCAGAATCCTACATAACCTCAGCACTGACTCCTCATAGTTAGCCTATATGAAAATGGAGGAAATACTGGAAAATCCAGGGACATCCTCAAAATTGTAATGTTGAAACGAAATGCTGCAGTTATCATATCACTCTAGCTTAATGAGTTGATTATACTAAGAAAGTGGTTATACTACTCACTGCTATAACATATTTGATGTAATATTCAAATTGTTAATTTGGTCTTCAAATATCCAATTCTTTATAGGTCATTTTCTTCCTTGAAAAATACTGACAGAGACCTGCTCTGATCTGCCTTTCAAGATGTTGATCTTAATTACAAGACATGCCCACATCTTCCTTGAAAGATATTGATTATCTGACTTGTAAGATGGTGACAGAAGACCTGACAAAAGTCTTTCTTGCAAGATGTTACTAAGCTTCCTTGCAAGATGCTGGGAAAATATTCTCTTATCTGTCTTACAAGATAGTCTTTAAAAGGTGCTGATAGAAGACCTGGTCTGAGCTTCACTGATCTTTTTTGGAAGATGCTGATAGAGTACTGCTCTGATCTTCCTGACAAGATGTTGCTGCCCTTCCTTGCAAATTGCGAGAGAAGACCTGTTCTGATCTGCCTTGCAAGATTTAGCTGAACTTCCTTGCAAGAAATTGATTGAGACCTGCAATGATCTTCCTTACAAGATATTGCTGGTCTTCCTTAAAGGGTGCTGGTAGAAGACTTGCTCTGGTCTTCCTTGCCAAGATGTTGCTGATCTGCTTTGCAATATAGAAGACCTGCAATGATCTTCTGTACAAGACACTGCTGATCTTCTTCAAAGAAGCTGTTAGAAGATCTGCTCTGGTCATTCTTTTTTTCTTCTTCTTATTTTACATTTTATTAGGGGCTCATACAACTCTTATCACAACCATACATATACATACATCAATTGTATAAAGCACATCCCCACATTCCCTGCCCCAATCATTTTGAAAGCATTTGCTCTCCACTTAAGCCCTTTGCATCAGGTCCACCTTTTTCCAACCTCCCTCCCCGCTCCCCCCTCCCTCATGAGCCCTTGATAATTTATACATTGTTATTTTGTCATATCTTGCCCTATCCAGAGTCTCCCTTCCCCCCTTCTCTGCCGTCCATCTCCCAGGGAGGAGGTCACATGTGGATCCTTGTAATCAGTTCCCTCTTTCCAACCCACTCACACTCCACTCTCCCAGCATCGCCCCTCGCACCACTGCTCCTGAATGTGTCGTCCACCCTGGATTCCCTGTGCCTCCAGCTCCCATATGCACCATTGTACAACCTCTTCTCTATCCAGTTCTGCAAGGTAGAATTTGGATCATGGTAGTTGGGGGGAGGAAGCATCCAGGATCTGGGGGAAAGCTGTGTTCTTCATCAGTACTACATCGCACCCTGACCGACCCATCTCCTCTCCTAAACCCTTCTATGAGGGGATCTCCAGTGGCCGACACTTGGGCCTCTGGTCTCCACTCTGCAATTCCTCCTTCATTCACTATGGTATAAATATATATATATATATATATATATATATATATATATATATATATATATATATATATATATATTATTTTTTCCCTTTTTTTTTTTTGCATGATGCCTTATATGGTCCCTTTGGCACCTTGTGATCACACCGGCTGGTGTGCTTCTTCCATGTGGGATTTATTGCTTCTGAGCTAGATAGTCGCTTGTTCATCTTCAAACTTTTAAGACCATCTTTCGATAGCTGGGCATCATCAACTTTCTTCGCCATATTTGCTTATGCACCTGTTTGTCTTCGGCGATTGTATCATGGAGGTGTGCAGCCAATGATATGATTTTTTGTTCTTTGATGCCTGATAACTGATCCCTTCGGGACCACGCGATCACACAGGTTGGTGTTTTCTTCCATGTGGGCTTTGTTGCTTCTGAGCTAGATGGCCGCTTGTTTATCTTCAAGCTTTTAAGACCCCAGTCACTATCTCTTTTGATAGCCAGGCACCATCAGCTTTCTTCACCACATTTACTTTTTCACCCACTTTGGCTTCAGCAGTTGTGTTGGGAGAGTGAACATCATAGAGTGCAAATTTAATAAAAGAAAGTATTCATGCATTTAGGGAGTTCTTGAGTAGAGGCCCAAGGTCCTTCTGCCACCTTAATACTAAACCTATAAATATAGACATATAGATTTATTTCCCCATCCTCCTATATATATTAGCATGTACATGTCTTTGTCTAGACCTCCATAAATGCCCCTTGACTCCTAGCTCTTTCCTCCATCTCCCTTGACTTTCCTCCTGCCTTACTACCATGCTCCATCCCCACCTGGGCTACAGCTATACCATTTCTCTCCGCAACATTGCCCTATATCATTCCCCACCAGGTCTGCCACTCCCCCCTCACTACCATTTTGGGTCCCATGTTGTTCCCTTGTCCCTGTGTTTGTTAACACCACTTCCTTACCACCCCACCACCCCCTACCCCAAGTCCCCCCGGAACTGTCGGTCCCATTGTTTTTCCTCCAGATAGTTCATCCAGCCTGTCCTATTCAGACACACCTGTGGAGACATTAACATGCACGAAAACAAGGCAGAGGAAAACAAAGCAACAGTATACAACCAGAAAACAAAACAAAACAACAAAAACAAGCCACTGAAAAGAACAAAACAAAACACTTCACAAAAGAAAAGCTTGTAGTTAGTTTGAGGATCGTTTGTTGGCCCTAAGGAGTGTTTTCCAGTCCAGTCTGTTGGGGCATCACGTCCTGGCCCCAAAGTCCACTTTCAGCATTCCTTGGGGACCTTGCCACTCCATTCCCTTGCTGTTCTGCTGCACTCCCCCAGTGATTTGCCTCGGTGTGATGGGATCAGGTCAGGTGCAATTCCTACACTGCGTCTGTGGTGCTGTCCCCTATATCGCCTTTAGTCACTGAGGGGCATCATTTCTCATAGTAGGGCCAGCCATGTTGTTCTCTCTGTGGACTGGCTGCTCTACTCAGGAGCATCATCCTCACGGCCTACTGGGCCAGGCTGTGTTCCACTCTCTCCTCCTGCCCCTTCATCTGCTCCCGTGTGCTCTGATCAGATATGTCTATCTCCCATAGCTGCAGAATCAATGTCGTCCTTTGAAACAAATTCTTTTCGGGGGAGGGGTAGGAATCCACTTAATTTTTGGTGCTGGGGCCAGCCTCCCAGACCTCTCCACTGGTTCCCTACTCCATGCCGGGATATTGCATTCACACCTTGCGGCACTAGGTTGAAGTCTGGTCCCACTTTCCCTGTGGAGATATAAAAAATACCCTCCTCTTGGGTGGATTAGTGCCCCATGCCCCCACTCCCTCTTCTTCCTTATATTCATCCTTTTATTTTCCTTCCCCCCTCCTCCACCATTTTCTACCATGTGCATCCCTGGTTTTGGTCTGTTCTCTGTCATACTACACAGTCTTCACCCCAAAAATGTTTGTATACAGTAGCTTTTTCCCCTATGCCACTTTTGCCTTTTTTATTTTTAAAACTTAACTCAGCGGGCTAATATTGTACTTGTCCTTTTGTGCCTGATTTACCTCGCTTAACATGATTTCCTCCAGTTCTTCCCATGCCACTATTTGCATCAAACGTTCATCACTGCTTTTTAGTTATGCATAGTACTCCATTGTATGTATATACCACAGTTTTATAATCCAATCGTAAGTTGATGGAAATTTGGGTTGCTTCCAGCTCCTTGCAATTGTGAACTGTGCCACAATGAACATTGGAGCACAGATGTCTGGTCTTGGGTTGTTTCTTGCCTCTTCTGGGTATATGCCCAGTAGGGGGATTGCTAGGTCATATGGTAACTCTATTTACATCTGTTTTAGGTATCGCCAGATTGATTTCCATAGTAGCTGTAGGTACTTACAGTCCCACCAGCATTGGATGAGAGTTCCTGTTTCCCCACAGCCCCTCCAACACTTGTTGCTTTCTGATTTTTTGAATTGGGCTACCTTTGAGGGTGTCAGGTGGTACCTCATTGTTGTTTTAATTTGCATTTCTCTTATGGCTTAAGATCGGGAACATTTTTTCATATGTTTGTTGGCCATTCAGATTTCTGTCCCTGTGAAATTTCTGTTTAAGTCCATAGCCCACCTTTCAAGTGGGCTATTGGTTTTTTTCTTTTTGGAAGCTAGCAGAGTATTGTAGATTTTAGTAATAAGGGCTTTGTCTGATTTGTCATTGCTAAAGATGTTTTCCCAGTCTGTGGACTCTCTTATTACTCTCCTGGTGAATTCATTAGATGTACACAAGTGTTTTATCTTCAGTGTATCACATTTGTCAATTTGTGCCTCCTCTGTGTTTGTGTCCTTCCCTATTTCTGATAGCCTGTGTATTCCCTGTACCAAAGATCTCAAGTTGTTCCCAATTACCTCATTGATGGCCCTAATAGTTTGGCGTTTAACTTCAAGGTCTGTGAAACACCTTGAGTTTATTCTTGTGCTTGGTGTGAGATAAGGGTCTTGCTTCTTTTTTCTGCATGTTGATAGCCATTTTTTTCCAGCACCACTTATAAAAGAGGGCATCGGCTTCCCATTTGATATTTTTGGGGCCCTTATCAAAGATCAGCTGTGTGTACGCTGATGCTTTTATTTGTGGGTTTTCAGTCATTTCCATTGGTCTGAGTATCTGTCATTGTACCAATACCATGCAGTTTTGAGAACTGGCTGCATAGTATGTGCCAAAGTCAGGTAAAGTAACCCCTCCCAAGGTGTCCTTCTTCGAGGAGTTCTCTGCTAATTCTGGGCTTCTTCCATCTCCATATGAAGTTTGTAATCAGATTTTCCATTTCTTTGAAGTTTCCCAATCCAAGAGCATGGGATATTCTTTCATATGTTGAGGTCGCCCTTCGTTTCTTGTAATAGTGTTCTATAGTTTTCCCTATATAGATCTTTTGTTTTTTTAGTCAGGTGTATCCCTAGATATTTCAATTTGTGTTTGGCTATTGTGAAGGGTACCACCTTTTTGATCTCTTCTTCTGTGGTCTTATCTGATGTGTATAACAGTCCGATGGACTTCTGTTTGTTGATCTTGTATCCTGCCACTCTGCCAAACTCCTCTATTGCTTCAAGTACTCCCCTTGTGGAACTTTTGAGATTTTCCATATATAAAATCATATCATCTGCAAATAATGATAGTTTCACTTCTTCCTTCCCCAGACGAATACCTTTGATGTCACTTCTTTGCCTTATGCTGTTAGCTAAAACCTCCAGCACGATGTTAAATAGGAGTGGGGACAAGGGGCATCCTTGTCTGGTCCCCTTTTTCAGTGGGATTGTGTCAGTCATTTCTCCATTGACTACCACTTTGGCTGTTGGTTTTTCATATATAGCTTGTATTGTCTTGAGGAACTTCCCTTCCATTCCTATCTTCGCTAGTGTCTTAAACAGGAATTGGTGATGGATGTTGTCGAATGCTTTATCTGCGTCTATTGACATTATCATGTGATTCTTATACTTTTTCATGTCAATGTGACGAATAATACTAATGGTCTTTCGGTTGTTGAACCATGCCTGGTATGAATCCCACTTGGTCATGGTGAATTATTTGTTTTATATACTTTTGTATTCTGCTAGCTAGTATTTTGTTAAGGGCTTTTGGATCTATGTTCATTAGGGATATTGGTCTGTAGTTCTCGATTTTTGGGGGATCCTTGCCCAGTTTGGGTATCAGAGTTATACTAGCTTCATAGAAGGTGTTCAGGGGTTTGCCATCTTTTTCTATGTTCTGGAAAAGTTTGTGTAGGATTGGTATTAGTTCTTCCCTGAATGCTTCGTAGAATTCTCCACTGTAGCGATCGGGTCCAGGGGATTTTTTTGTTTGTAATCCCTTGATAAACTTTTCTATTTCTTCTATTGCTATGGGTCTGTTGAGATTCTTGATGTCCACCGAGGATAGTCTAGGGAGGGATTGTTTTTCCAGGAATTTGTCCATGTCTTCCAAATTGTTGAATTCATTGGAGTACAATCCTTCATAGTACAGCGTAATTATCCTTTTGATTTCATTAGGGTCTGTTGTAATGACCCCTCTGTCAGCCCTTATTCTTGCTATTGAGATTTGTTCTCTCATTTCTTAGGTTAGGTTTGCCAATGGTCTATCGATCCTGTTTATATTCCGAAGAACCAACTCCTACGCTACAATAATTCTGGGTCTGGTTTCCTTTCTCACATGTCTCAGGATTTTCTTCAATTCTAAATTTTAAAATCCGATATAAAAAAAATCAGATTTTATATTGAAGAATGTTATTTAAAGAAATTGGCCGATTACCTTGCCTTGCAAATCCAAATGTTAATTTTTGAGTTTGCGTGTGTGTGTGTGTGTGTTATTTTATGCTGTAATCCGCAGTAAGACAGATGAGTGATGACCGGGCAGGGCCTAACACACAGGCAGACAAAGAAATTCAGGGGGTGAAAACAAAAATACGTAGCCAAATATGATGGTACGGACAACATCCTGATACTACACAGCTAGAAGCAGCTGCTGCATGAGATGACCTGCAAAGCTACTTCACACATTACCCTTTCTGGAAAATGCATGGTATTGGTACAATGACAGATACTCAGACCAATGGAAATGACTGAAAACCCACAAATAAAAGCATCAGCGTACACACAGCTGATCTTTGATAAGGGCCCCAAAAATATCAAATGGGAAGCCGATGCCCTCTTTTATAAGTGGTGCTGGAAAAAAATGGCTATCAACATGCAGAAAAAAGAAGCAAGACCCTTATCTCACACCGAGCACAAGAATAAACTCAAGGTGTTTCTGATCTGCCTTGCACATGTGGGTGATAATGTTTGCAACATAGAAGACCTGCTCTGGTCTTCCTTGCTAAATGCTGATGATCTTCCTTACAAGATGCTGATAGGAGAGTTTCTCTGGTCTTTCTGGCCAAGATGTGGCAGATATTCCTTGCAAGATTCTGTGAGGAGACCTGGTCCAAGATACCTAGCAAGATATTGCAGATTCTCCTCAAAAGATGCTGATAGAAGACCTGCGCTAATCAACCTTGCAAGACATCACCGATCTGCTTGGCAAGATAGAAGACCTGCTCTGATCTCCCTTGGATGTGGCTACTGGTCATCCTTGCAAGATGCTGAGGGCAACCTGAGGGAGATGTTCCCATGTGCGCCTGCGTCTCCGCTTTCAATGGGTCTGAGCCCAGTTCAGGCATCAGGAGACTCACAGGTGAGTGAAATTATTCTCCCTCCTCCTCTCTGGAAAATTTTGGGTAGGTATGCATAGGGTTCACTTCTCCTTTTTCTCTTCTTATTTTTGCTTCATAGGTTTGTGGGCAAAAATAGGACTTTTATCTACATTTCATAATTGCACACCAAGACCAGGGCATATGCAGAATGCTACGCCCTTCGAAAGATATGTTTGGGGGGTCCTGAATGTGTGTGTGTGTGTTTGTGTGTGTGCTTGCACATCATATACGGTTGTTTGCATAGCATGGGGTTTAGCAAACACCTCGACAGTGTCAACCAGTGGTCTAGACCAGGCAAACACAGTGGTAACTTCTCATGTACTTCTTTACGTATGTTTGTCACACTCACACTGCTCATAAGGAGGTCTTCATGCTGTCGAGCAGCTCTGGCTCCTCTCTGGTTAAAAACGTCACCTCTTCTTATTGAGGAATAGTATGGGTGCTAATTTCATTGCTCAAAGGTTTCATGATTTTTTTACTTATTGATTTTAATATCGGGTTTATATACAGAATAATGTATTTTAAAGATACTGGCTGATGCTCTTGATGGGTGCACGAAAATGTTGACTCCTGTGTGTGTGTGTGTGTGTGTGTATGTGTGTATGGGTGTGTGAGTGTTTCCGTGTGATTGCACATCACACAAGTGTCCTTGTGAAACTAGGATTTACCAAACAACTTGGAAGTCACTCAACCAATGGTCTAGGTCACGCAAACACAGTGGTACATTCTGATATGCCATTTTACATGTGTTTATCATGTTGGTGCTGCTCCTCAGAGCTGTGTAGTCTGTCAAACAACTCAGGCTACACATTGGCTAACAAATTCATCTCCTCCTACGCTGCAATAATTCTGTGTCTGGTTTTATTTCTCACATGTTTCAGGATTTTCTTTAAATCTGCATTTAATATCAGATTAAAAAAATCAGACTGTTATATTGAAGAAATTTATTTAAAGAAATTGGGCGATTGTCTTGAAGTGCAAGCTCAAATGTTAACTTTTGTGTGTGTGTGTGTGTGTGTTATTGTATGCTGTAATCCTGAGTAAGACAGACGACTGATGACTAGGAAGGGCCTAACAGACACACCGACAAAGAAATTCATGTATCGAAAAATTTATATACATAGCCAAATCCGATGGTAGGCACTACATGCTGATACTACACACCTAGAAGCAGCTGCTGCATGAGATAACCTGCAGAGCCACTTCACACAGTACCCTTTCTGGAAAATGTTCGCAGCACCACTCCCTAACCCACAGATGATAGGATCTTCCTTGTGAGGTGGGATCAATCTGATGTGCCCTTCCTTGAAAACTCCACTGACTTTCCCTGCAACATGCTGATAGAAGACCTGCTCTGATCTGCTTTGCAAAATTGCTGATATATCTATCAAGGTGCTGGGAGAAGAATTGGCCACATCTTCCTTGAAAGATGCTTTCGATGTGCCATGCAAGATGGTGAGAGGAGACATACTAGGGTGTTCCTAGAAATAGGTCGCTAATCTCCCTTGCAAGATGCCGGGAGAACTTGCTCTGAGCTGTCTTTCAAGATGTCGTTCATATTTCTTAACGGTGCTGAAAGAAGGCCTACTCTGATCTTCCTTGATCTGCCTTGCAAGATGTCCGTAGACGACCAGCCATGATGTTCCTCGCAAGTTTCTCTAGCCCTTCCCTGCAAGGTGCCAGAGAAGAACTGCAAGATAACCCTGTTACCCTTAACGTGTGCTGAGAGAAGACCAGGTCTGATCTTCCTTTCAAGATGCTTCCATCAGCCTTGCAGGATGCTGATGGAAGACCTGGTGTGATCTGCCATGCCAGATTTTGCGAATCTTTTTACCCAGATGCTGACACAATACTTGCTCAGATCTTCCTTGCAAGATGTGCCTGGCCTTATTATCTGCCATGCAAGATATTGCTGACCTTCCTTGCAAGATGCTGACACAAGACCTGCTTTAGCCTTCTTGCAAGAAATCCCTGGTCTACCTTTAGAGGTGCTGAGGGAAGACCCGCTCTGATCTTTCTGGCAAGATTTTGCTGATCTTCCTTGCAAGATGCTGGCCGAATCCCTGCTCTGACATGCCTTGCAAGATGTCGCCAATCTTCCTTGGAAGATGCTGATAGATGACCTGGCCTGATATTCCAATGCAAAATATCTCTCGTCTTCCATATATCGTGCTGAGATGCGACCTGTCCCGATCTTCTTTCAACCTTCTTCTGATCTGCCTTGCATGATGGCGATTGAAGACGTGCTCTGATCTTCCTTGCACGTGTGGATGATCGTGTTTGCAATATAGAAGACCTGCTCTGGTCTTCCCTGCTAAGTGCTGAGGATCTTCCTTGCAAGATGATGATAGGAGAGCTTCTCTGGTCTTTCTGGCCAAGATGTGGCAGATATTCCTTGAAAGATGCTGTGAGGAGACCTGGTAAAAGCAACCTAGCAAGATATTGCAGATTCTCCACAGAGGATGCGGATAGAAGACCTGTGCTAATCAACCTTGCCTGACATCACCGATCTGCTTGGCTAGATAGAAGACCTACTCTGATCTCCCTTGGATGTGACTACTGGTCATCCTTGCAAGATGCTGAGGAAAACCTGAGGGAGATGTTCCCATGTGTGCCTGCATCTCCACCTTCAATGGGTCTGAGCCCAGTTCAGGCATCAGGAGACTCACAGGTGAGTGAAATTATTCTCCCTTCTCCTCTCTGGAAAATTTTGGGTAGGTTTGCATATGGTTCACTTCTCCTTTTTCTCTTCTTATGTTTGCTTCAAAAGGTTTTTGGGGAAAAATAGGACTTTTATCTATATTTCATAATTGCACATCAAGACCAGGGCATATGCAGAATGCTACGCCCTTAGAGAGACATGTTTGGGGGGTCCTGAATGTGTGTATGTGTGTGTGTGCTTAAACATCATATATGGTTGTTTGCGTAGCATGGGTTTTTAGCAAACACCTCGACTGTCTGTCAACCTGTGGTCTAGGCCAGGCAGACACAGTGGTAACTTCTCATGTGCTTCTTTACATATATTTGTCACACTCACCCTGCTCATAAGGAGGTCTGCATGCTGTCGAGCAGCTCTGGCTCCTCTCCGGTTAAAAACTTCACCTCTTCTTACTGAGGAATAGTATGGGTGCTTATTTCAATGCTCAAATGTTTCATGATTTTTTAAATTATTCATTTTAATATCGGGTTTATATACAGAATAATGTATTTTAAAGATACTGGCTGATGCTCTTTTTGGGTGCAGGCAAATTTTGACTCGTGCTAGTGTTTGTGTGTGTGTGTGTATGTGTGTATGTGTGTGAGACAGTTTCCATGTGATTGCACATCACAAAAGAGTCCTTGTGTAACTAGGATTTACCAAACAACTTGGAAGTCAGTCGATCAGGGTCTTGGTCACGCAAACATTGTGGTACTTTCTGATATGCCAGTTTACATGTGTTTATCAAATTGGTGCTGCTTCTCAGAGCTATGCTGGCTGTCAAACAACTAAGGCTACACATTGGCTAACAAATTCACCTCCTCCTACGCTGCAATAATTCTGGGTCTGGTTTCATTTCTCACATGTTTCAGGATTTTCTTTAAATCTGCATTTTAAAGTCAGATTAAAAAATCCGTTTTTATATTGAAGAATGTTATTTAAAGAAAGTGGCCGATTATCTTGCCATGCAAGCTCAAATGTTAAGTTTTGTTTTTGAGTGTGTGTGTGTGTGTGTGTTTTCGTATGCTGTAATCCTGAGTAAGACAGACGACTGATAAGTAGGAAGAACCTAACAGACAGGCCGACAAAGAAATTCAAGTGTCGAAAAATATATATATACATAGCCAAATCCGATGGTAGGCACAACATGCTGATACTACACACCCAGAAGCAGCTGGTGCATGAGATGACCTGCAGAGCTACTTCACACAGTACCCTTTCTGGAAAATGTTCGCAGGACCACTCCCTAACCCACAGATGATGGGATCTTCCTTGTGAGGTGGGATCAATCTGATGTGCCCTTCCTTGAAAACTCCACTGACCTTCCCTGCAACATGCTGATAGAAGACCTGCTCTGATCTGCTTTGCAAAATTGCTGATATATCTATCAAGAAGCTGGGAGAAGACCTGGCCACATCTTCCTTGAAAGATGCTTTCGATGTGCCATGCAAGATGGTGAGAGGAGACATACTAGGGTGTTCCCAGTAAGAGGTCGCTAATCTTCCTTGCAAGATGCCGGGAGAAGCTGCTCTGAGCAGTCTTTCAAGATGTCGTTCATATTTCTTAATGGTGCTGAAAGAAGGCCTACTCTGATCTTCCTTGATCTGCCTTGCAAGGTGCCTGTAGACGACCAGCCATGATGTTCCTCGCAATTTGCTCCAGCCCTTCCCTGCAAGGTGCCAGAGAAGAACTGCAAGATAACCCTGTTACCCTTAACGGGTGCTGAGAGAAGACCAGGTGTGATCTGCCTTTCAAGATGCTTCCATCAGCCTCGCAGGATGCTGATGGAAGAGCTGGTGTGATCTGCCATGCCAGATTTAGCAGATCTCCTTACCCAGAGGCTGATACAATACTTGCTCAGATCTTCCTTGCAAGATGTGCCTGGTCTTCTGATCTGCCATGCAAGATATTGCTGACCTTCCTTGCAAGATGCTGACACAAGACCTGCTTTAGCCTCCTTGCAAGTAATCCCTGGTCTTCCTTTAGAGGTGCTGAGGGAAGACCCGCTCCGATCTTTCTGGCAAGATTTTGCTGATTTTCCATTCAAGATGCTGACCGAAGACCGGCTCTGACCTGCCTTGCAAGATGTCACCGATCTTCCTTGGAAGATGCTGACAGATGACCTGGCCTGATATTCCATGCAAAATATCCCTCGTCTTCCTTATATCGTGCTGAGATGAGACCTGTCCAGATCTTCTTGCAACCTGCTTCTGATCTGCCTTGCAAGATGGCGACGGAAGACGTGCTCTGATCTTCCTTGCACGTGTGGATGATCGTGTTTGCAATATAGAAGACCTGCTCTGGTCTTCCTTGCTAAATGCTGAGGATCTTCCTTGCAAGATGCTGATAGGAGAGCTTCTCTAGTCTTTCTGGCTTAGATGTGGCAGCTATTCCTTGCAAGATGCTGTGAGGAGACCTGGTCTAAGCTACCTAGCAAGATATGGCAGATTCTCCACAGAGGATGCTGATAGAAGACCTGCGCTAATCAATCTTGCAAGACATCATCGATCTGCTTGGCAAGATAGAAGAACTGCTCTGATCTCCCTTGGATGTGGCTACTGGCCATCCTTGCAAAATGCTGAGGGCAACCTGAGGGAGATGTTCCCATGTGCGCCTGTGTCTCCAACTTCAATGGGTCTGAACCCTGTTCAGGCATCAGGAGGCTCACAGGTGAGTGAAATTATTCTCCCTCCTCCTCTCTGGAAAATTTTGGATAGGTATGCATAGGGTACACTTCTCCTTTTTCTCTTCTTATGTTTGCTTCAAAAGGTTTTTGGGGAAAAATAGGACTTTTATCTATATTATCATAATTGCACATCAAGACCAAGGCATATGCAGAATGCTACGCCCTTAGAGAGACATGTTTGGCGGGTCCTGAATGTGTGTGTGTGTGTGTGTGTTTGCACATCGTATACGGTTGTTTGCATAGCAAGGATTTTAGCAAACGCGTCGACAGTCTGTCAACCAGTGTTCTAGGCCAGGCAGACACAGTGGTAACTTCTCATGTGCTTCTTTACGTATGTTTGTGACACTCACCCTGCTCATAAGGAGGTCTGCATGCTGTCGAGCAGCTCTGGCTCCTCTCTGGTTAAAAACTTCACCTCTTCTTACTGAGGAATAGTATGGGTGCTAATTTCATTGCTCAAATGTTTCATGATTTTTTTAATTATTCATTTTAATATCGGGTTTATATACAGAATAATGTATTTTAAAGATACTGGATGATGCTCTTGTTGGGTGCACGCAAATGTTGACTCGTGTATGTGTTTGTATGTGTGTGTATGGGTGTGTGAGTGTTTCTGTGTGATTGAACATCACACAAGAGTCCTTGTGTAACTAGGATTTACCAAACAACTTGGAAGTCAGTCGACCAGTGGTCTAGGTCACGCAAACACTGTGGTACTTTCTGATATGCCAATTTACATGTGTTTATCAAATTGGTGCTGCTTCTCAGAGCTATGCAGGCTGTCAAACAACAACTCAGGCTACACATTGTCTAACAAATTCACCTCCTCCTACGCTGCAATAATTCTGGGTCTGGTTTAATTTCTCACATGTTTCAGGATTTTCTTTAAATCTACATGTTAAAATCAGATTAAAAAATCAGTTTTTATATTGAAGAAGGTTTTTTAAAGAAATTGGCCGATTATCTTGCCGTGCAAGCTCAAATGTTAAGTTTTGTGTTTGCGTGTGTGTGTGTTATTGTATGCTGTAATCCTGAGTAAGACAGACGACTGATGACTAGGAAGGGCCTAACAGACAGGCCGACAAAGAAATTCAGGTGTCGAAAAATATATATACATAGCCAAATCCGATGGTAGGCACAACATGCTGATACAACACACCTAGAAGCAGCTGCTGCATGAGATGACGTGCAGAGCTACTTCACACAGTACCCTTTCTGGAAAATGTTCGCAGCACCACTCCCTAACCCACAGATGATAGGATCTTCCTTGTGAGGTGGGATCAATCTTATGTGGCCTTCCTTGAAAACCCCACTGACTTTCCCTGCAACATGCTGATAGAAGACCTGCTCTGATCTGCTTTGCAAATTGCTGATATATCTATCAAGGTGCTGGGAGAAGACCTGGCCACATCTTCCTTGAAAGATGCTTTCGATGTGCCATGCAAGATGGTGAGAGGAGACATACTAGGGTGTTCCCAGTAAGAGGTCGCTAATCTTCCTTGCAAGATGCCGGGAGAAGCTGCTCTGAGCAGTCTTTCAAGATGTCGTTCATATTTCTTAACGGTGCTGAAAGAAGGCCTACTCTGATCTTCCTTGATCTGCCTTGCAAGGTGCCTGTAGACGACCAGCCATGATGTTCCTCGCAAGTTGCTCCAGCCCTTCCCTGCAAGGTGCCAGTGAAGAACTGCAAGATAACCCGGTTACCCTTAACGGGTGCTGAGAGAAGACCAGGTGTGATCTGCCTTTCAAGATGCTTCCATCAGCTTTGCAGGATGCTGATGGAAGAGCTGGTGTGATCTGCCATGCCAGATTTAGCAAATCTCCTTACCCAGAGGCTGATACAATACTTGCTCAGATCTTCCTTGCAAGATGTGCCTGGTCTTCTGATCTGCCATGCAAGATATTGCTGACCTTCCTTGCAAGATGCTGACACAAGACCTGCTTTAGCCTCCTTGCAAGTAATCCCTGGTCCTCCTTTAGAGTTGCTGAGGGAAGACCCGCTCCGATCTTTCTGGCAAGATTTTGCTGATTTTCCATTCAAGATGCTGACCGAAGACCGGCTCTGACCTGCCTTGCAAGATGTCACCGATCTTCCTTGGAAGATGTTGACAGATGACCTGGCCTGATATTCCATGCAAATTATCCCTCGTCTTCCTTATATCGTGCTGAGATGAGACCTGTCCCGATCTTCTTGCAACCTGCTTCCGATCTGCCTTGCAAGATGGCGACGGAAGATGTGCTCTGATCTTCCTTGCACGTGTGGATGATCGTGTTTGCAATATAGAAGACCTGCTCTGGTCTTCCTTGCTAAATGCTGAGGATCTTCCTTGCAAGATGCTGATAGGAGAGCTTCTCTAGTCTTTCTGGCTTAGATGTGGCAGCTATTCCTTGCAAGATGCTGTGAGGAGACCTGGTCTAAGCTACCTAGCAAGATATTGCAGATTCTCCACAGAGGATGCTGATAGAAGACCTGCGCTAATCAACCTTGCAAGACATCACCGATCTGCTTGGCAAGATAGAAGAACTGCTCTGATCTCCCTTGGATGTGGCTACTGGCCATCCTTGCAAGATGCTGAGGGCAACCTGAGGGAGATGTTCCCATGTGTGCCTGTGTCTCCTGCTTCAAAGGGTCTGAACCCTGTTCAGGCATCAGGAGGCTCACAGGTGAGTGAAATTATTCTCCCTCCTCCTCTCTGGAAAATTTTGGATAGGTATGCATAGGGTACACTTCTCCTTTTTCTCTTCTTATGTTTGCTTCAAAAGGTTTTTGGGGAAAAATAGGACTTTTATCTATATTTCATAATTGCACATCAAGACCAAGGCATATGCAGAATGCTACGCCCTTAGAGAGACATGTTTGGGGGGTCCTGAATGTGTGTGTGTGTGTGTGTGTGCTTGCACATCATATACGGTTGTTTGCGTAGCAAGGATTTTAGCAAACGCGTCGACAGTCTGTCAACCAGTGTTCTAGGGCAGGCAGACACAGTGGTAACTTCTCATGTGCTTCTTTACGTATGTTTGTGACACTCACCCTGCTCATAAGGAGGTCTGCATGCTGTCGAGCAGCTCTGGCTCCTCTCTGGTTAAAAACTTCACCTCTTCATTTCATTGCTCAAATGTTTCATGATTTTTTTAATTATTCATTTTAATATCGGGTTTATATACAGAATAATGTCTTTTAAAGATACTGGCTGATGCTCTTGTTGGGTACACGCAAATGTTGACTCGTGTATGTGTTTGTGTGTGTGTGTATGGGTGTGTGAGTGTTTCTGTGTGATTGAACATCACTCAAGAGTCCTTGTGTAACTAGGATTTACCAAACAACTTGGAAGTCAGTCGACCAGTGGTCTAGGTCACGCAAACACTGTGGTACTTTCTGATATGCCAATTTACATGTGTTTATCAAATTGGTGCAGCTTCTCAGAGCTATGCAGGCTGTCAAACAACTCAGGCTACACATTGGCTAACAAATTCACCTCCTCCTACGCTGCAAAAATTCTGGGTCTGGTTTCATTTCTCACATGTTTCAGGATTTTCTTTAAATCTACATGTTAAAATCAGATTACAAAATCAGATTTTATATTGAAGAAGGTTTTTTAAAGAAATTGGCCGATTATCTTGCCGTGCAAGCTCAAATGTTAAGTTTTGTGTTTGCGTGTGTGTGTGTTATTGTATGCTGTAATCCTGAGTAAGACAGACGACTGATGACTAGGAAGGGCCTAACAGACAGGCCGACAAAGAAATTCAGGTGTCGAAAAATATATATACATAGCCAAATCCGATGGTAGGCACAACATGCTGATACAACACACCTAGAAGCAGCTGCTGCATGAGATGACGTGCAGAACTACTTCACACAGTACCCTTTCTGGAAAATATTCGCAGCACCACTCCCTAACCCACAGATGATAGGATCTTCCTTGTGAGGTGGGATCAATCTGATGTGGCCTTCCTTGAAAACTCCACTGACCTTCCCTGCAACATGCTGATAGAAGACCTGCTCTGATCTGCTTTGCAAATTTGCTGATATATCTATCAAGGTGCTGGGAGAAGACCTGGCCACATCTTCCTTGAAAGATGCTTTCGATGTGCCATGCAAGATGGTGAGAGGATACATACTAGGGTGTTCCCAGTAAGAGGTCGCTAATCTTCCTTGCAAGATGCCGGGAGAAGCTGCTCTGAGCAGTCTTTCAAGAAGTCGTTCACATTTCTTAACGGTGCTGAAAGAAGGCCTACTCTGTTCTTCCCTGATCTGCCTTGCAAGGTGCCTGTAGACGACCAGCCATGATGTTCCTCGCAAGTTGCTCCAGCCCTTCCCTGCAAGGTGCCAGTGAAGAACTGCAAGATAACCCGGTTACCCTTAACGGGTGCTGAGAGAAGACCAGGTGTGATCTGCCTTTCAAGATGCTTCCATCAGCCTCGCAGGATGCTGATGGAAGAGCTGGTGTGATCTGCCATGCCAGATTTAGCAGATCTCCTTACCCAGAGGCTGATACAATACTTGCTCAGATCTTCCTTGCAAGATGTGCCTGGTCTTCTGATCTGCCATGCAAGATATTGCTGACCTTCCTTGCAAGATGCTGACACAAGACCTGCTTTAGCCTCCTTGCAAGTAATCCCTGGTCTTCCTTTAGAGGTGCTGAGGGAAGACCCGCTCCGATCTTTCTGGCAAGATTTTGCTGATTTTCCATTCAAGATGCTGACCGAAGACCGGCTCTGACCTGCCTTGCAAGATGTCACCGATCTTCCTTGGAAGATGCTGACAGATGACCTGGCCTGATATTCCATGCAAAATATCCCTCGTCTTCCTTATATCGTGCTGAGATGAGACCTGTCCAGATCTTCTTGCAACCTGCTTCTGATCTGCCTTGCAAGATGGCGACGGAAGACGTGCTCTGATCTTCCTTGCACGTGTGGATGATCGTGTTTGCAATATAGAAGACCTGCTCTGGTCTTCCTTGCTAAATGCTGAGGATCTTCCTTGCAAGATGCTGATAGGAGAGCTTCTCTAGTCTTTCTGGCTTAGATGTGGCAGCTATTCCTTGCAAGATGCTGTGAGGAGACCTGGTCTAAGCTACCTAGCAAGATATTGCAGATTCTCCACAGAGGATGCTGATAGAAGACCTGCGCTAATCAATCTTGCAAGACATCATCGATCTGCTTGGCAAGATAGAAGAACTGCTCTGATCTCCCTTGGATGTGGCTACTGGCCATCCTTGCAAGATGCTGAGGGCAACCTGAGGGAGATGTTCCCATGTGCGCCTGTGTCTCCACCTTCAATGGGTCTGAACCCTGTTCAGGCATCAGGAGGCTCACAGGTGAGTGAAATTATTCTCCCTCCTCCTCTCTGGAAAATTTTGGATAGGTATGCATAGGGTACACTTCTCCTTTTTCTCTTCTTATGTTTGCTTCAAAAGGTTTTTGGGGAAAAATAGGACTTTTATCTATATTATCATAATTGCACATCAAGACCAAGGCATATGCAGAATGCTACGCCCTTAGAGAGACATGTTTGGCGGGTCCTGAATGTGTGTGTGTGTGTGTGTGTGTGTTTGCACATCGTATACGGTTGTTTGCATAGCAAGGATTTTAGCAAACGTGTCGACAGTCTGTCAACCAGTGTTCTAGGCCAGGCAGACACAGTGGTAACTTCTCATGTGCTTCTTTACGTATGTTTGTGACACTCACCCTGCTCATAAGGAGGTCTGCATGCTGTCGAGCAGGTCTGGCTCCTCTCTGGTTAAAAACTTCACCTCTTCTTACTGAGGAATAGTATGGGTGCTAATTTCATTGCTCAAATGTTTCATGATTTTTTTAATTATTCATTTTAATATCGGGTTTATATACAGAATAATGTATTTTAAAGATACTGGATTATGCTCTTGTTGGGTGCACGCAAATGTTGACTCGTGTATGTGTTTGTATGTGTGTGTATGGGTGTGTGAGTGTTTCTGTGTGATTGAACATCACACAAGAGTCCTTGTGTAACTAGGATTTACCAAACAACTTGGAAGTCAGTCGACCAGTGGTCTAGGTCACGCAAACACTGTGGTACTTTCTGATATGCCAATTTACATGTGTTTATCAAATTGGTGCTGCTTCTCAGAGCTATGCAGGCTGTCAAACAACAACTCAGGCTACACATTGTCTAACAAATTCACCTCCGCCTACGCTGCAATAATTCTGGGTCTGGTTTAATTTCTCACATGTTTCAGGATTTTCTTTAAATCTACATGTTAAAATCAGATTAAAAAATCAGTTTTTATATTGAAGAAGGTTTTTTAAAGAAATTGGCCGATTATCTTGCCGTGCAAGCTCAAATGTTAAGTTTTGTGTTTGCGTGTGTGTGTGTTATTGTATGCTGTAATCCTGAGTAAGACAGACGACTGATGACTAGGAAGGGCCTAACAGACAGGCCGACAAAGAAATTCAGGTGTCGAAAAATATATATACATAGCCAAATCCGATGGTAGGCACAACATGCTGATACAACACACCTAGAAGCAGCTGCTGCATGAGATGACGTGCAGAGCTACTTCACACAGTACCCTTTCTGGAAAATGTTCGCAGCACCACTCCCTAACCCACAGATGATAGGATCTTCCTTGTGAGGTGGGATCAATCTTATGTGGCCTTCCTTAAAAACCCCACTGACTTTCCCTGCAACATGCTGATAGAAGACCTGCTCTGATCTGCTTTGCAAATTGCTGATATATCTATCAAGGTGCTGGGAGAAGACCTGGCCACATCTTCCTTGAAAGATGCTTTCGATGTGCCATGCAAGATGGTGAGAGGAGACATACTAGGGTGTTCCCAGTAAGAGGTCGCTAATCTTCCTTGCAAGATGCCGGGAGAAGCTGCTCTGAGCAGTCTTTCAAGATGTCGTTCATATTTCTTAACGGTGCTGAAAGAAGGCCTACTCTGATCTTCCTTGATCTGCCTTGCAAGGTGCCTGT